>NC_046172.1:32110447-32360796 GCF_011064425.1 Rattus rattus
GACTTCCTCTAACCAATATACTTGTAAAATGTATAAGTAGTACATGGTTTATATTAGTCAATAAATACAATTATTGTTCTAGAGTCGGCAATATTCCTTTGACCTCCTCCCAAGAGAACCTCTATTTTCCTTTTTGACGTCCACCTTCTCCATATTCTCAGATGTGTGTTCTTGCATGAGATTAATACCACTGCACACTAACTGTGGGTTCTGAGGGACTTAAGCCAATTAATATAATCCACTTCCCAAGTAATGGTGGTTGTTCAGGATGGGCATATCTCTCAGACCAAAGTCTTTGCATTCTTTTCTCCTGCTAGAGGATGCAGGGACGAGGGGTGGGGAGCGGGGGGTAGGGCACACATAACTAAAGAGGGAACATGAGTCTCAGGACTCCCAGAAAGAGAATTGGGAGAGTCAGCAAACCATTCTAAGTATGGTGCCCTGAGCAATGCTGTCACCATAGGACACTCTGCTAAGAGGGTGAACTTGATACATGAGGAGAGAAAACCAAAAGATCAGAAAAATGGAGCAGGATCACAGATTTCTCTATCGACATTGCATCTTGAGAATTTCAAATCGAATTTGTTTGAAACTTCTTTTGCAAAGTCAGTTTGAATGAGAAGTCTTGTCATGTCTTAGTAGATTTTTACGGGTGGTGGGGGGAAAGAGGGAGGGGATGTGCTTCTATCCCACTCTTTTCCATTTAGATCCCAAATAAAAGAAACAAAAAACCTGCTATTTTATTTATAAGCTGCTGGCACTGTGCTGAGCGGGGTCTGAGCTGTTCTAACCCAGCAATGAAATTAACAAGATAAATGTCCCATCACTTGCCAACTGAATTTTGCTCCACTCCATATATATCTTCATAGCGAGCTTCTCTTGGACATGTGCTCATGGTCCATACTGCCTCACGGTAACCTTCTCCTTCCAGCTCCTCTGTCCTCCTTGTGGTCTCTACCTGAGAACTTCAACTCGATTTTCAGTCCTGCCTTCCTCTCTCTCCTGCCCAGTTAAAAGCTCTAGCCTTTTACTAATCAATCAGGGACTATTGGGGAGCATTCTTTACAGAACATTGGCTAATACAGTGCCCCAAGATTACATTGCAGTCTGGACAGGGCACAGAACTCAGCTTCTGAATACATAGCACACAAGACTTACCCCCAACAGTATCACTTGCAACCACAGACATCACTGTAGTTGTAGTCTACGATCGTGAGTGTGCACATGTGGGTGCCAAAGTCGAACACTTGGTATCTTCCTCAATCATTTCTCCATCTCATTTTCCTAAAACATCTTCGTGAGAGAGAGAGAGAGAGAGAGAGAGAGAGAGAGAGAGTGTGTGTGTGTGTGTGTGTGTGTGTGTGTGTGTGCGGGCATGGGAGCTTCCATGTGTCATGGTGCATGTGTAGAGATTAGAGAACTATGCTGTTCTCCTTCCACCTTTATATGGCTTCCAGGGGTCAAACTCACAGGGGTCAGGCTCGCATGGCAAGTATTTTTACTAGTTGAGCTATGTCACCATGCCTCCACTTTAATCTTTTGAGATAGTGTCTCTCTAGCTCCCAGCACTGAGATTACAGGTACCAATCACGACACCAAACTTTTTACATAGGTCCTAGGAATCCAAACTCAGCCCCCATCCCATGCTTGCTTAGTAAATACTTTATCAACTGAGCCATCTCCTTATCCCCAAAATAAAAATTTAAAGTCATGAACTAGTTACCTAAAAGGAAACTTCCTTAACTCTGATCTAGTACAACTATTTAATGAAATAGGTGAAACAGTTGAACACAATATAAATAAAACCATGTCCAAATCACCCTTTCCAGAAGAAAAGTAAAAATCAGCAATAAAATATACAATCAAGTTGCAAATGTATATATTAATTAAATTTCTCTTAGAAAAGACAGATTCGGGCAGATCAAAGTGTGGTTTTGGTTTTTGTAAACATGTCCAGGACAATTCCATTCAGAATAGATGTCTGTCTGGGTTTTAGAATGAACACTGGACCCAGAGGCAGCTACTGAAAACTAATGACTAATAGTAAAATAATATTCACAGACAGTTGCCATGGCAGCTGGCGCATTTTTTGCACAAAATAGAACCCATTGCATTTTAGCAGGCGTTAGCAGAGGAAACCTGCTAGCCTGAAGACAATCTTTAACTGAGTTTTTTGCTTTTAATCTCTTCACTGATCTTGGTTGTATTGTTGTACATAGCCTTTGGACTATACTCTAATTGTATTTTTTAATTCCAAATATTTTAAGTCACTAATAAAATACACATGATTTGGGTTTGAAAACACCTACCTGTACCACTTTTGAAATCTTTCCATTGGACAATCAACTTAGCAGCAGTTTTGACTGTGTGAACAGTTGAATTCTTGTAGACTTGTGAGTAGTAAGTGTTGATGTGGTAGAGGGACAAGCACGTTTCACTGTTTGCTTGTAGATGTTGCCCTTTAAGTCATGCACTATGGAAGGAGGGAGTAGCCAATTTTTCTTGTGTCATAAACTTACATGGTCCCAGGGGAGTGACCTTAGGAATTAGGGGTAGCTCAAGACAAGTGAGAAAGGAGGTGACAAAGTATTTTGGGCTGATCTATTTCTAGAATGACTGTTTATATAAAATATCATCTCATTGAATGTGACTGTAGATTTTGAACATTATAGATAGCTAGTCTCTAGAGGAATATGCCACGGAGTACTTCCTCACACAGGCTCTTTCCTATCAATCACTCTGTCTCCTGCCCCTGTCCCATCAACCTTCTCTTTGCACTTCATCTTTAAGGTAAAGGAACATGGTCCTACTTACTATAAGAATCCATTATTATCCTAATTTAGGAAAGGCATATAAGCCATTATCTTTCATTAACATCTTAGAACTCAAATTAGTCCTTTGGATTAATTAATGGTCTTCAAAACTTTCTTCAGATAGGCTATATCTTAGGCTTAAAGAAACAACAACAACAACAACAACAACAAACCCTTCCATGCCATCCAACACTGATCTAAGACACATCACACACAGAAGCTAGGAACAAAACAATCCATCAGCAGCTCGTGAGCAAGTTAAAGACCTTGTCAAAGTGATACAGGACAAGCTACCAGTGGGCAAGGTGGGAACTGTCAGTCAGTAGGGTTTGTATTGCTCTCATCATACTGAAACTCTCACCAAACAGTGAAATTTCAAATTAGAAGACTTTATATGTTGCCATACAAGAAAGAAAAAAAAGCTGCAATTAGGAAATGTAGTTACTTTCCTTTTCTTCAACCAAACCGTGTAGTTTTCCTCCTAATACATGTCCACACATGATCACAATAGCTCACCTACTGCCAGCAAGACACACACATTCTGGACACAATGAGAATGGCCACTTACAGTAGGATAATGCTTTAGTTCACAGCAGTTCTCAAATACAGCAAGGTCAATGTACAGAACTAATGTGAAAATGGCGTATGCCAACAGTCTACGCCCTTTTAAAGAAACTGTTTCGGAAGCCTTCAGACCTCTGATTGGTCAGAAAGATGTCATATCATCTCCCCCAGCTGTGAGGGACATGGGAAATCAAACTGTTTTAGTGGAACAGTACAAAATCAAAATTGAGCTGTGTAATGCAGAAGTTTAACATAGCTTACGGACTTTAAACAATTATTTTAGTTTTCTCTTCTGTAAACCAATCATAATAGTTTTCCCCCTTAGGGCTGTTGGGTGGATTAAAGGAGTTAATACGTCCTCTGACCTCTGCCTTGCGGTGGTTTGCCCTGGAGTTATCTGTATTTTGATGTTAATTCCACTGCCCTAAGGACAGCTGCCTAGGGTCAGTACTTCAGGAATCAGGTGATTTCACCAGAACCACCTCCCCCATTGAATTTGTAAAGCACAGGTGAGGGGCAGGTACAGGATAGAAGGAGGCCTGTCATTGCAGGAGAAGGGAGGATGGGTGGGAGAGAAGTTTGAAGGAAGAGGAAGAGACTAGGAGAGAGAGGAGGAAAGAGGAGACAGAGGAGACGGAGAGAGAGGAGAAGTCATGGCAGGTGATGTTAAGATTCTGCTCTGTGTATTTACAGGGTGTTATCAATGTTCTTAAAGGATGGATGGTACCGGGCTTTGTATGTTCAAGTGGGCAATTATATCTTACCAATTGGGTCAAAGATTATTGTGTTGTGTGTTCTTTAATGTGTAATGTGATGGAGTGTGGGGCGACTAGTCTGGGCCGCCGCGGAGTTGGGATGTGTTTCTGCCAAGATATCTAGCAGATACCTTGGGACACCGTAGTGCGGACCCAGCAAGGTAAAAGATGACATACTTTTTTATTTTTATATTTTTTACAACAACACTGCCTCCTCTTAATAAACAATGTTTTCAAAAAAGGAAATGAATACAATTTATCTAGGGTTGGGTTTTCCACTGTGACAGTTCTGTCACCAAGGCCAGGTAAATATTTCTTGTAAAGAGCTCTTCTGTGCTTTGTAGGATATTAAACAACACCCTAGCCCCTCATCCACTAGAGCATTCCTCTCCCAATCATGACAGACAGAAAGAACCCAGGCATTGTGCAAGATGTCTTCTAAGACATCTCCTCCCACCCCCAGGGCATTTTAAATTGTCACAACCACATGGTGAGGGTGGGTGCTGGAGGCATTTAGTAACTAGAGGCCAGGAAGGTTGCAAAACACATTCATGCTATCATACACAGGGGCATAACTGTGACTGGGTTGCCTCATCCAATCCACAGGGCTAGGTGGGAAAACAGTAATCTAAAGAAAGAAGTGAATGAGCAAAGGCAAGAGCAGGTGGTCCCTGTAGTTCTCTTTAGATTGCTTTCCAGTTTGTTTGTTTGTTTGTTTTTCACCAGATTTGGAAGGAGATGAAGTGATGTAGGGAGAAGAAACTGAACTGTCTTGTAAGAGACAGTCTTAATTAGAGTTCTATTGCTATGAAGAGACACCTTGACCAAGGCAACTCCTCCAAAGGAAGAATTTAATTGGGTGCTTAGTTTCACGATCATGTCAGGAAGCAGACAGGCATGGCATAATCCACAGGCAGCAAGCAGAGAGAAGGAGTCCCCAGGCCTGAAGTGGGCTTCTGAAACCTCAAAGCCTACCTCGAGTAATGACCGTCTCCAATAAGGCCACACGCAATTCTTCTCAAACAGTTCATCAGCTAGGGACATTCTCACACAAACCACCACAGGGGGGTAGAGAACAAGTGCCAAATGTGGTCACCCTTCTACAAGGGGCATGTAGTAATGAGTTTAATAAAAAGAAAAACCATTGAGCATGGGTGTAAGCTTTCCTTGGACCAGAGGCAGAGCATTTAGTTGAATTGAAGACATTCTGCTTTTGGCCACAAGTACAAAGAAGTAGCCCAGTGTGATGGTACACACCTCTAATCTCAACATTCTGGGGGCAGATGCAGGTGTATCAATGTAAGTTCCAGGCCAGTTTGCTCTTCAGGTCAAGCTTTAAGACGGCTTACAGCTTCACAGGAAGACCCTATTTCAAAAAATAAAAACAGCCAGGCATGGTGGTACATACTATAATCCCAGTACTCAGAGTCAGAGTCAGGTGATCTCTGAATTGAATGCAACCTGGTCTACACAGCAAGTTTCAGGAGGCCAGCCAGGTTACACAGAGAAAACCAGTCTCAAAACACTAATGAAGAACTTGTCCCACAGCCCTCTGTTGTGGGCAGAGAGCTTGAACTCAGAAGTTCAGACAACCTGAGAGCTCAAGGGAGACCACAACTCTACTCACACTCCTGGCCCAAGAGGAACCTCCCTAGAGCCCTCAGCCCTCTGGGCACAGTAACCTAGGAACAGTCAAGGGCAGGACCCTTCCAGTTTCTGCCTGAGCCCTGAACTGAAAGCCAGTTGCCAGGAGCACTAACACACCTGAAAGCAGAGGTAAGACCAACTCTTCTGCTCCAAGTGACCCGCCTGGAGACTTTAGGACACACAAACCCAGGAGCAACTCTTTGTTCCCAGATCAGGCTGAAAGAAAACAGATCTATAGGAGTGCTGACACACAGGCTTACAGGAGGGTTAAGCCACTGTCAGAGACAGCAAGACAAGCTAACACCAGAGACAACCTGATGGCGAGAGGCAAGCACAAAAACCGAAGCAACAGAAACCAAGATTACTTGGCATCATCAGAGCCCAGTTCTCCCATCAAAGCAAATACTGGATATCCCAACACACCAGAAAAGCAAGATTTGGATTTAAAAATCACATCTCATGATGATGATAGAGGACTTTAAGAAGAACATAAATAATTTCCTTAAAGAAATACAGGACAACACAGGTAAACAAGCAGAAGCTCTTAAAGAGGAAACACAAAAATTCCTTAAAGAATTACAGGATAACACAACCCAACTAAACAGGTGAAGGAATTAAACAAAACCATCCAAGATTTAGAGATGGAAGTAGAAACAATAAAGAAATCACAAAGGGAGACAACCCTGGACATAGAAAACCTAGGAAAGAGACCAGGAGTCATAGATGCAAGCATTACCAACAGAATACAAGAAATAGAAGAGAGAATCACAGGAGCAGAAGATATCGTAGAAAACATCGAAACAACCTTTATGGATAATGTAAAACACAAAAAGCTGCTAACCCAAATCATCAAGGAAATCCAGGAAACAATGAGAAGATCAAACCTAAGGATAATAGGCATAGAAGACAGTAAAGACTCCCAACTTAAAAGGCCAGTAAATATCTTCCACAAAATTATAGAAGAAAACTTCCCTAACCTAAAGAAAGAAATGCCAATAAACATACAAGAACCCTACAGAACTCCAAATAGATTGGACCAGAAAAGAAATTCCTCCTGTCACATAATAGTCAAAACTCCAAACACACAAAACAAAGAAAGAATACTAAAAGCAGTAAGGGAAAAAGGTCAAGCAACATGTGAAGGCAGACCTATCAGAATCACACCAGACTTCTCACCAGAGACTATGAAAGCCAGAAGATCCTGGGCAGATGTCATGCAGACCCTAAGAGAACACAAATACCAGCCCAGGTTACTGTATCCAGCAAAACTCTCAATTAACATAGATGGAGAAACCAAGATATTCCATGACAAAACCAAATTTACACAATATCTTTCTACAAATCCAGCGCTACAAAGGATAATAAATGGTAAAGCCCAACACAAGGAGACAAGCTACACCCTAGAAAATGCAAGAAAGTAATCTCCTTGCAATAAAACCAAAAGAAGAGAGAAACACAAACATAATTCCACCTCTAACAACAAAAGAAAACAGGAAACAACAATCACTATTCCTCAATATCTCTTAACATCAATGGACTCGATTCCCCAATAAAAAGATATAGACTAACAGACTGGATACAGTAAAGAGGACCCAGAATTTTTTGATACAGGAAAAACCTCTCAGTGAAAAGACAGACACTACCTCAGAGTAAAAGGCTGGAAAATTTTTTTCAAAGAAAATGGTCCAAAAAGAAACAAGCTGAGTAGCCATTTTAATATCGAATAAAATCAACTTTCAACCAAAAGTTGTCAAAAAAGATAAGGAAGGACACTGGGTACTCATCAAAGGAAAAATCCACCAAGTTGAGCTCTCCAACCTGAATATCTATGGTCCAAATGCAAGGGCACCTACATTCATAAAAGAAAACTTACTAAAACTCAAAGCACACATTGCACCTCACACGATAATAGTGGGAGATTTCAACATCCCACTCTCATCAATGGACAGATCATGGAAACAGAAACTAAACCAAGACATAGAGAAACTAACAGAAGTTATGAACCAAATGGATTTACCAGATATTTATAGAACAATTCATCTTAAAACAAAAGAATATAACTTTGTCTCAGCACCTAATGGTACCTTCTCCTAAATTGACCATATAATCGGTCACAAAACAGGCCTCCACAGATAGAAGAAGACTGAAATAATCCCATGCATCCTAATGGATCACTAAGGTTGGATCACAATGAACTAAGGTTGGTCTTCATTAACAACAAAAACCACTGAAAGCCCACATATACATGGAAGTTGAACAATGCTCTATTCAATGATAACTTGGTCAAGAAAGAAATAAAGAAAGAAATTAAAGACTTCTTAGAATTTAATAAAGATGAAGATACAACATTCCCAAACTTATGGGACACAATGAAAGCAGTGCCAAGAGAAAAACTCATAGCTGAGTGCCTGCAAAAAGAAACCAGTGAGAGCATACATTAGCAGCTTGACAGCACACCTAAAAACTCTAAAACAAAAAGAAGCAAATACAACCAAGGGGAGTAGAAGGCAGGAAACAATCAAACTCAGGGCTGAAATCAAACAAGTAGAAACAAAAAGGACTATACAAAGAATCAACAAAACCAAGAGCTGGTTCTTTGAGAAAATCAACAAGATAGATAAACCCTTAGCCAGACTAACCAGAGCACACAGAGAGTATATCCAAATGAATAAAATCAGAAATGAAAAGGGAGGCATAACAACAGAATCTGAGGAAATTCAAAAACATTATCAGATCCTACTACAAAAGTCTATATTCAACAAAACTGGAAAATCTGGATGAAGTGGACAAGTTTCTAGACAGATACCAGGTACCGAAGTTAAATTAGGATCAGATTATAAGATTAACCATCTAAACAGTCCCATAACTCCTAAAGAAATAGAAGCAGTTATTAAAAGTCTCCCAACCTAAAAAGAAGGCCAGGACCAGATGGGTTCAGTGCAGAATTCTACAGACCTTCATAGAAGACCTCATACCAATACTATGCAAACTATTCTACAAAATTGAAACAGATGGAGCGCTACCGAATTCCTTCTATGAAGCCACAGTTACTCTTATACCTAAACCACACAAAGACCCAACAAAGAAAGAGAACTTCAGACCAATTGCCCTTATGAATATGGATTACATATTCATATTAAAAAAGTTCTTACAAACCGAATCCAAGAACACATCAAAATGATCATCCATCATGATCAATTAGGCTTCATCCCAAGGATGTAGGGATGGTTTAATATACGGAAAACCATCAACGTGATCCATTATATAAACAAACTGAAAGAACAAAACCACATGATCATTTAATTAGATGCTGAGAAAGCATTTGACAAAATTCAACACCCCTTCATGATAAAAGTCCTGGAAAGAATAGGAATTCAAGGCCCATACCTAAACATAGTAAAAGCCATATACAGCAAACCAGTTGCTAACATTAAAATAAATGGAGAGAAACTTGAAGCAATCCCACTAAAATCAGGGACTAGACAAGGCAGCCAACTCTCTCCCTACTTATTCAAAATAGTTCATGAAGTTCTAGCCAGAGCAATCAGACAACAAAAGGAGATCAAAGGGATACATATTGGAAAAGAAGAAGTCAGAATATCCCTATTTGCAGATGATGTGATAGTATATTTAAGTGATCCCAAAAGTTCCACCAAAGAACTACTAAACCTGATAAACACCGTCAGCAAAGTGGTTGGGTATAAAATTAACTCAAATAAATCAGTAGCCTTCCACATTCAAGAAGAAACAGGCTGAGAAAGAAATTAGAGAAATAACAACCTTATAATAGTCCAAATAATATAAAAACTCGGTGTAACTCTAACCAAGCAAGGAAAAATCTGTATGACAAGAATTTCAAGTCTCTGAAGAAAGAAATTGAAGAAGACCCAGAAGATGGAAAGACTCCTATGCCATGGATTGACAGGATTAATATAGTAAATGGCTATTTTGCCAAAAGCTTATCTACAGATTCAATGCAATCCCATCAAAAATTCCAACCAATTCTTCATAGAATTAGAAAGAACAAATTGTAAATTCATTTGAAAAACAAAAACCCAGGATAGCTAAAACTATCTCAACAACAAAAAGGATTTCAGGGGAATCACCATCCTGAACTCAAGCAGTATTACAGAGCAACAGTGATAAAAAAAAAAACCCGTATGGTATTGGTACAGAGACAGACAGATAGACCATGGAATAGAATTGAAGACCCAGAATGAACCCACACACCTATGGTCAATTGATTTTGACAAAGGAGCCAAAACCATCCAATGGAAAAAGATAGCATTTTCAACAAATGGTGCTGGTTCAACTGAGGTCATGTAGAAGAATGAAATTGATCCATTCTTTCTCCTTTTGTACAAAAAAGTAGATCAAGGACTCCCACATCAAACCAGACACACTCAAACTAATAGAAGAAAAAGTGGGAAAGCATCTGAACACATGGGCACGGAGAAAATTTTTCTGAACAAAACACCAATGGCTTATGCTCTAAGATCAAGAATAAATAAAATGGGATCTCATAAACTGCAAAGATTCTTTTGTGCAAAGGACACTGTGGTTAAGAAAATGGCAACCAACAGATTGGGAAAGATCTTTTACCAATCCTACAACAATAGAGGGTTAATATCCAAAAATATACAAAGAAAACCAAGAAGTTAGACCACAGGAAACAAACAAACCCAATTAAAATGGGGTACAGAGCTAAACAAAGAATTCTCAGCTGAGGAATATTGAATGGCTGAGAAGTACCTAAAGAAATGCTCAATATCCTTAGTCATCAGAGAAATGCAAATCAAAACAACCCTGAGATTCCACCTCACACTAGTCAGAGTGGCTAAAATCAGAAACTCAGGTGACAATAGATGTTGGTGAGGATGTGGAGAAAGAGGAACATTCCTCCATTGTTGTGGATTGCAGACTGGTACAAACCATTCTGAAATCAGTCTGGAGGTTCCTCAGAAAATTGGACATTGAACCAGCCTGAGGACCCAGGTATACCCTCTTGGGCATATACCCAAAAGATGCTCCAACATAGCAAAGACACATGCTCCACTATGTTCATAGCAGCCTTATTTATAATAGCCAGAAGCTGGAAAGAACCCAGATGCCCTTCAGCAGAGGAAGAGATATAGAAAATGTGGTAAATCTACACAATGGAGTACTACTCAGCTATCAAAAACAATGACTTCCTGAAAATCATAGGCAAACGGATGGAACTAGAAAATATCCTGAGTGAGGTAACCCAGCCACAGAATAACACACATGGTATGCACTCACTGATAAGTGGATATTAGCCCCAAAGCTCAAATTATCCAAGATAAAATCCACAGACCACAAGCTCAAGAAGGACAACCAAAGTGTGGATGCTTCAGTCTTTCCTAGAAGGGGGAACAAAAATATTCATAGGAAGGGATGTGGAGACAAAGTGTGGAGCAGAGACTGAAAGAAAGGCCATTCAGAGCGTGCCCCACCTGGGGATCCAGTCCATACATACACAGCCACCAAAAGTAGACAGTATTGATGAAGCCAAAAGTACATGATGACAGGAGCCTGATATAGCTGTCTCCTGAGAGGCTCAGCCAGAGCATGACAAATACAGAGATGAATCCTAGCAGCAAACCATTGAACTGAAAATGGGGTCCCTGTTGGAGGAGTTAGGGAAAAGATTGAAGGAGCTGAAGGGACTTGAAACCCCATATGAACAACAAGCCCAACCAACCAGAGCTCCCAGGGACTAAACCACTACCCAAAGAGTGCACATGGACTGACCCATGGCTCCAGCTGCATATGTAGCAGGATTCCCCAGTGTAGTGTAATGTCAGACAGAGCTGGAAGGGGTGGTTGTTTGGGGAGGGGGTACACCCTTATAGAAGAAGAGGATAGGGATGGGATAGGGGGCTTATGGCCCGGAAACTGGGAAAGAGAATAACATTTGAAATGTAAATAAAAAACATCCAAAAAACAAAATAAAAAAACACTAATGAAAAAAACACACACACATGCACACATGCACACATGCACGCACACACACACACACACATATGCACGCACACACATGCACACACACACACACATATTCACACACACACACACACACACACACACACACACACACACACACCTGGCAATGAATCAGACAAGAAGTGATAAAAATGGCTACAGATTCAGAGCTGAATTAGAAGGCACTGGGCAATTAGAAGGTACTGTGTAGAAAGATAGACTTAAAGGCCATTGGGCTTCGGCGTGTTACAGAAGGTAGTTTCTAAGTGATTTGAACATGATGAGCTAGAAGAAGACCTCCTAGAAGAGGTAACGTAACCTCTGCCATCCTGCAGCAGTCATTTGCTTCTGCAAGTAAATTCTTAGTTCTTACCAAGGACAGGGTGAAGTAGACTGCAAAGGCAATCAGAAAAGGCTTCCTAACTAGGGCTAGGGTTCATTAAATGAAATTGCTTTCTATCAGTAAAGCCAAAGACTGCAACAGCAACCGAAAGCATCTGAGTAATCAGGGAACTCAAAACCTCTAAGATGATTTCTGGTCTTCTTCATTAATTTATCTATATATATTTTCCTATTGTTGTTCAGATGCTTGTGGGTATTCATGGGGATGTCAAGCCTTCAGGCCTTACACATTTAAATGAGCAAACAGAAACTCCAGGTAAAGCTATCACTATTGGAGACCCATCAAGTTGAAAGTCATCAGCAATTGTTTCTAGCATGTCACCCAGTTCCTACTTTTGAGAATGTTTTAAAATGTCAAAAGATGAAAATATGTGTATCCACTTCCCTACTTTCGAACAGAGAAAATAGCCAAGAGGCCAAGCCACTATTAGAGAACAGTATGTACCCTTTACGGACATGATCCCTGCACAGTGTCTTAAGCATCAGCAGCATGAGTGCCAGCCCAGTCCTCATCAGCTGCAAGGTCATGGGCAGGGTACATTGACTCCTCTGCGTTAATTCCTTCAACTTAAAAATGTCAACAAGAAGATACCCATCTTGAGGTCCTTGGACAGAGAGATAGTTCTAAAAGAAAAGCTAGCCAATTCCAGAAATAAGTATGAACTGTTAGATGCTTGCCCTTGAAAAATCTATGATTATGATCATCAGTGTATTTCTTCTTAGTGAATAAATCACCAGAAAAATAATGAAAAGACAACAAAATAGAGCTAGTGATGTATGGCTACCTTACAGTGTTACTATCCAGGAATGAATGTGAGGGTAAGCTACCTTATATTTTGTAATAATTGGTCTAATCATTGTGACCATGTTTTGAGATGGACTGGGAGAGTCTTCCCTTCTGGTGAGAATGGAGAAAAGGAAGAGAAATCTTTTCCCAAAGGCAGACATCTCAGTTGCATGCATTACTGGGGCCCTAGCTTCATTTCTATATGAAGTGTAAATGTAGGAACTTGGCTAAAACTTAAACTTGGGAAATGACCCTTTTAGCCAAAGGCAGAGTTAGAAATCTGTAAGGAAAGCCAAGCATTCCCTAGAGACAAAAGACAAAACACAAGTGGTACGTATAATTTTAGGGCCAATTCTTGACCATTTTAATTTGAATTAACAGGCGGTTTGGAAATAGGTGAGTTAAAGCGAGTAGGAAACATAGCCTTTGTGAATTCATTATTACTGATGGCTGGCTATTTCATAGCTAACAAACTAAGCAGCATACTCCAAAGGCCTCTCAAAAATGTATCAAGGAAAAGGCAGGCTAGAGCTGAGGTTGGTAGTGCAATTGGTAGAATGCTTGCCTATCATACATAAAGCCCTGGGTTTCAGCCCCTACCTTATAAAACTGGGCATGGTGGCATTTCCCTGGGATCATAGACTTCAGAAGGTAGAGGCAGGAATATTTGAAGCCATCCTTGGCTACATAGCCAGTTTGAAGGCAGTCTAGACTACATGAGATCTGCTCTTATAAGTCAACAATGAAAATTTTCAGATAATATCACTAACTGTAAGCTTGTCTTTAAGTAGCTCTATAAAGAAACAAAAAATAACAACTGCCTTCATTTTTTTATGGACCTAACATTTAGACTCAGAGTAAAGACAGAGAAAGATGTCTAGTCCACCCCTTATATTGTGTAAAGAAGACGGGAGTTAGCATGTTGGACAGAATAGCTGGAATGCACAGCTGGTGAAAAGCCATAAAGGGACTAAAATTCCATTTACTTCCACATTTCTGTTCATTCCACCCCATCCCCATCCCCATCCCCATCCCCATCCTACTCCATTTCTTCCTTCGGCATTATCAGAAAAAGTGGTTGATGGATGGATGTTATTTCTAACCAGTATCATATCTCCATCATTCTGCCAGTCTCAGAGGAAGATACCAGGAAAAAGGACAACCACCACCCTTAGGTCACCTCTACTAGGGTGGTTAAAGACAGCCCCAAATGGTTTTTAGTATGTTTTCAAGTTTGATGGTGGTGAACAGTCCCAGAATAGTGATAAAAATCCACCCAGAAGCCCCAGAGAAGGCAAAATAACACAATTTAAAAAAAAGAAAAGAAAAAAAAAACCCACCTGAGAGCTTTTGGTGATAGAGAGTCCCACAACCTTACCTTCCTTGAAGCAGGGTCAGACAGCTGGGTGTAAGGCTCTTGAATTCTTCATAACCTAACACACACAGGACAATCACTCTCATTTTGCACCAGGCCTCTCAAGTTAAGTGATACAGCGGGTGCTTTTCCTCTATGACAACCAGGAAGAGTTGGAGTCAGGAAGAGGGACCTGAGCCTGGGCTCAAAATTCAGCTTTGAATTCCGCGCCTCTGAGAAGGGGCGGAGCCACGGCAGAGGGCAGGGTTTCCTGCGGAGACGCCGAGTTTGGTTGCACCCACTCAAAAGGGCTACCAATCACACTGGTAGCTGTGGTGGTTCCATAGTGTAGCGGTTATCACGTCTGCTTTACACGCAGAAGGTCCTGGGTTCGAGCCCCAGTGGAACCATAGCTGCAAAGTCAGCTGACATTTTTGCCGACGCTAGATAAATACGGAACACTTATTTTTCTACCTACATTTTTTTTTCCCTAACATCTTTATATCTCAGAAGCGAAACCACAGTCACCTCGTCTCCGCCCAGGTCTCAGCCGCTATCCAGATCCCCCAGAGTGAAAGCAGGGCGAGTCAGAGCCTTAGCCGCTGTCTACCCCACCTCAAGACCCTTTCTCCTGAGCCAGCACAAGTTGACGCCCAGATCTTCCCAGGAAAATAACTACAACTAGGCACACTTTAACTGCAGCTGCAGTTTTAAAAAGTTGGTTATGATTAAAGATTTAAAACGCATCTTTAATACCTTATTCAACTCTAAAATACAGAACAAAAGCAAAAGCATAGTTCTTTTCCTTTTGGTGTAGCTGGACGGTTAGTGAAGGAAGGATTTATATACAGTTTAGAATGTATGCCATACTTTTAAATTTATTAATTAAATTCAGTAT
Source organism: Rattus rattus (assembly GCF_011064425.1). Classification (NCBI taxonomy): domain Eukaryota; kingdom Metazoa; phylum Chordata; class Mammalia; order Rodentia; family Muridae; genus Rattus; species Rattus rattus. The sequence goes on from NC_046172.1 coordinate 32,125,671, forward strand.
TTGACAATTTCATACTTGTATATAATACATCCCTGATTACTCTCGCTCACTACTCATGTCAGGTTTTACAAACCTATCCAGTACGTGCTGATTAATGACTAAATGTTTCTCTAACTCGTTTTTTTGTTTGTTTGGTTGTTGGTTTTTGGTTCCCATTATTATAGTTTCCTTTCAGGGAAGAAAATTTGAGGGGAGAGGAGACGTAAAGAGATGTTTTTATGTTTCACAAGAAGAATGAGTGGAAGGTTTTAGGGGTCCTTGGGGCCAGGGGTGAGATGGTGGTAACAGAACCAACTGGGAAATGAGAAACTTTAGATTTTTTTTCTTGGTTTAATCCCTCCATGCCCTACCCCAGTTTTGCTTATGCCGTATATAAATATACATCTTTTTTTGTAACTAAAATAAACAAAATGGATTTTCTGTTAATAATCAATTTATTTTTTCTCCTTGGGTACTTTCTTTTATTTATATTTCAATTGTTATTCCCCTTCCCAGTTTCCATGCCAACATCCCCCTAACCCCTCCCCCTCCCCTTCTATATGGGTGTTCCCCTCCCCCTCCTCCCCCCATTACCGCCCTCCCCCCAACAATCACGTTCACTGGGGGTTCAGTCTTGGCACGACCAAATTTATTCTTTTTAAAACTTAAACCAGCCAAATGCACAGTTAGGTACTGTAAGCATATTCATGTTGCTGTGGACAGATTTCCAGAATTTTTTCCTTGCAAAACTTAAACTACATCCATTGACCTTGTTCCTCCCATCAACCTTATTTTTAATGACCAGGTAATAATGATAGCCGAGTGCGCCAGACATTGACATAAGTACTTTTTTTAATGATGGGAATCAAATGAGAGACACACATGTACACTCAAAGCAAGTCTTTCCATCTTGAGGTTGGTTACACCTCCGGACTTACTATGTGTTTTGTAGTATCATGCCACTTCAATCTCAACAGAATCCTGTGAAGTAGACATGATCATTCTTTTACAGTCAGAAAACCAATGCAAGTGGTATGTTTCTTCCCTGATGAACTCGGGTATCTGCTCCCTGAGCCAGCTTCCTAACTTGGACCATTCTAATTGTTTCCTTGTCATTATCATAACTAAACTGAACACTGCACATCCTTACATGCAAATGAGCTGCCACTAGCAAAGTTAATGTTTTCTAGAGCGAGCGTCAGATGTCAATATGACAAGTTCTTCTGGGAGAGAACATTCTATGACATTTCCCTACAAATCGAGGATGGGTTTATTCTGCAGGAAACTGTTCAAGGTCACTCCCTAGAAAATGATGTCGGAGAATTAGGGACCCACATCTTCCAACTCCAGTTGCTATTACCTTGCATTACTCGCCTTACAGTTAAAGATGGAATAGCATCAGTACCTTCTTTGCTAAAGCAACCTATGTCAACAATATCTCCTGAGACTTCTTGTTGAGGCAGGGGATGGTGTGGGTTAATTTGACGGGGGCTGAGTGAAAGACCTAAGACCTAAATGGAATAAGATGCTTAGTGAGGCCAGTGGCTCAAGTTAATCACCTGCTCCAAGGCCAGCTTTCTACTTCACTTAGGGAGTGCTGTGACCAAGGACAAGGAGAAAATGCCACGCAAGATTGAAGGCTTCTTCTTATTGCTTCTCTTTGGCTATGAAGGTACGTGCTATTCTGCTATTGACATTTGTTAATATATTTGATAATGTGATTTAGTAAAGAGAATAGTTGATAAAGAGAAATACAACCTGAATAATAAAAACTGTGTGAGGACAACATGTCAATTGGTTCACAGGTTATTAATTTAAAAGGTCATCTTTGTGTGGCTATGCTTGTCACTGTCTTGCTACTGGCTTCCTGGTTTCCTGAGGAACCTTCTAAAGTTCAAATGCTGTTGAAACCCCAACAGAAAGCAGGGCGGGCCTCAGAATTTGTGTCAAACTGTAAATTGCAGCAATTAAATGAGAAGTCATGTTTCTTGGAAATTTTAGGAGGCAAAGTTTGAGCAATTGTAGAATTTATTATTCTGAACCTGACTATTACTGAGGGTTAAGGATGAAGCTATTAATAGCTGTGCTGGGACAAGTGTAAACGAGGACTGTCCCAGGCAAATCAGGACAAAGGGTCACCCTAGTTTAAATATGGATTAGCATAAGGCCAAGTACCACTGCAGTCTAATAGAAGTCTAATAAAATAATCCAAAGAAAGTCAATAAACTCTAAAGACTCAATATACTCCATCACTTTTTAACTTCTAAATGTGGCCCTGGTAGTCATGATATGCTTAAATGAGGACAGATTAAAGCAAAATCTCTAAAATGTCAATCAAATAAACTTTAAATCTCTTTCGATCTTAGACAATACACTTTCATGCCTCTCTTACCTCTCAAGTGCCCATCAATTCAGAATTCCTTTTAAAGTTCTTACTTTCAAGTAGTAAATATTGGTTGAAGGGTTGGGGATGGGGCTCAGTGGTACAGTTCCCTGCCCAGCCTTCATGAGTCCCTGAGTGCAATCCCCAGAAGCAGTATAAGACAAACAAATAAAAATCTTACTTCATTTTTACCTGGCATACCTATACATACCTGCAGTCCTAGTACTGGGCAAATTAAAGCAAATTAAAGGTCATGAGTTCAATGCCAACGTCAGCTACTTAAGTTTGAGGCCAGCTTGAGCTATCTGAGACCCTGTCCCAATAATGGGAGGGGGTCTAGGCCAGGCTGAGCTTATACAGCAAGTCCCTCGCTGGTGGGAAGGGGAGGAAAAGGAAGGAAGGAAGGAAGGAAGGAAGGAAGGAAGGAAGGAAGGAAGAAGGAAGAAGGAAATTGTTGAAGACTTCTGGGTGATAGTGTATGTGTAGAGTGTTACAGGGAAAAGGAGGCCCCTCTGTGTGTGTGTGTGTGTATATGTATGCTTTTGTATACTGTGTGTGCATAAATGCATGTGTTTATGTATGTATGCCTGTGCATGTGTATATGCATGTGTTTGCATGCATATATGTGCATGTATGCATTCATGTGTTTATGTGTTTGCATGTTTATGCATATGTGTGTGTTTGTGTATGTATATATATATGTATATATATGTATGTATATGAACCAGTAGTCTTGTGTCTTTTATTATCTAGTAGTATTTCTAGTGTTTGGAAAGACTTGTGGCTGGAGAGATGGCCTAGCAGTTAAGACCACTGACTATTCTTTTGGAGGTCAATTCCCGGCAACCATATGGTGGCTTTCAACCATCTGTAATGGAATCTGATGCCCTCTCTGGTGTATCTGAAGAGAGCTATAGTGTTTCCACTTGTGAAAATAAAATCTCAAGGTCATACTACAAACTCAAAAAAAAAAACAGGTTTTTTTTCCTTAGTTTTTATTATTTTCTGTTTTTGCTGTTGTTGTTATTATTTCAAGACACTGTATCCCACACTGAAGCCCAGGCTAGCCTTCAATATACCATGTAGTTCAGGCTAGATTTGACCTCATAGCAGTCAGATTATTTATACCTAAGATTTCAATCCTGAGCCACCACACCCAATTTCTGAGATATGATTTAAGGATGGCTGCTAACACCCCACCTTTGCCCTTCGCAATTACATGTCAGGAATTTGTGCTTCTTGTTGTTGTTGTTTTGTTTTGTTTTGTTTTGTTTTTTAATTGTCAGGCCTGGAAATGGAGCCCAGTGCCATGTGCCTGCTAAACAATGAAAACTCTACCCTGGGAGATATATATCCAACTTCTCCAGGGTCCTTTTCTCAGGTTTTCTGATGTTTTTCTATTTATGTTTGCTTCTTTTTGGTTCTTTGTTCTTTTCTCACAAAAAGATCTAAGCAAAGCCTTTGATCCAGATCCCTTTGGTTCTCAGACAGTTCGCAGTGCTCACACTTCCCCTTTCACATGGTTGATGTTGATATTCATTTGTTCACACTACTCTGTTCTTTCAAGACCCCTTGTCTGGGGTTTGGAGAGACAGCATAGTCTGTAAAGTGCTTACAGCTTACACATGTTGACTTGAGTTCGATCCCCAAAACTTTCCTTTTAAAAAAAAAAACGACAGCAAAACAGGCATGATAGCCAAAAGAGGTAGTTTAGCAGTTAATAGCACTTGGTAGAGGACCTAAACTTGGTTCCTCAGGCTCTAGAACTCCAGTTCCAGGGCCTCAGAGAGCCTCTTGTAACCCCTCATGCACTAGACATGGTCCATATGCATGCAGGCAAAACACTCATAAACAAAAAATGAAAAAGAAAAGTCTAAAAAAGTCAAACATAGTGAAGCATGCTTATAACCCTAGTGCTAGGGAGGCAAATGTCTGCACCTTGGTGGCCAGCCAGCCAGTCATCTAGCCTAGCCTACTAGGTGAGCTCCAGGCCAATGAGAGACCCTGCCTTAAAAGAGGGTAGAAAGAAAAGACAAAATGGATGGCTCCTGAGGAATGGTACCCATGATTGTCCTCTGGCCTCCGTGTGCAACACAAACCTATGTCTGGATGTTTTCAACAGGGTAAACATTAGAACTTGACACTCGCAATCAGACTAGATCTTCTCATCTAGTAAAGCTTCTCTTTGATCCTCCCATCTGTCTTATTTTTCTATTGGTAACTTGGAGAAGAAACAGTTCAGTGAGGGTTTACAATTATAGAGGGTGAGGCAAGAACTTGGTAGCAGGCAAGCAGGCATGATGCTGGGAGCTTATATCTTGAGACACAGTCACAAAGCTGAGAGATAGCTAAGTGGGCCTGGTGTGAGCTTTTGAAACCTCAAAGCCTGACCCAGTGACATGCCTCCTTCAATAAGGCCACAGCTTCTTTTTTTTTTTTTAATTAACTTGAATATTTCTTATATATACATTTTCGAGTGTTATTCCTTTCCCAGTTTCCGGGCAAACATCCCTGCCCCTCCCCTTCTCATGGGTGTTCCTCCCCATCTCCCCATTGCCCCTCCCCCAACAATCTAGTTCACTGGAGGTTCACAGTCTTAGCAGGACCCAGCTTCCCTTCCACTGTGCTCTACTAGGATATTCATGCTACCTATGAGGCTGAGTCCAGGGTCCAGTCCATGTATGTCTTTTAGGTGTGGCTTAGTCCCTGGAAGCTCTGGTTGCTTGGCATTTTTGTACATATGGGGTCTCAAGCCCCTTCAAGCTTTTCCAGTTCATTCTCTGATTCCTTCAACGGGGGTCCCATTCTCAGTTCAGTGGTTTGCTGCTGGCATTCGCCTATGTATTTGCTGTATTGTGGCTGTGTCTCTCAGGAGCGATCTACATCCGGCTCCTGTCGAAGGCCACAGCTTCTAACCCTTCCCAAACATTTCCACCAACTGTGAACCAAGAATTGAGAGCATATGGGGCCTATGGGGGCCATTCTCTTTCAAATCAGTACACTGTCCCATGGGCAAGTTTCTAAACCTCTACAAATGTGCATACATGGCACACACACATACACAAGGCAGCCTGTGTGTGTGTGTGTGTGTGTGTGTGTGTGTGTCTGTGTGTGTCTATGTGTGTCTGTGTGTGTCCCTCAGCATACTTAGAAGGAAACAAGCCATGCAAAACTGGATAGGGTGACTCAAAAAGTTCCTGTATACTCCATCCAGAGCAAACTTGGATATGGTGCGAAACAGAAGACAGTTATAGGACATAAAGGCTGTGCTCTATCAGTTTCTAGTCCAGATGGAGACATAAACCAATACACATGGGAAAGATACAGTCCACTGGACAGTGGGAGCCCATGCACTAAGGTTCTTTAGCTCATTTATTCTGTGTTGTTTCTATTCTATGTTGTTGCTTGGACAACAGCAGTTTTTTTATTATTGTGAAGTAAGATCAGTAGATGAGCTTTGTTTCTACCCTGGATGGGGGTTCATTTGGAAACACACATGTGACCATACTAAGACAACCACTGATGGCATACAACTAAGTTGGGGCCCTGTTTATTTTCCACTGTGCATTGTGGCCCTGTGTGTATGCCATTCATGATGATTAATAAATACCCATCCTATTAAAATGTGTTAGTCCATATTTTTTTGGTTTATTGTATAAAGATGGAGGGAGATATCCAGTCTCATCTTCCAGGTAACTTATGGATATAAAAGACACCAGGTATTGCATTTTTGTCTTATTTTTATAAAAGGCTACTGGTTTTTTTTAAAGACTTTTTATTTTTAATTATGTGTCTGGGGGAACAGTATGTACATCCTCGTGCAGGTGCTTGTGGAGGCCTGTGAAGACAGCAGATCACCTGAAGCTGGAGTTTCAGGCAGTTTTATGCCACTGGACATTGGTGCTGAGAATAGAGTCCCCTGCAAAAGCAATATATTTTATTAACCTGTGAGCCATCTCTCCAGCCAAAAGCAACTTTTCAAAGACGTGATTTATGTGCCATTTAATTCATCCACTTAGAGGGTATAACTCAATAGTTTTTTTTTTAAATATGCTTACAGATTTGCGGCACATATGATCCAATTTTAGAACCTTTTCAGCACTACACATATTAAATACTTGCTCCCTATTCTTCCCAGCCCCCAGCCCCAGTTCCTGGCATGCACAGATTCCCTTTCTGTCATCTATAGATTTGCCTCTTCTAGACTTTACACTGAAATGCTATTACACAACATGTGGTCTTTTGTCTTTTGCTTGCCACGTGTCTGTGAGGTTCATCTGTGTTGAGCATGAAAGGATAACAGATTTACCCATGAATATGCCTGTCGCCTAAAATAGCAACACTTTCACACTAAAAGCAATTTCCTTCTCTCTTCTTCCTGAGAGGGACATTATTGCAGCCTTCTGGTTTTCTCCTGCTTCTTTATTCGTGTTTCTCAAGTAGATTAAGGGACTGGTTACTTTAAAAAAAAATCATTCATAGTTCTTATACTTTCCTCCCCTGCTTGGTCAGTTTCTAAGCGAGTGAATACTGTATTTTGGGAAACTCAATCAGAAAGACCAAAATATTCTAAAATAATCTCATCTCTGTATCTCTAAGGTGCACGTTTCCTCTTGGGCTTGCAAGTTTTATACAGAGAAATAAGCAGGCTTCCATTGACTCTCCCCTCCCCCTCAGCCCCCTGTAGTAACAAGGGCCTCCCCAGTGGTTCAACCATTTGAATAAAAAGGACTCATGAGCCCATTTTGCACAAATCTAAGATCTGCAAGTGGCAACATCACCTGTAAACATGTGCCCGGAGCACAGGAAAGACCTGAGTAGGCAGAAAAAGATGCATCTACATATGATGGAAATAATTAATGATTTCCACCCCCTTTCTCACTTTCCAACAATATTATATTCTGGTGTGATATGTTGTAGACAAAAAAAAAGCTTTATGCTTTTATTCCCCAGTTGTTTTGGTGATTAAATCATTTTGGGGGAACTGCAACAGTGACTTTCATTCGCTGCTCCCTTGGTGACAGCGTTTTTTTCTGTAAAACGCCTGCTGTTCCCTCTTTCTCTGCTCATTTACATGGGAATCTGGCACCTTAGAATCCCAGGCTGCCTGCAGTCAAATGTTTGCTAGAGCGGGGAGCCAGTGGGTGGGGGAACTGGTGGGTGGGGGAACCTGCAAGAAATCAGTACCAAATTAATAGGAATAAGCTCCTACACCATGCCTGCCTAGTGGGTCCCACCCTTCCCCTTCCAGGAATAAGGAAGGTTGCAGAAGTCCCTGATAGCTATTTGCTAAGCCTCTTGTGAACTGTGGGTTGGCTCACCTGACTTTAGTAGATGTTCTTCAGTGACAGATTTGGGCTTTGATCCTGTCTTTTATCTCTCCACAAAACTCTTGGCAACTCGACGTTTATGCAACCAGTAGGTCCTCTGGGGCTGAGGGCCAGGAAACCAGTAGGTTGGGGAATCTGCAAGAAATCAGCCCCACATTTAATGAATCATAGGAATTAGCTCTTACTCCATTCCGGCCTAGTGGCTACGTCCTTTAGTTCATTGTCTCTCAGGTATCCCAGCTTCTCTTGAGAGTTGGAGGTGAAGCCTAGGACCTCCTGATTAACAATCCCCAAGTCAGAGAAGCGCTAACTTTATGAATTCTCCAGGACTATAGTTCAGTGATCTCATATAGCTTAGGCTAGCTGGAAGCTAGTTCTGAACTCGCTATGAAGCAAAGGATGACCCCGAATTTCTCGGTTCTCCTGCCTTCATCTCCCAAGTGCGTGGATTTCAAGAATGTATGTCACGGTGTCTAGTTCCTGTGGTACTGGGGATCAAAGCTGAGGCTTTGTGCATGTTAAGACAAGCACTCTACCAACTGAGCTAGAGCCCTAGCGCTGACCCTGACTCAGAAGACTAGGGCGGAGGAAGGAAAAAGGAAGGAAGAAAAGCGAAAAGGAAGGAAGGAAGGAAGGAAGGAAGGAAGGAAGGAAGGAAGGAAGGAAGGAAGATGTTGAGAACAAAGACTGAGGCCAATGGGCGAGTTGGGAATTAAGAAAGTCCTTTTCATGCAAAGGGGATGTGGGCAAAGAGAAGTTGGCAGGTAAGTAGAGGGATTTGAGACAAAGAAAAAAGAAAAAAATCCGTGGACCAGGGCATGGCAATAGAACAAATGTTCATAAAGAGATGTGGGCAGGAGGCAGACCATGGTCTCGATGTGACTCATCATAGAGATAAGGAAATGTCCTGAGGGGCACCCATCTGAGGGACTTTGAGCAAATGGGTTTCATTTCTCTGCATTGGCAGATAGAGGATAGATGTGGACAGCTATCTTTAGCAGTGAGGCATGGTGGGGAGTGCTAAGAGCAGGCAGGGTCTGTGGAGTGGAGAGGAGAAGCCCCTCCTTCTTATTACCGTGTTGTTTTACTTTTGATTATCTTCATTGTAGTTTAGTGTTCTAGTTTGTGAATTTATCACTATGTATCTCTCCCCTTGAGGGCCACACTAGCACTCCCAGTTGAAGAGTCGGCATTACAAGGTCTGCTTCCATGAATATTGTAGGACACATTTTTATTTTGGGAAAAATACATGAAGACATTTCTAATTATGAATGGAACTGGTGGTTTATGGGGAACACATACGCTCAGCCGTGGTATAAATTACCAAAAGCCAAAGAGGCTAACAATCACAGAAGCATATAAGAGTTGGCATTGCTTTCTACCGTACCAACATTTGGTTGGGCCCTGTTTAGAATAGTAAGAGGCATCTACATGTAGAGATCTAGTAAGCCATTCCATGCAGGAGTCTGAACCTTGGCTTTAGCAATATCTGTGTAGACTCTGAGTAAGCCAAGTTCTCAAAGTAAAGAAAGGTTTATCAGAATGGTGAAAGCTGAAGGTAGACAGGAAAGGCTGACAGCACCTAGTGTGGCAGTGCTGGGGAGAATCCATTGCATTCGAAAAGATGAAGCCCTAGGTGATTTCTTTTTTTTTTTTTTCCTTTCTTTTTTCCGGGGCTGGGGACCGAACCCAGGACCTTGCGCTTCCTAGGCAAGCGCTCTACCACTGAGCCAAATCCCCAACCACCTAGGTGATTTCTTTTGCTAGTGCAGGCCTTGTCTCTGAAGTACTTGCTTGTGGTGGTTTAAAGGAGAATGGTTCCCATAGGCTCATATGTTTGAAAACTTGATCCCCAGTTGGTGAAATTGTTTGGGAAGGATTGGGAGGTGTGGCCTTGCTGGATGAGGTCTGTCACTGGGGGAAGGTTTTGAAGTTTCCCAGTGTGCCTCTCTCTGTCTTCTACTCGCTGATTGAAATATGAGCTCTCAGCTATTCCTGCTGTCATGCCTTGGCTTGTGCCGTCATGAATTCTAATTTCCTAAAACCATATAGTCTAATTAAATATTTTCTATAAGTTACCTTGGTCATGGTACTTTATGACATGAATAGCAAAGGAATTAAGACATTGGTTCACTTGCTCAGCTAAAAAAAACCACCACCACCACCACCACCACCACCACCACCACCACAGACTGGTTTGAATATGACATAAGTTCTAGAGGATCAGATGTCTCTGATCAAATGCCATAGCGGGTTCTGTGTCTGGTGAGGGCTGCTGGTTCATAGGTGGTGCTTTTGCTCAGTGTCCTTACAGGTAGAAGGTATCCAGCTTCCTAGAACCTTATATTAAAGCATTCATTCCATTGATGCAAGTAGCCAGCTGAGTCAGAGCCCCAAAGTGATTCAATCACCTCCAAAACCCTCCATCTCTGCATGCTCTCACATTGGTGAACAGATTTCAACATAGAAATTGAGTAGAAGGAGAGGAAACAAAATCATTCGATCGCAGCCAATACTGTGAACACCCAAGCCCAGCATGGAGCTACATATCTGTAATCTCAGTACCTAGGAGGTGGATGTTGTGAAATTAAGATTTCAAGGCCAGCCTTGGCTACATAGTAACTTTGATGCCATCCCCAGCTATATGAGATCCTGTTTCCAAAAAACCCAAAACAGAAACAACAAAAATGGCAGTTTTTCATGTTCACAGCTACCCTAGAAGGTCATTTCCCCCTGTAACAGGTGACTAACAGAGGAACAAGTTCTCAAAAGAGCTAACAGTGTGGTGGCTACCAATGAAGTTGCTGACCCTGAATCTTAGTAGATTTAGGAGCTGTGCTTCCTGACTTCCATCACCTCCCCAGCATCACCCTGGGCACTGTCCAGTGGTCTATCTTCTTCCAGGTCCTCAGGTCTCCCTGGGTAGAGAACAAGGCTTCTACTGCATAGGACCTGTGCCCCAGTCCAGTGCCAATCTCACAATGAGTGCAGCAATGTGGCCACAAATTGGAAAGTGCGTATTCTTTAACTGGTAGCTTTTATAATCATGATAAAAAGATGAGTGTTTACTCTCAAGCTGAAAGCTTTTCATGGGCATCCCATTCTCTTGCAAAACGACAAAGTGGTTAGAGGAGGGAATTACAGCTTCTATTGTCTACGCTCAGGTTTCTTTTGAGAATTTTACAGTAGTAGGTGTGTATTGTTTTCTAGTCAGCACAGAAATAAAGGGATTTGTTTTATTGAAAAGAAATGGGAGCTTTGGCACTAATGAGGAGAAAATAAATATATGTTACTTATTCATTCTCAGGTTTATGGCTGAGACTCCTTATGACAAATGACAGATTAATAAAAGCATGCAAATTTGGACTGATGAGAGCACTCAGCCAGCAGAGTACCTATATGCAAGTATGAAGAACTCTGTTTACTCCCCAGAAATCAGGTTTTAAAAGCTGGGCATAGGGGTTGGGGATTTAGCTCAGTGGTAGAGCACTTGCCTAGTAAGTGCAAGGCCCTGGGTTCAGTTCTCAGCTCCGAAAAAAAAAAAAAGAAAAAAAGAAAAGACAGGGCATAATGGGGAAGAGGGGACAGGAGGATCCCCGTGGCTGGCTGGATAGCTAGCATAGCCTATTTGTCCCTTTCCGGGCCACTAAGGGACCGTCTCTCAAAACAAAAGGTAGATGGCTCCTGAGGAACATCTGAGGCTGTCCTTTAACTTCATGTGCCCAACACACACTGAACACACAAGCATGCAAATTTACCTGTTAAGTTTTACCTGGAGAAGTTGGGGTGGATGAGAAGAACAGTTTATTCACTATTGGTGGGTGTGGAACCTGGTGTATGTAGCCACTATGGAAATCAGCACAGGGTTTCCCTCCCACTCCAAAAAAACAACCAACCAACCAAACAAACAAACAAAAGAAACCTCTAGAACTAAAATTACAACATGATCCAGGTTTGGTACTCCTGAGTATTTACTCAAAGGACTCTAAGTCAACTCATAACAGAGACGCCATATATAAGCAGGGTGTGGCGGTGCATGCTTTGATCCCAGCCCTGAGGAGGCAGAGTTGAGTTTGAGGCCAGCTTAGTCTACATAGAGAATTCCAGGATAGCCAGGGTTATAGTGAGACCATATAGCCATACATAGTGAGGTCCTGGAAGGGGGTGGGGGATTGTGAGCATAAGAGTATGAATGCTCTTGAGAGAATTATTAGGTGAATTAGAATTCTTATACACCCTCTCCTTTCACAGGAAAGGATGAGAGGAAAAGGAGAGTCCTTGGTGTGGGAGTAACAGCATACATGTGACATAAAAGCAAAGGGGGATAAATTGTGGGATTGTAGGAAGGGAACCAGGAGGATGAGAGGAACAGAAAGCAGGGAAAAGAGGTAAAGGAGGAGGACCAAAAAAAGTAGAGTGCCAGATGTGGAGATGCACACTGCTAATTCCAGCACTTGAGAGGAGACAGGGCCCTGTGAGTTCAAGGCCAGCCTAGTCTGCATAGTGAGTTCCAGGACAGCCATGGCTATAAAAAATGACCCTGTGTCAGAGAGGGATACTGATGTTTACAGTTTACTTTAGCCACCACAGTTGAACGACTTAAACCTGTTCTTGCTAACTTTTGCACTTTCAATGGCCCCAGATGACTTATATGGAATTTATATTTTATTGTGGCTTAATAGTTCTTATACTTTATAGACAAACCTCAAGAAAAATTTCCAACCAATAGTCCAGCCAAAAATAACCTTTTTGTTTTAATTATTTTTAAGATTTTATGTGTATGTATGGGTATCTGTATGTATGTGTGTTTGTGTACCATTTGTATGCCTGGTGCCCTCAAGAGCCAGAACAGGGCATAGAGTCTCCTGGGACAAGAGTAAGGACTTTATCAGTAAAGGAAAAAGTTAAAAGGAAAGGAAAATAGAGGCCAAAAATGATAGAGGTAAACTCCTCAAAGTCTTTTTAATGACATAACTTCATTCTTTATTGTGAATACATGCCACATTTTCTGTATCTATTTCTCTGTTGATGGCCATTTAAGCTGGTTTCATATTGTTGTTACTATAATTAGTGCTTAATAAATGTGGATGACCAAGTATGTCTGTGATACATGGGGTGACCAGCTGCCTCAGGATCCTGCCACCACAGTTACAGTCACTTTGACTGCCACTCTGCCTTCTTTGTCACTATAGGATAGTCCAGTGCCAAGCAGCCCTGAAAATATACATACAAGTAGCATTACACAAAACAAATGGGTTATATTTAGGAATGTATATGTGTGTGTAAGTGTACACGTATATGTATGTGTATATATACACACATATATGAATGCAATAACAATTGATGAAAAAATGCAATGAATTTGAAGGAGAGTGGGGAAGGGTATATGGAAGCGTTTGGAAGGAGGAAAGAGAAATGTTGTGATTATAATCTCAAAAGATATTTCTAAAAATATAAAAAGCCTGCAAAAGGGTTGGGGTAGCTAGAAAGATTTTGATTAGAATGCTAATAGTATTGACATTGACGTGAGAGATAAAGGGGCTGTGAGGAGGGCTCTGCAGCGGAAGGCACTTGCTGCCAAGCCTGATGGGCTGAACTCAGTCCTTGGAACCCAAGCGGTAGAAGGAGAAAATGAGACTTCTGCAAAGGTTCCTTGGATATCCACACTGGTGCAATGCCATCACTCTCTGACTTAGCCCAACCCCTCACAAAAACAAAACAAAACAATAAATAAATACATAAATAAAGGAAACTTTTACTGTACCCTGTTTTGTTATATTAATGTATTTTCCGTAATTCTACAAGGAGCAAAAATATAATAATTTTCATCCTTCTCCTACCACATCTGTTCTCGTGGTCCAGAATGAAGCCCCTTAACCTCCTAGGCATCGTTTTCATTTTGCCTGCTTTCCTTTCTTGATTTCATTTTTCTCTCTTGTTCTTTTGCTCAGCCACATTGGGACTGTCTTCGACAGAGGTACGTTACAGAAAGGAAAGTGGAATTTTCACCATTATGGCTTTTGACTAATGTATGAGTCTAGCACTATTGGGGGAAGAGTACCTTTCTCCACGCTAGGCAAGTGGTTTAACACTTAGCTGCACCCCTAGGAAGGTGGGTGGGGTTTCTTTGTTCTTGGGACAGGAGTTGTGCAACACCCAGTTAGATTGGCATCAGCTTTGCTGTTGTTATTGCTTTCTTTGTGGCTATTGTTGCCTTTTTTTTTTTTAAGGCAAATTCTCATGTAGCCCAGACTGGCCTGGAACTTGCTAGGTAGCTGTTGATAACCTTGAACTCTTTTTTAAAAAAAAATACAAAAACCAAAAAAAAAAAAAAAAAAGTACATGCTTGTTTGCATTGAAAATAGAATGAAAAACTATTTGTTTACGATCGTATTGAAACACATTTTGGAAGTCATAAAATGTCTTAATGTCCATTGCAAAATCGAAAGGGCTGTGTTTTAGTAATATAAACGCTAATTGGATAAGACTTTTGTGAACCATGAATATGGAGAAAAATTAGTTGTAAAATAATTTATTGTTTTATTTGGTCATTTTGACACCCTATAGCTAAGCCAATCAATATTGGCTGTGTCAGCTTCCTCTACCCTCCCCTTGGTAACTACCAATATGTTTCTGGCACTGCAATGTTGCCTGCTTTAAGACATTCTGGAGGTGGAGCACCCATGGCTGTCAGTGACTGGGTTTCCTCGTTTAGCATAATGCCTTTTTCGACAGATCTATATTATTTTCTTGACATGTCTAATTTATATAATAAACTAAGGATAATGTTTTTGAAAACATATTCTTAGTAGGAAAATAAGCAACTGCCCCACCTGGGGATCCAGCCCATATACATACAGTCACCAAATCCAGACAATATTGCTGATGCCAAGAAGTGATTGCTGACAGGAGCCTGATATAGCTGTCTCCTGAGAGGATCTGCCAGAGTCTGATAAATAGAGAGGTGAATGCTCACAGCAAACCATTGAACTGAGAACAGGGTCTCCATCGGAGAAGTTAGAGAAAGAATTGAAGGAGCTGGGGGCTTGCCCCCATAAAGAACAACAATACTAACCAGCCCAGAGCTCCCAGGGACTAAACCACTACCTAAAAGAGTACACATGGACAGACCCATGGCTCCAGCTGCATATGTAGCAGAGGATGGCCTTGTTGGGCACCAGTGGGAGGAGAAGACCTTGGTCCTACCAAGGCTAGAACCCCCAGTGAAGGGAAATATCAGGGTAGGGAGGTGGGAAGGGGGTAGTTGGGGAGGGGGAACACCCTCATAGAAGAAGTGGAGGGGGATGGGATAGGGGGCTCATGGACAGGAAACCGGGAAAGAAAATAACATTTGAAATGTAAATAAAAGATATCCAATAAAAGAAAAGTGAAACCAAAGACAGCCAAAACAACTCACTTGGAGTATGAAGGTGGTTATATCATTGTTACTTGGCACTGTGTTTCTTAACCTGTAGGTTGTGACTTCTTTACTAGTTTGAACAACCCTGTCTTTTAAAGGGTCACAGAAAATATACTGGAAAATATAGACATTTACCTTTACAGAGGCAAAATTACAGTTATGAAGTAAAACAAAAACCTTGACCTCTTGATCTTCCTATCCTTATCTCCCAAGTGGTGGCAACAAATCATGGAAACAGAAACTAAACAGAGACACAGAAACTAACAGAAGTTATGAACCAAATGGATTATCAGATATCTATAGAATATTTCATCCTAAAACAAAAGGATATCCCTTCTTCTCAGCAGCTCAGGGTACCTTCTCCAAAACTGACCACAAAATCAGTCACAAAACAGGCCTCAACAGATATAAGAAGACTGAAATAATCCCATACATCCTAACAGATCACCATGGACTAAGGCTGGTCTTCAATAACAACAGACAGAAATAACAGCAGAAAGCCCACATATACATGGAAGTTGAACAATGCTGTACTCAATGATAACCTAGTCAAGGAAGAAATAAAGAAAGAAATTAAAGACTTCTTAGTATTTAATGAAAATGAAGGTACAACATACCCAAACTTATGGGACACAATGAAAGCTGTGCTAAGAGGAAAACTCATAGCTCTGAGTGCCTGCAGAAAGAAACAGAAGAGAGCATACTTTAGCAGCTTAACAGCACAAACAAAAGCTTTAGAACAAAAAGAAGCAAATACACCCAAGAGGACTAGACAGCAAGAAGTAATCAAACTCAGGGCTGAAATCAACCAAGTAGAAACAAAAAGAACTATACAAAGAATCAACAAAACCAGGAGCTGATTCTTTGAGAAAATCAACAAGATAGAAAAACCCTTAGCCAGACTAACCAGAGGACACAGAGAGTCTGTCCAAATTAACAAAATCAGAAATGCAAAGGGAGACATAACAATAGAATCTGAGGAAATTAAAAAATCATCAGATCCTACTACAAAAGCCTACATACAAAAAAACTGGAAAATCTGCAGGAAATGGACAATTTCCTAGACAGATATCAGGTACCGAAGTTAAAGCAGGATCAGATAAACCATTTAAACAACCCCATAACTCCTAAGGAAATAGAAGCAGTTATTAAAAGTCTCCCAACCAAAAAGAACCCAGGACCAGATGGGTTTAGTACAGAATTCTATCAAACCTTCATAGAAGACCTCATACCAATACTGTCCAATCTGTTCCACAGAAGGAACAGAAGGAACAGAAGGAACACAGCCTAATTCCTGCTATGAAGCCACAATTACTCTTATACCTAAACCACACAAAGAACCAACAAAGAAAGAGAACTTCAGACCAATTTCTCTTATGAATATCGATGCAAAAATACTCAATAAAATTCTTGCAAACCGAATCCAAGAACACATCAAAACAGTCATCCACCATGATCAAGTAGGCTTCATCCCAGGTATGCAGAATATACAGATATCCATCAACGTAATCCACTATGTAAACAAAGTGAAAGAAAAAAAAGCACGTCATCATCTAATTAGATGCTGAGAAAGCATTTGACAA
Source organism: Rattus rattus (assembly GCF_011064425.1). Classification (NCBI taxonomy): domain Eukaryota; kingdom Metazoa; phylum Chordata; class Mammalia; order Rodentia; family Muridae; genus Rattus; species Rattus rattus. Next base: position 32,142,366 of record NC_046172.1, read on the forward strand.
AATTCAACACCCCTTCATGATAAAAGTCCTGGAAAGAATAGGAATTCAGGCCCATACCTAAACATAGTAAAAGCCATATACAGCAAACCAGTAGCCAATATCAAACTAAAGCAATAACATTTGAAATGTAAATCGAATATATCCATTTTTTTTAAAAAGAGGCAGATGGCATTCCTGAGAATGCCACCCAAAGTTGTCCTCTAGCATGAGTAAATAAGAACATGTGCACCTGAATGTTACATGTACATGCACACACATATTTTTAAAAAGTAATATATAGCTGGGGTGTACCTTCGTTTATAGAATGCCTGTTTAGAATTCATGAAAGTCTTGATTTGATCTTAAGTACCACATAAACTGGGCAAAGTGTAGAAGGCCAGCATTCAGATGTAGAGACAGCAGAAGGATCCCGAGTTCAACAAGGTCATTCTCTGCTCCAGTGAGTTTAAAGTCAGCCTGGGATACACAGGATGCACGAGAGAGACCTGTCCAAAAACAGTAGCAGCAGAAACTCAAGCTAAAAAGAAACATGGACTCCAAGATGAAGGGCTACTGTGTGCTTAGAGCCGAACCACACACCGTAATGAGTAGGTCTGACCTTTTCCAAAAAGCTTCTTGTGGTACTCTGGCCTGTTGCCTTTGACTATGACTTTTGTGACTTGTGCTCCTCTGGCTGTCTGCAGGATGAGGGTGAGGACCCTTGGTACCAGAAAGCGTGCAAGTGTGATTGCCAGGGAGGAGCCAATGCTCTGTGGTCTGCGGGAGCCGCCTCCTTAGACTGTATTCCAGGTGAGTGGCTCAGTGCCCTAGCATTCCTCCCTCCAGCTCTCAATCTCTCTGCTCTGATTTCTCTCACATTGGCTTGTGCACTTCGCATCTCACAGCGACCACTGCTCCAACATTCTCTTCATTCTGCCAGGCTCTCTCTCCCTGGCTTGTCTGAGATGGTCAGGTAAGACCCAATTGTCAATGCAATCTGAAAATAACTCAGCATGCAGGAAGTCCCTTCCTTATAGGTATCAGAGGAAATAGGTGTGTGTGTGTGTGTGTTTATACGGGTGAGTGGGTGGGTGGGTGGGTGGGTGGGTAGTGTTTCTATATCTTGTGATTGGAGTCAGGCAGTCTCCAAATCAGCAATGAGGATAGGGAGGACAAGAATCTAGTAAAACAAGCCACTTCTAGAAAGTAAATTACTGTCATTTCCTGGATTGGCAGAGTTTAGCCAAAATGGAGGAGGAGCTCTATAGTTCATGGTGTGGTGACTCCAACCATAAAATTATCTTTGTTGCCACTTCCTAACTGTGATTTTGTTAGTTATGAATAGCAATGTTAATATTTTTGAAAACAGAAGTTTGCCAGGGTGGGGGTTGTGACCCACAAGTTGAGAACTGCTGGCAGTTTGGTGCCCCAGCTCTATGGGGTTGTTAGGAGGAATAAATGGGACAAGGCGTCATTGTGTTGGACTTGGCCAACTGTGGCCTTTAATAGACATTAGTTCTTTTGTTTTGTTGCCTTCTGGAGTTTACAGTGAGAAATTAGAGCAGACTTGCAGAGGCTTGCACTGTCTCTGTAAATATTTGCAAGGCTTAATCCTTTCCATGGCCCAGGGCTGATGGTGCATGAAAGCCATGCCTCTCCTGCTTCTGAGAGTACTTTAATCTCTATTTCTCAACAGAAACTCAGTCTCTTCTTTATGAAACTGTGAAGTTGGGGTGAGGAGCTGGGAAACAGGAAGGATGTTCAGTGAAGTGGTGTTTCCTCAGGGATATCCCATTTTACTTGGTGGCAAAGACTGCTGTTAAATGTGATCTGCCCAATCTCAAAGGACCTTCTCTCATAATGCATGTCTAAGTCTTTTCAATGCCTTTAACCCCACATCTCCTGTATGACAGGCAGCGATAGGGAGGCAGGAACAAAGGCTTTGGCTCCATCTAACTAAGGTTAAGCACTCAGTGGAAATTGGCATTCTTTTCTGCTGTGGAAGGGGAGATATGCCTCCTCCTGAAGGAAGACCCTCTAATCCTAACTGCAGCAGCAGTTGTCTCCATTGGGCCCTCGATGGTGAAGAATCACACTGGAGCACAGGTAAAAGGAACAAGTGGCCATGATTTCTTATAGCAAGCAAAAGGAGCTTAGCAGGTGAGGTAACAAAACAGAAAGTGAGTCTGACTCTTGGGAATCTCCTGCAATGACAAAGGGCAGTCTCCGTTGTCTAGACTTCTAAGTCTTCGTCTACCATTTTCCTGCCCTTGCTCGCCCTTGCGGGCAGTCTGAGGTCATCCTTTTCCTGTAATACAGACGAGAGCTCTATTAGAAGTAGTCTTTATCCACAATCCAACTGGTTAGAGTTTGATGCAGGACTATGAACAACTATGTATAACCACGTGAGAAGCTGACTAGGGAAAAAGTTGGAAGCTAGCTGGAGGATGCTAAGACCTAGCTTCGTTGTTTTCCTCAGAGCCCTGTTGCTCCTCTTATCTGGCCAGCTAGATGATCACATCCTCTGCTGTGTGAACTCTTACTTTCTCCTCAGCGTGTCTGACCTGACCATTTTAAGCCTAATATTTGTTTTAAAAGAAATATGTCCAGTGAGGACCTCAGATATACTGGAATTTCACTCCAAAGCTTCATGGAAAGTAGCCAAAGGGCTGAGGATGTCGCACTCTGTTGGCAGAGTGCCTGCCCAACACATACCAAGTCTGGGTTTCACTGCTGGGCCCATGATCACAGAACTCTGGAGGTTCAAGTAGGAAGATCATTATTATGATCATTATCATTATTTCAAGGCTATACTCAGTGGTACACAGGGAGTTTGAAGCCGTCGTGGATTACATAGGACACTATGTCAAAGATGAATGGATAGGGCCAGTGGCATGGCTCCGTAGACCAGAGTGCCTGATAAGCAGACCCACACTATGGACGGAGAGGGCGACTGCTTAAAGTTGTCATCTTCCGACCTCCACTCCGGCACTGATCTCCCACATGTGCACACTCCCTTCAACCACGCCTCCAAATAAATACATATATTATATTTATAAATGTTTATATTTCTTAGTGACATATCATATTTATATTTATATTCATTTATATGAATAATGTTTATTCATATAAATAAACTTGAGATTTCAATCTGAAACTGGATCTTAGCATAAGCATTCTTTTTATAGACTTTATTTCTTCTAGCCACACAGATATTTTCAGGTAGAAAGGAAGAAAACCACATCAGTGTTAAATGGTAGGTTCGTCATATTAACTGGCTATTTTGTGAAAGAAAAGATTCATGGCGGCAGGACTAGGCTCAAATTTCTGGAAGGCATTTGTTGGTCACAGTTTTCGTTTCTCATGGAATGCCAAGGACACCATTTTGTCAGCCTGGATCTTGATATTCATTGTTTCCATCAGGGCCTGCCTTAAGGGAGAAGATCCTAGAAAGCACAGAAGTATGTGCATTGTCACTCAGAGCTGCTGAGAAAGCCCATGGGGCTACATAGAACAAAGTCTAGGCATATTGCCCACAGAGCAGAAGGCCAGGGACCTTCTTTAGCATCAGCTAAATCTATTACAAATACTAATTCTGCCTTTTTCACAGTTGACCTAAGATTGACCTGGCCTCCTGAGGATGGAGTATAGCAGGGTGGGGGCATGCAAAAGCCTAAGAAATCCAGGGGTTCAGGCTGGGGTTATAGCTCAGTGGTAGAACACTTGCCTCACATGTGTGAAGCCCCAGGTTCAATCCTCAGCACTATAAAAAGAAAAAATACCAAGATAACCCAATAGCTCCTCCTTAGTGCTTTACTTTTATTCCACACTAATATTCTATATTACCTGCACATGTATCTTTTATAAATATTGTTCGTTTATTATTATACATTTTATTATTATATATTTTCAATTCTAACACACACACACACACACGCACACACACACACACACACACATACACACACGTACTATTCACAATTTTCAGCTATTTCTTGTCAGAAATGTTCCTGAGCTGCTCCATCCTCCCTTTGTTTTTAGACATATCGAAGCATAACCTTGAACACCCGATTGTCCTGAGAACTGGGATTGTAGACATGTTCCCCCAGGCTTAGTTTTCTTTGAGGCAACTTTGTTTTGTTTTGTTTTGTTTTTTTGTGGTGCTGGGACTTGAACCTACAGCCTCACATATGCTAGGCAAGTGCTAAATCAGAGAGCTGCACACCAAGACCTTGAACATGTTTGAGAAATACTCTAGCACTGAGCAATATCCCTACCTTTTCCTTTAGCCCCGAATATCCTTTTTTTTTTCTTTTTTTCAGAGCTGGGGACCGAACCCAGGGCCTTGTGCTTGCTAGGCAAGCGCTCTACCACTGAGCTAAATCCCCAACCCCCGAATATCCTTTATAAACAAGTCTGGAATTCACTCTCACAGACCAATAAAACATAGCCTGAACAAAGCAAGTTAACATGTAAAGTACCTTAGTAACACATGTCACACATACCCCTATCTATCAAGTTATCAAGGGTCACATGAGCCATAAAAGATGTGAGTTTTTCCTTTAAGAGTGAAATGACTATAGAGAAGTGTAGTGGGGCTGGTGAGTTGAGATAGGTCAGTAGGTAAGGATGCTTTCTTTTTTTTTTTTATTAACTTGAGTATTTCTTATTTACATTTAGTGTTATTCCTTTTTCCGGTTTCCGGCAAACATCCTAATCCTCCCCTCCCCTTCTTTATGGGTGTTCCCCTTCCCATCCCCCCCTTGTCGCCCTCCCCCAACAATCTAGTTCACTGGGGGTTCAGTCTTTTTTTTTTTTTTTTACTTTAATTTTTTTTTTATGTACTTTTCGATGTTTTTTTCCCTTTCCCGTTTTCCGGCCAAACTTCCCCCTCCCCCCTCCCCTTCTTTTTGGGTTTTCCCCTCCCCCCCCTCCCCCTATTGCTGCCCTCCCCCAACTGTCTAGTTCACTGGGGGTTCAGTCTTAGCAGGACCCAGGGCTTCCCCTTCCACTGGTGCTCTTACTAGGATATTCATTGCTACCTATGAGGTCAGAGTCCAGGGTCAGTCCATGTATAGTCTTTAGGTAGTGGCTTAGTCCTGGAAGCTCTGGTTGCTTGGTATTGTTGTACATGTGGGGTCTCGAGCCCCTTCAAGCTCTTCCAGTTCTTTCTCTGATTCCTTCAATGGGGGTCCCGTTCTCAGTTCAGTGGTTTGCTGCTGGCATTCGCCTCTGTATTTGCTGTATTCTGGCTGTGTCTCTCAGGATCGATCTACATCCGGTTCCTGTCAGGCTGCACTTCTTTGCTTCATCCATCTTGTCTAATTGGGTGGCTCTATATGTATGGGCCACATGTGGGGCAGGCTCTGAATGGGTGTTCCTTCTGTCTCTGTTTTAATCTTTGCCTCTCTATTCCCTGCCAAGGGTATTCTTGTTCCCCTTTTAGAGAAGGAGTGAAGCATTCACATTTTGATCATCCGTCTTGAGTTTCATTTGTTCTAGGCATCTAGGGTAATTCAAGCATTTGAGCTAATATCTACTTATCAATGAGTACATACCATGTGTGTTCTTCTGTGATTGGGTTACCTCACTCAGGATGATATTTTCCAGTTCCATCCATTTGCCTACGAATTTCATAAAGTCGTTGTTTTTGATAGCTGAGTAATATTCCATTGTGTGGATGTTCCACATTTTCTGTATCCATTCCTCTGTTGAAGGGCATCTGGGTTCTTTCCAGCTTCTGGCTATTATAAATAAGGCTGCAATGAACATAGTGGAGCACGTGTCTTTTTTATATGTTGGGGCATTTTTGGGTATATGCCCAAGAGAGGTATAGCTGGATCCTCAGGCAGTTCAATGTCCAATTTTCTGAGGAACCTCCAGACTGATTTCCAGAATGGTTGTAGCAGTCTGCAATCCCACCAACAATGGAAGAGTGTTCCTCTTTCTCTGCATCCTCGCCAGCATCTGCTGTCACCTGAGTTTTTGATCTTAGGTAAGGATGCTTTCTATTGTAGGCTTGAGGACCTGGGTTTCAATTCCCTCCATCCACATTAAACACTAGGCTTCACGAGGGGCTCAGGCTTACACTATTAATCCTTAATGAAACCAGATCAAAACAAACTGAGCAAGCAAACAAAACAAACAAACAAACAAACAAACAGAACCTAGGTGTTATTGTATCTATAATGTCAGCATTAGTGGGTGAAGGCAGATGAATTCTAGGCACTTGGTGGCCAGTCTGCCCATCCAAAACACTGAGCTTCATCAGTAAGAGATCCTGTCTTAAAGGAAGAAGGCAGAGACTGATAGAGGAGTTCATCCAACATTGTCTTCATGGGCCCTCCACATGGATATGTGCACATTCATGCACTTCTATACAACACACACACACACACACACACACACACACACACACACACACACACCAGTATAGTAGCTGTTTATAATAAAATCGCTGGGAAAAACCTTAAGATAATGTTTGTGGGGCCAACCAGGGTCTGCCCTTTGAAGCTTGCAAGTACTGCTTGGGGACAAGGCCACACAGGTGTACAGCTGTTTATGGTGGAAGCTCTCTCTAGGCTGCACTTCCATAGAACCCCCAATCCTGAGGATGTCCAGAGGGCTAACTCATCCTTGGTCCCATTCCTCAGTGAAACCATATCTTTAGTGACCTCAGACCTCCACAAGGTCTCGCCTGCTTTAGCCGTGGCTATCCCCTATTCTGGTATTGTATGGATCATTTGATATTGGACAGGAGGACAGACAGGCGCAGGGTGTTAGAATTCTCCTATGGTAAATCCAAAGAGAAAACATGCAAAGTCAAAAAAAAAAAAACATATTGCAGCCTGCTCCTTTTTAGCTAGGCACTATACTCTTCTAGGTGTACAACTGTCAAACAGGGTTTCACCTTGTCTTTTCGCAAGTGTCTCAAGGCAACAGTACTCTGATGGCCATTCTCAAGTGAGGAAACAGACTTAGAGGGCGTTAAGAACTAAGCTCCCGGGGTTGGGGATTTAGCTCAGTGGTAGAGCGCTTGCCTAGCAAGTGCAAGGCCCTGGGTTTGGTCCCCAGCTCTGAAAAAAAGAAAAAAAAAAAAAACCAAAAACCAAAAACTAAGCTCGCTGACACTAGGCAGGCCTCTTTATTCCTAACTACTCATTATTATCGTCTGTGGCTCTGGGGCCCTACTCCAGTCCAAACGCAGCAGAGAATCCCTTGAGAATGTCAGAGCACTAGTGTGCCTGAAGCTCCCTGGGTGATTGATGGCGCAACTGAGATTGATTCCTCCTGGCCTGTAGTCTTTGTTTTGTGGCTTGAAGGTGTCAAGGTCTGACGCCCAGAGGATTAGACAGGAGATAGGATGACACAGAGCCAGCTTGGATTATAAAGGACATCAAACTTCTTTAGGCCAACCAGGTAGCATTATTTAGTCAGTCTCTCTCCCTTTCTCTCTGTCTCTGTCTCTGTCTCTGTCTCTGTCTCTGTCTCTGTCTTTCCCTCTCCCTCTCCCTCTCCCTCCCTCTCCCTCTCCCTCTCATTCTATCCCCTCCTTACCCCCCTTTCTCCCTCTTTCCTGTCTGAGACAAGATCTCAGGTATTCTGGGCTGGCCTTGGACTCACTGTCTTTGAATTCCTCTGTCCTCCTGCTTTCAAAAACGTGTGTACAACCATGCCCAGCTTCTGAGGATGAGACCGAGGACTTGGTAAGATCCCTACCAACCGAGCTATAGTCCTAGGCCTCCAAAAGATGTCCTTGGGTCACAAGTGAACCACACAATCTCAGCGGCTGGACAAGCCCTCCCAGGTCACTGCCACTGTAGATGTTTAGTTTACTCCTAACTGGCACACAGAGTGTGTGGGAAGCAAAGCAGGAGAGTGAATAAAAGGTAAATGGAAAGAGTAAACTGCCACAACCAGTGCCAGGGAGACGGTAACAAGATTTTCCTTCTTTTCTGCCTGTTCCCTATAGCCCACGGCCATGGGAAAGTGTTTGACACATTTGCCTTTATGAGAAACAAAGAAAAAAAAACCTTACAGATTGAAGAACCTGGGAAGGCTAGAGTGGTGGGTACACATGTATAATTTCGGCATGTGGGAAGTAAAGGCAGGAAGATCAAGGTCAGGCTTAAACTACATAGCAAGTGTTCATCGTTTCAAGCCAGCCTGGGCTACATGAAACCTTGCACCCTGAAAGCAAACCAATCAGGTCTAAGCGATAAGCAAAGGTCCATTAAAACCCTGTTTTTTGTTGTTCAGATCCTGTTCCTCCTTCTGATAGTCTGACCCTGTCTGGTAGGCTGGAGGGAAGTCGGGGCTTGAGTGCTCAGATCTCTCAATCCACCAGCCCACAAAATGCCTTCCCTGGCAGGCCAAAGCTTTTAAAATGCACTTTGAAAGTATGCTTGTTAAAAATACTCCACTCCGGGAGTGGACTCCTAGACACTGCATTCTTAATAAGCTTCCCTAATGATTCAGCCACACCAGGTGTCATTGTTTGGCTCAGAAAAGCACCCATACAGAAAAGCTCTCCTGAAAACCGGCATGATTTTAACAGACGGCAAGGCTTGAGCACTTGAGAAAGTACAAATGCTGTCGTCTCCAGCCCGGCCGCACTCACACGCACTTAAAGGTAGAAAGGAAACTGAGCCATCCTGGCGTGAAGCCTGTGGCTCTCCTGTCTATGTCTGATTTCAGACAGGGGGAGGGTATAGCCATTTCTGAAGAAAGTGTGTGTGTGTGTGTGTGTGTGTGTGTGTGTGTGTGTGTGTGTGTGTGTGTGCGTGCGTGTGTAAAATAGAACCATGTGCATGATACAGAAACACACTACCACTGATCTATAGTCCCAGACTATTTTGCTGAATTTGGGAACCTCGACCTCAAAGAAGACTCAAACATTCCCTGTTAGCTAATGTTCCAGGTAAAGATGCCACAAACCAACCTCTTTTTCTTGAATTCAGATCCACACACACGGAGGACATAATTTCATTTGCCTTGTTTGGAACTTATCATTGTCAAATTGGAATGTAGGTTGTCCACTGGCAAGATAACCCAATGCTGTTCTGTTTGTTGTTGTTGTTGTTGTTTCAATATCTTTGGCGTAAGCAAATCAGCTTTATTCTTCTACAGCAGGGTTCAGCTAGCCAATGCTTGCTAGTCAAACTCAACTGCTTTCCTAAATACACTTTCCCCTATTTATTATCTATGTATCTATGTATCTGTCTATTTATTTATCACTTATTCACATTACATCTCACTGCCTTCCTTCCAGTGCCTCCTCCCCTTCTCCTCTCCCCTTCTCCTCTGAGCAGGTGGGCTCCCCTGGCATCCCCCCCACCCTGACACATCAAGTGAGGCTAGGTGTTTCCTCTCCCATCTATACTAGACACGGCAGTCCTCTAAAAGAACATATTCCACGTACAGGCAACAGCTTTTATGATAGCTCCCACTTCAGTCGTTAGAGAGCCACGTAAAAACCAAGCCCCACATCTGCTACATATGTGCAGAAAGGCCTAGCTGCAGCCTGTGTATGCTCTTTGACTGGTGGTTCAGTCTCTGAGAGCCCCAAGGGTTTAGGTTAGTTGACTCTGTTGGTTTTCCTGTGGAGTTCCTATCCCCTTTGGTGCCGGCAATCTTTCCTATTCTTCCATAAGAAGCTCCCTCCACTGTTTGGCTGTGGGTGTCTGCATCTGTCTGAGTCAGCTGCTGGGTAGAACCTCTCAGAGGACAGCCATGCTAGGCTCTTGTGTGCAAGCATAACAGAGCATCATACAAGACTCAGGGATTGGTGCATGGGATGGGTCTCAAGTTGGGCCTGTCAATGTTGACAGTTTTCTCAGTCTCCACTCCATCCCCAGTCCCTGCATTTCTTGTAGACAGGATACATTTTGGATTGAAAGTTCTGTGGGTGGGTTGGTGTCCCTATTGCTCCACTAGGGTTCCTGCATGGCTACAGGAGGTAGCGTTTTCAGGTTCCATATTCCCAATACTCTGAGTCACAGCTAAGGTCATGTCCCCATTGATTTTTGGACACCTCCCTTATCCCAGGCCTCTGTCTCGTTCTAGAGATGCCCCCACCCACAATGCTGGTTTCAGTGAGAGTACTTAGTCACAAAGGGAAGGGAGCAGCAGGCAACTAGCCTATAAGGACTGCTTTGTCTGTCCCCATTTAGAAGAAAGCAGCCTCCTTCAGCTGTTGCCTATTCAGTCATCCTTTTTCTTCAGACAGTGAGAAAAGGACAATTTACAAGTAAGAAGTCAGTCTCAGTATATAATTGCCATTTTCCTGCTCACCGTTGTCTTATTCCCGTAATTGGCATCATCTGCTAGCCAAGAACAATTAGAGACCCTAATGTTCTTATGAAGCACAGTTCAACCTGTGATAACGAGGGAACTAAAACCGGACGCCTGGCATTTCGCTATGCTATTTCACTACATACCTCTTGGCATTTTGGTCTCTAAGTTGATGAGGGAGGTGGATGCATTTTTCACACACACACCCCCCTCAATGAGGTTACCATAGAACCTGCTCCCCCAACCTCCACTTTTATGACTGTTGAGTGAATATCTCTATGGAATTCCCTTTACTCCAGTTCAGCTTCATCCCATGTGAGCACTTAATAGTGGCAGGTCCGGCTCTCTGCATCCAGCACCATGCTGAGAAATGAAATGTTCGCCACCTGCAAAGTGCCTATGTTTCTTGCTTTGTCCTTTAAGCCATTTCCTGTTGAAGTTCTAGGATAAGGAGGGGTTCATTTCTTCTTTTGGATTTTGGGAAGAGACCTCAATACTTTTTCAGAGCAGCCCAGAGGAGCTGGGACTCCACATACATACATATGCCACCACTCTGGCTAGAGATTGGGGTGTTTGAGAGTATGCTGTTTTTCCTCCCCAGAATGCCCATATCACAAGCCCCTGGGTTTCGAGTCAGGGGAAGTCACACCAGATCAGATCACTTGCTCCAACCCAGAGCAGTATGTGGGCTGGTATTCCTCATGGACTGCAAACAAGGCCCGGCTCAACAGTCAAGGTTTTGGGTAAGTAGGGCAGGCAGCCCAGGTAGAGTCATTCTTATATTTTTAAAGATGTGCTTTGAAAAATTAGGTCTGTCTCCTAAACGGATGACACAGAAAGCATTTATTCAACAGCCCCTGACCGAGTGCCTGGTTGTGCCAAGGACTGGGTGTACAGTAGTGGCAGGGTGGGTGAATCCCTTGGCCTTAGAGGCACACAGTGAAGAGAGGAGACAGACTGTAATGCATCCCTGCATCCCTGCTCAAGGGATGGACACTGTTGGGAAGATGGCCAGTTAAACGTGCCAGGGAAGTCTTTCCTAAGGAAAAGAAATGGGAATCAGGCTATGTCTGAAGGCTAAGAGTTGGGATGATATCCTTGATGCTAGTAACCCCTCAAAACTCAGCACCTGTTGGCTTTTCACAGCCAAATGTATAGATGACTCCTGATAATTTGACGTGTTCCTGGCAGGTGTGCTTGGCTTTCCAAGTATCAGGACAGTAGCCAGTGGTTACAGATAGATTTGAAGGAGATCAAGGTGATTTCGGGGATCCTTACCCAAGGACGCTGTGACATAGATGAGTGGATGACCAAGTACAGTGTGCAATATAGGACTGATGAACGCCTGAACTGGATTTACTATAAGGATCAGACTGGAAACAATCGGGTAAGTGGAGGTCACTCCAAGTCAGCTTCAGCTCACAACCCCTGAGGCTCGCCCCATCCCTATGCTCCCGCTGTCCATGTCTCTGTCAGAGCACTGACCCCTCTGCATGTTGGGACATCTGTGTTCCTTCTTCACCATACATTCGCTCTTTTTCCAGATGTGGTCTGTGAGACTAGCAGTTTGTAAATTAATGTTGGTCTTTTGTGCAAAAAAAAAAAAAAAAGTATTTTTCTAGTTCTCAGAATTGGCATATAGTCTCTTGAATACTACTCTGGCAATTTGGACAGTTCCAAACTCACTCAAACGTTGACTGTGGGGCTCCATGGGCCTGGTTCACCTGTTATCACTTACTTGTACAGTTAATGGTTGCTTCTTACTATTGACTGAGACTGACAGCTTCAAACCTTTTGGAAGCCCAGCAAGTGAGCCACTTTGAGGCTAGAGAGATGGCTCTGTGGTTAAGAACACATACTGTCTTGCAGAGAACCACAATCCAGTTCCCAGTATTCAGATTACAACATTCTATAACCCCAGTTCCAAGAGATCAGATGCTCTGACTTCCAAGGACTTCTGCACTCCCTTATACATGGCCAGACACAGACGCACATAGATATGCATAATAATAAAAGAAATACTAAAAACAGGTTTGAAAATGTTAGTAATGGGTAATAGTAACATACATTAATACTAATAGCCTAAATGGCCCTTTAAAAGATGGTGCCCGTCCAGACACACTCTATTAATCCTTGAGGACTGAGTTCTATCTAGATCTTCACTATGAACTAACACGTTAAGCTCCTGGATATCTTTGTGATCCATAAAAAAATGAATTGAAAACTCACTTAGCTGTTTGAAAATGGTACCTTTTTTTTTTCACAACAGCAAGGAATTCTTCAGGCTACTTCCCACGTGTGTCCTCTCGGTGTGCAGCATAGACTGGGCCTCATCCTTTTGGCTCACTCTCCCAAATGCTGGGATTACAGGCACATTTCCCCACATCCAGGTCTCCTAAGCCTATTCTTGACATTTAATCAAGTTGAGTAGGCATGTGTGACTAATAGTCAGAAGGCCTTATAGTCCAAGGTGACAACTTGCACAGTAAGACGTTCATGGGTTGAGGTCTGAGGTTTTGAGGAGTTTGACACAATGGGAAAACCATTTTGATGCTTTTTTTTTTTTTGGAGACATTTTTCATGCATCCCATGCTGGTCTCCAACTTGCTATGTGGCTCAAGACAACCCTAAAGTTCTGACCCTCCTGTCTCTGTCCATCTTGAGTGCTGGGATTGTAGTATGTCCCATCATCAGTTTCCATACTGCTGGGGATCAGAACTCAGCTTTCATCCTTGTCAGTCAAGCACACTACCAACTGGGCCACATGTCCAGCACCTCAAACTTTCACTTTCTGGCCGTTACTAAAGTTGCATTTTCCAAAAGACATTAGACTTCATTTTCCAGCCTTGTGCTTTGAAGGCCTTGATGGTGCTCTGAAGGAGGCACTCCACTCCATTCATGAGGCCTCAGGTCGGATTTCAGGAACCCCCGTCTTCACCTGCTTCTGAGTTGAATACACTCAAGGACAAAGAGCATGAGAGGGCAGCTCGTGCCCTGTTGCTAGGGAGAAAGGCAAGATGGATAAACAAGGTACACCTGTTTTGTGGATGGCTAAAGCGAAGTGCAGCCATTAAACGATTTTAGGAGAAAGTTAGAGGAGGAAATGAAATGCTCTATGTCACAGAGCAGAACACTGTGACCCCGGAAAGAGTGCTAACAGTGATTTCTTCAGAACTACTGTCAAGCGTCTGCGACATCTTACATTGCCTCCTGAAAAACATTAAAGCCTTTTATCTCTTTATGTCAACACTACCTTCTCCTTTCCAGAATTTTCCTTCTAGTTTTTGCCTGTTTGTTAAAATATATTTTTTCCAGGCCTAAAAGGTACTTGTCACTTGTATCAAAGGAAATAAAATATACACATTCAAGCTATGGCTTCCAACTTCAGAGCCAGACACAAGATTTGACTTGCGTACAACTCGGATATCTTTGGACCATATGAACAGCTATCTTGTATGCTATGGACCCTTTCAAAACCTCTGTCAAAGTGCAAAGGATAGAAATGAAAAATTGGTTAAAAAAAAAGTCAAGATGCATATTCTAGCAACCATCCAATAGGATTATCTGTCAGGACAGAAAGCAGCTAATGAGCAGTTTAATTGAGAGCTGGGCATATGATGTTGTGGTAGACTGCTTGCTTAGCACATACAAGAACATGGCACCACAGGCATACACACACACACACACACACACACACACACACACACACACACACAAGCTCTAGTCAGAAGTCATTTTTCCTTTTCCTTCCTCTATTGTGATACTGACCAGGTTTTCTCTTTCTGTTTAGGTTTTCTATGGAAACTCTGACCGGAGTTCTACAGTCCAGAACTTACTGAGGCCCCCCATTATTTCGCGCTTCATCCGACTGATCCCTCTAGGCTGGCATGTCCGAATTGCCATCCGGATGGAGCTGCTTGAGTGTGCCAGCAAGTGTGCCTGATGCCTAGTTCAGCTCAGTCCTGCCACTTGCAGGGAAAGCTTGGGGGAGGGTCACCTTGAAATACCATTTTGATGAATGGGGCTAGATCTTATAAGCACTTTACAAATGTAGATCTGGTAGACAATATTTTACTTTTTAAAAGATAGTTTCAAATTTCAACAAGAGAGACAGAGGGAGAGGGAGAGAGGGAGAGAGGGAGAGAGGGAGAAAGAGAGAGAGGGAGAGAGGGAGAAAGAGAGAGAGGGAGAGAGGGAGAGAGAGAGAGGCTTTTCCTCAACTCAGCGCCAAAGAAAATAAGAGCAAAGAAAATATCCCTCAAACCAATTTTCTTACACAAACCCAAATAGCAGGGGTAATTTGCACTTCTGGCTCCGTGTCTTTTTCTCTTTGTCTCAGTGATACTGTCAAAGGTACAGCCCCAGGGGACCACAAAGCAGCTCTGATAATTTGAAAATTCTTTTTGGCTCTTAGCACATTCAGAAGAGGAGCATACTCTTCTGCAAAGCTTCACTTGAACACGTTCATGAAATCCCCACTAGAGAGGCCTGGAGACAAGAACGTGGGCATGAAGACAGCAGAAGGAAGCCTGGTGTGTGGCCCAAGAGTCTGTAAACACTAACCAACTAACCAATCAACTAACCAACCAACCAATCAACTAACCGATAACCAAGCAGTCAAGGCTTCCCTTCCTGAATTGCTTTTTTGCCTTGAAGGGGTTTGGGCACTATCCACAGATTGAGGAATGTGGAGCCAGTTGAGCCCTTGCATAAAACTCCATTCTACAGCCTTTTCCGCAATGTGCCCTCTGTGGTTGCCAGGAGATGAATGCGAGGGGCAGACTATATGTGTGTGGGTAGTGAGGTTTCCCTTATACTGAGGAAGCCCAAATGACTAGAATACATCACACCTTCTTTATCTTTGGCTATAGTTTTCCAGAAATTAAACAGGCTTGGAAAACAGTGGAGACAGACCACCTATCTGGCTACTGGGAAGAGATCATGCTTTGGGGAAAGGGGTCAGGGCTCCTATCATACAGAACTGTATAGGGATGGCTCAGTAGGCAGAGTTTCTGCTGTGCAAGCATAGGGACTTGAATTTATATTTCTAGAATGCATGTGAAAAGCTAGCTATGGACAGGTATGGAACATGCCTTTAATCTCAGTATTTAGAAGGCAGAGGCAAGCAGATCTAAATTCAGGGCCAGCCTGGTCTATATACCAGTTCCAAGCTAGCCAAGGCTACACAGTGAGACCTTGTTCCAAGAAAAGACAGAAAACAAAAATGACCAGGCATGAAGGGACACACCTGTAAATCCAGAACTAGTAGGCAGGCAGAGATAGGAGGATTCCTAGAGCATGTTCGCCAGTTAGTAAGCTGCAGGTCCACAGACAGATCCTGTCTCAAAACTAAAGCAAAGAGCAATTGAGAAAGATACCAGATATCTGTCCAACATGCACACATACACACACGAACACTGCTATGTTTCAAACCTGGGATACCTGGAAGAGGTGCCTAGTTAATGTTCTCTCAGCATCCCTCAGCCCCTACCAGGTCCTCCTAGCTAGCATACCCCGCCCCCTACTCTGAACTCTTCAGCCCACGGGGTGGGGACGTTTTTCCCCATATAATCTAGCCATTTTGGTTACCCTTTCTCTTTGTACCTTTGGGCCTCCTGGCTGCTGTACTTGATTCCCCTGCTCTCTCCTCTCTCTTTCCCTCCCTCCTCTCATCACAAGGCCCAGCTCAGTCTGCTCATGTTCACTCTGGACTCTCCCAGATGTCCCTGCCTCTGATGATGCTCTCCCACATATGTACACTAGACTCTCTCCTCTACCATATCTAGGACAAGTCACGTTCCTTTCCTTTTTCTTTTTTCATTCAAACATATGAGTAAAAAAAAAAAAACAAACAAAACCAAAACCACAAAAAGCTTATAGCTTCTCTCTGAAAGGCTTTTCCCCATCTTGCCCACCCAAACATGCTTACTCAGACATGACATTTGAAACCTCTTTGGGTAGACTTTCTCTGGCAGGAGTAGCTCATTTAGTCAGAGCTACTGCCTGACTAGAGCCTGAGAGAATGACTACTGGTTTCCATCTCATTTCCATCTGTAGCTCAGGCTGGGTGTGAGGCTCTTCTCTGGGAGAGCCTGTTAACTGGGTGAGGGTCCAAAAGGCATGTGGGGAGAAGCTGAGAATGAGAACTGTTCAAAGACAAGCTCTTGGCCTCATAAATACAGTGTGGCCTTGGCTAGCAGTTCTTTGCTCTGAGCTATTTTCTATTTCCAGATATTAAGGGGATTAAATGGACTCACACCAAAATGACCTTGGATGGCCAGAGTTGTGTCTTCCATCTTTTCCTAGTATTGGGGAGACACAGACAGGTGGATCCCTGTGAATTCAAGACATGGTCTGCATAGCAAGCTCAGGCCAGCCAACCCCCCACACACGAGCGCCACACGACACACACACACACACACACACAGACACACACACACAGACACACACACACACACACACACATGCACACACACACACACACACACACACACACACACACACACACTCACACTCACTTGTGGAACTCCAAAACACTAAGTAGGAAATTTGAGGCTTGTAAAAAAGTTGTTCCATTCGCTGAGAAGAATGTGATATCCAAGATCATTTGATGGATTGTTTTGTGAGACGGTCTCATTTTGTGCACATTTTGGATAACATTCCTGAAAGCAGACCCTTATTTGGAAAACTGAGTTACTTTTCTCACCACACTGAGTAATTGTTAGAGAAAATGGAAACAACTTAAGAATACTGCTCAGGGGAAAAATAACATAATGGTACAAGGCAGGGATAAATAGTCATCAAATAAAAATCATACCATAAATTTGTTTTGTAATAGTTTTATTAACGTCACATAAATAGTCCTTATTCATTTGAGGTGTATAATTCAATACAGTATATCCAGACTTGCACAATCATTACCAGGAGTAACTTTAGACTATTCTTATCACCCCCAAGAGAATCCTTTAGCCATGAGCCATCATCCACACCAGCTCTAGGTTACTTGGAATCCATTTGCTATTTGTATGTAGATTTTTCCTGTTCTGGGAATTTCTCCATATACATGGAATCTTATGATATATAGTAGTTTATGACTTGTTCCTTGTACTTATCGTTGTGGTTTTAAGGACCATGTGTTAGAGAAGTACTTCTTCCTTCTCATTAAACATTCTGTATAGGGTATTCTATTATGATTTATCCATGCATTGGGGTGATTTCCACTTTGGGGCTCTTGTGAATAATTCTGCTACATGAAAATGTATACGTGGACATGTTTTATCTTGAGCATAACCATACCTAGAATTGTTGGGTCGCTTGGCGGCTCTCTGCTTATTCTTATAAAGAACTACTTTCCCAGGTGGCTGTACCATTTTCTGTTCCACTAGCAATGTTATAAAGGTTTCAGTTTCTCCACATCTTCAGCAATGCTTCTTGTATTTCATTAGCTCCATCCTAGTATGGGTGAAGTACCATTGTCTGATGAGTTTTGATTTGCATTTCTCTAATAACCAATGTTGTTGAGCATCTTTTCAAAAAACTGACTACAGATTTTTGGAGAAAGGTCTACTTAGACCCTTGCCCATTTAACAAGTTTAATCCTCTTTGGATGTCCTACAATTCTCTTAGGCAAGCATTTCTTCCATCCTGTTTTTCTTGTCGTTGTCTTGGTTTGATTTTGCAACAGGATCTCACTATATAGCCCTGGCTAGCCTGGAACTTCCAAAGATGCTTCTGTCTCGGCCTCCCAAGTTCTGAGATTACAGGTATTCATCATCACAACTGGACTTTCTCTTTAAAAACTCTCTTGGTGAAGTCCTTTGAAGCACAACAAATACCAGATTTTAATGAAGTCCAACTTTCCTCTTTCCCTTTTCGGTGTATTATCTGAGAAACTACAGTCAAACCCAAGGTCAAGAAGAATTACTCTTGTGTTTTCTTTTAAAGTTTTTTAAATTCTTTTTAAAATTTTTTTTAACTTTTAACTCTTTGTGAATAGCAAGAGTCTAATTTCAATCTTTGGATATCAGGATGCAGCTGTCATGGTAACTTCTGTTGAAATTCTTCACCACAGTAAATGGTCTTTGTATTCTTCCAAAAACAACTGATCAACAATATCAAGGTTTATGCCAGGCCTCATAATCCTATTACCTCAAAGTCTTCATTACTGTAGCATTGTAGTGAGTTGCAAACTTAGGACATATAAATCTTCCAATTTTGGTATGTTTCAAGATTAAGCTAACTATTCTGTGTTCCTTAAATTTCTAAGTAAGTATATCTGTAAAGAAGCCAGCCAGGGGTCTCACAGTGAAAAATGCTTTCAATTTCGGAATTTAATAAACAATGAGACACTAAGATCTGCAAAATATTATCTGTGGGTAATTTTCTTTCAATAGTTAATGAAAATGTTAGCATTTTCTTCATTTTTTTGCCTTAGAATATGTGTGTGTGTGTGTGTGTGTGTGTGTGTGTGTATAATTAAAGTAAATCTGAAACAGAATCTTCCTATTAAACAAAAAGTGTTTGCAATATTATTTCTTTTAGGGGCGACTAATTCAATAAAGATTATATAACAGAGCAAAGTCATTCCTATCTTAACATATTTTGTTTATTTTTAATACTAGACTTTGGATGGATGATTTTATTGTTTATGGTTTTGAGGGCATAACCCAGGGTGTCTCATACATGCTAGGCAAATACTCTTTTATTAAGTTCTCTCTGCAGCATGCAGACCACAACAAAACATTATGGTAAAGCACAACACTTTACATAATTTTAGTTAATTGTTAAACATTAAATAATGTAATTAAGAAAAAAAATAGAAGTAATCCTGGTGCTTGATGTGGGAGGTTATATGGTGTGGTGGTTTGAATATGCTTGGCCCAGGGAGGTGTGGCCTTGATGGAGTAGGTGTGTCCATGTTAGAGGAAGTGTGTCACTCTGGGAGTGGGCTTTGAGACTCTCCTCCTTGCAGCCTGGATCAAGATATAGAACTCTCAGCTCCTTTGCTGGGGGGGGGGTGGTTTGGGATATATCTATCTATCTATCTATCTATCTATCTATCTATCTATCTATCTATCTATCTATATCCCATATACATATGAGAGAGAGAGACCTGTCCTGTGGAGGCCAATAAAGAGGACATTTGATCTACTGGAGCTGGAGTTACAGGTAGTTGTGAGCTACCCAATCTGTGTACTGAGAACTGAACCTATGCCCTCTGGAGGAGCAGCAAAGTTTCTTAATGAGTAATCAATCTCTCTAGCTTCCCTTCCCAACTTCTTGGGGAAAATATAAATAAATGTATTTACTGATATTCTGTTAACGGTTTGGCAACATCCCATTAGACGCTCACAACAAGCCTGTATTATAAATACTAGCAGTGTTAGCATTTAAAGGCAAAGAAACTGAGGTACTGGGTAGCTAATTAAGTACGTTGCCTTAGGTCATGCCAGAGTTAGTGATAAATCCACTAAGGCCATCTAACCACTTCGCCAGCATCCCTGGATGTCCAATATGTTATTTCATTGAACTGCTTCATTCTTTAGTCAATTCAGTCACTACTCACTGGAGAAGTGATGGAAGACGGCACATGTATTAGTGTGGGCTTTCAGAAAAGGCTGTTAAACGAGGCATGGTGGTTCGTGCCCATGGGAAGTGGAGGCAAGATGTTCAGGGGTTCAGTATTATCCTCAGCTCCTTGTGAGTCGGAGAGCTCCACGAGATCATTCCAAAAATGAAGCAAAACCAACCAACCAACCCATACACTCGATTCAGCTTTCATTTCTCATGAAACAGGGACCTCTGCCCTCCACATGCTTGCTGTGACACATACACGTCTACACTCACACAGAGACAGACACATAGAATGTGAAGTTCTGAATTTCAGCTCTTGCCCCCCTTTGAAGAAAGTTATAAAACTGGAAAATAACTGATGTATAAAGTACCTCAAGTTTGAAGTACTGTCCCCCACACAGCAGTGCACAGCCATGCTTCCATATGGATGATAAACTGAAAAGATATAGCCATTGAGCCCCGGAGTTTTCCTGTGTCCAGTCATGTCCCTTTTGACTCAGAGTAGTCCAGTAGTATTATTCCCTCTGCCTCAGGAGAGCATGCACAGTTGGCCCAAATTAGCCATCAGTTGGTTTTGTCTGTGTATATTATCTAATCGTTTCTGCGCTGTATGCAGAGTTCTGTGGAGGCCACAGAGCCCCAAACCACATTTACTACTGGACTTTTCTGAAACAGTTGGCCAATCCCTGCTCTAGAACAAGAAGCAATCTTCCACAGCTGACCATCTTTTCTCTCTTTGCCGTACTAAGCACACCAGCTCAGCACCTCTTTATCCTCAAAAGACTAAGTGAGCAGCCAACAAACTATATAAATGACAACACTCAGTGTGAAAGAAAGCAGTGTTCACAATGCCGTAAGGGGAAAAGAACTTTATAAATAGAAAAAAAAATCATTAAGTAACAGGATTTGCTTTGTTTTACATCAATTTCACTCCTTTAAAGTGATTACAACTTCAAAGGCCCATTGCCCGTCATTTGCATTCGAACATATATTCTTGTTTACCAAGGAAGAATTAGAATGGAGCTGCTCGCTGTTCAAAGGCAAGAAGGACCACAGTGCTCAAGATGGGGAAAGCCTGGCAGTCACATCAGTCAGTGCAAAATCTGCATTTTATTAAAGACATGTGGGAAGATCCATTCAAAAATACATTGTGCTCAGTAAAAATTAACCACTTCATGCTGTTAATGAAGGTTACCACAGAGTAGATATGTGTAGAATATGTACAGCAACAATAGAAATTTTACAGAAGTTTAGAATGGGATACATGCCAGAAAAAACTTGATACGATGTACCAACACATGATACAAAGAGTCATAGAAACACTTTACAAATGGTTCATAATTAGCTTGTGAGGAATTGTAAGTATTCAACACTTTAAATTCAGTTTGGATTCAAAAATTAAAAAGATTAACAACCACATCACACCCTTGCCACAGTAAAAAGTATGGATTACACTTTATATAGTAGATTATAAAGTTTATGCAATTAAGAATGTCCACTGATTTCCATCTACCACACATCAGATGGCATATCCCTCTGGCTTATCACAATCTTTGTCTTTAAGAAGGAACAGGGATCTCAGTGTCGCCCTGCCCTGTGTCTTTCCAGAAAACCATACCCTTCAAACTTAGTAAAGACTGAAGACGCTCTGAAAATGATATAAATATATACAGAATAACGACCTGAATTCAGTGTGGCACAAAGCAATTCTTGGAGCTAGAACTCTGGGGTAACTGTTTCGTTTGGCTTAATTGTCTCTGTTCATCAATGCAAGTTTACAGTGAGAATCTATTTCTTTCTATCACCACATAGGCTGCTCCTCCCCCAGGCCAACTCCATCACTGACCAAAAAGAGTAAACAAGGAGAGGGAGAGAGACTAGTGACTAAGAACCCACTGATCATCCCCTGCGAGCTTTACTTTCCACTTTTGGAGAAAGGAAGCCAGTATGGAGAGTATACATTCTCCACAAGGAAAAGCATAGTCTTTCTCGGAAACTCTATTGAGTTTAACCAGAGATTTTGATGATTCTGGCAATAAACACTTTAATCCCCCAACAGGGACAAAAGTCAAGGCATCTACCTTTTTGATTCCTGGGTTTCTTCTGATTAGACCTGAAGCACAGCACTAGGACAAGTTTGTCTATGCCTGAAATGAATCACATCAGCCTTCTGGGAAGGGAAATCCCCAACCAAAGGAAGTCCTGAGGGATTCTCAGCGGGTCTGCCAAACAGGAGGGGACACGGAGGGACAGATAAGGCCTCTTTCTCCCTGATACTCTGCCTGGGAAGAGCAGCAAACAAGGCAACTTCTAATCTGCATACAACACGGAGACTGATTTCAGATTCCCAAGGAGGACCAGTTGGACCGAGGATCAAAGGGGGTGTAGAGAGCTCACCCTTGGAAAGGAAGAAGGGCCTTACCAGTGAAACCAGTTTCACTCCAGCAGTTCTGCTGGCCCTACAAATCCAGCGTACAGACTATGACAACTTTATTTATTTATTTATTTTTCTGGCAAAAAACAAGAGACAACCCTCCCTTAAGTGCGGGAGTAAACAGTTGAATGAAAGTACAAAGCAGGTCAGATCATATTTAACAGCCTACAGTAAACAGAAAGAAAGGTGGGTCATGCCCAGAGAGGAAAAAGGTGGAGTAGGGAACAGGCCAAATGATGATGAATTGAACAAAGCACTGTGGGCAACAATGATTTTTGTAAGAAACGGGTTTGCACAAAGTCTACCTTCTTGTATAGTACACTGAATTAAAAAAAAATGCATGGGCAATAGGCCCAGAGTTTCCTAGTCACTTGGCTTTTCCCTTTGGGTGTATGCAAACAGATAAGGGCTTTTCTTTACTTGCATGGCTCCTCACTCACGGTTTCTAAGATTGAGCTTTCTAGTTGAACCAGACCCTTAAGTTATTGTAGAATTCGGGTGGTCAAGAAGCAAAAGAGGAAACCACAACCATTTACAAGTCTGGATTTGTTTGTCTGTTTTATCTTCTGGTAATCTGGCCTTTTACAATTTGGTAGGGACTTTCTCCTAAGATTCTACTCCTGGGGATGACTGACTTGTGTCCTGTCTTGTTTGCAATGTCTTTTAAAGAAACCAGAACTGTTATTTCTTAAGCCATAAGTGAGTTTCAAGGAACTTTTACCAGTGATGAACTAAAGGAGGCAAGGAAATAAATATCCCACTGCTTTCTGCCTTGGGTTGGTGAAACCTAACCTATCTGTGGATCTTTGTATGTACCCACATAGTGGGGTTAAATAGCCCACTCTAATGCAGTAGGCAATGAACTTCCGAATGAAAAAGCAGTGTCATCCAGAACACAGGTTCTGAGCACAAGAGATACGCAGTTTTGCTGAGTCCCAGCCGAGCCCCAGCAGCGACTTCCAATGAGCTACTTATCATCTTTGCCAAAAGTTCTTTGACCACTGAGACCTAGGTGAACAGAATGGACAAAGCCTTCTACATATGGGAAAAGTAATCCTCTGGCCTTTGAAAAAATTATACACATAGGAGTTAGTCTCAATACATGGCTAGAAGAAAATAAATGGCTTTTTTTCCTTATTTACTCTAAAGACTAGTTTAAGTGAGGATACTATGATATCAACTAAGAGGTACTGGGAAGGGAAAATGGGATAGCATTTCCTAGTGGAGTCCACTAATTTTCTGATTAGGAACATGCTAAACTGGCTAACTCTACAACCACAACATACTTTTATAATACAGCATGACTAGAGACTGACCAACATAGGTCTGCTTAGAATTAAAGTATACAACTGCATATGGTGAGTCTTAAAGCATGTTTTAAAACAGATTTAACCAAAGCATACAGCACAATACTTCTAGAATAGCCACGTCACAACCACCAAGAAAGAGTTTTGCTTCTAATCAGTCTGCCATATGCTAATATTTTTTAAAGAGCTATTAAACGACTTGAATAAAAAAAAAAAAAACAAAGACATTTTCTTTCGGTAGACACAGCTGAAAGCCATGATGCCTTTGAGCAGTTGGTAAAAATCAGGCCAATCTGCCAGGCTGCTGCTTGCTTCTAAATATAAGCCTCATGGCTAAGAAAGATCTTCTAAGGATGCTAATCTAGAATTTAAGTTCTCAAACATATATAAAGTAACTCTGGTTTCCTCCCAAAGTATGCACCTTTTAGCAGGTCCAAGACAATGGAAACGAACAATAGGTTGCAAAGATTTGAGAACAGTGGTAGAGGATTCTTAAATATGTTAAGGGACTCACTCTTGCAATTATGTAGCCTGGAAAGCCCAAGGCCAGAGGCAAATTCTGCAGAGTGGTTGGCCTGGATTGGTCTCAAGCAGGACTTCTTAACCTTGTACTAGAAATGGGTGGAAATACTCTGGGGGATGTCTAGCAACATCCCTGGCCTCTACCCACTAGATGCTGGGAGCAGCCCAAGACAACCAAATGTCTCCGGACATTGTCAAATGTGCCTGGTGGACAACACTGGCCCTGGCTGAGAAGTGCAGCTGCAGAGAGATAGCTCACTCGAACCTCTTGGCATTGGGCACTCTCTTCTGGTCTTGGGCTCTGCAGAGTGTCCTATACTTCAGTTAAGACTGAACAAAGATCAGTTAAAGTTTACTTAGAACTTCAGGAAAGAAAAAGAGGATGCTAGAGAAGAAAAATTAGAGACACTGTCAAACCAAGGTTCTTTTTGAAAGGTGATCAGCAATAGTACTTCATAAGCCTTCAATTCAACCTTTGTGTCCTCTAGTATGTCAGCACAGATAACAGAACATGGATGCCATCAATTCCCCCTCCTAAAGAAAATGTGTGTGGGGGGTTGTGACTTCTAGTCAACTCCTTCCTGCCGTGGATGGCATCTTTTTGAGGCCAATGAATGACCAATCAGAAGGGGAAGTGACAGTTAAAAGCTAAGAGAGGGCTCATTAGATCTGAGAGAAAATGTTACTGCCCCCCCATCTGGGAGCAGTAAGAGAATGAATGGGATTGTAGATTCACTTACAGCTTATTGAGGATCAAGGAAAAATCAGAACAGACAAGAGCTAAGAAGAGGATAAAAGAGCTAGCTCAGAAACACTAGTTGAAAACATTGTAGCTATTTTCTGGCTCAAATCTGGGAATGTAGGAAAAGTTAAGTGTTGACTTCATCAGTTAGTTAGGATTAGTTTGCTCTAGGTAGAAGGCAATTGTTCTAGCCCTTCTTTAAAGAACCATCAGGAATAGAAATGTTCTGCAAACATCTGAGATCCCAGTGTTAACAAAGGTGACAACATGGGAAACCAGCCCCTTGGTGATGATGAGCCACGAATGCCACAGCATGGCAATGGGACCTCGCAGTTCCTAAGCACACAGCACAGTGAGAAGTCTTTCCAGAGGAAACAAATGTAGTTTCTGGTTTGCAGGGGCAGTGGGCAGGGGATACAAAGGTACAGATCTAGTAAGAAAAAGAAGAGTTAAATATACACCTTTTTAGTGTCACTACATCCAGGCAAAAACTGCTGAGGGTCTACCTCACTTAGGTAACTGAAGAGTTGCCTGGGGAAAGCCAGAATTCAGAGCTACCCAGACAGTACTGAACTGGTAACAGAAACGATAGGAAAAAACTCAAGAGCATGCAAAATGAATCAAATTGTTTCCATGATAGTATCCAGTTGAGTTTCATTTTAGTGCCTATTATACTTATTAAAATTAAATAAAAAGCACCTTAAAATGACCTCTATATATAATCAATACACATCATTAATAGTATTTATATAAATATGCAATATGCACACAATTTAAGCTTCAAAGAATCTAAGACCTTTATAATCTTCATAATCATCAGTGCTATGATTCTCAAAATCTCAGGGAAGGGTTAACAGTTACTCAGCATATTTCAATGACAGCTGACTTTATTTGGGGACTGACACTCTCAGAATTCTGGAATAAGTAGTAAATACTGAAAAGTTACTTCTCTGAGGGATGGGAGTGATCTCTAAAAGTCTTATTGCTAAGAGACTACTTTCAAAACTCTATGACTATTGATAGATGATGGTGTTGAGGTGTTTGAGTTTTTTGTTTTTTTTGTTGTTCTTTTTGTTTTTGTTTTTTGTTTTTTTTTTTTTGTCAAAGATGGTCCAGAGACAGGTGGGAATAATGCTTGCTGGCCAGAGGCCTTGGTGATCCTTGATAGTAACTCGGGAGTTGAGAGTGATCGAATGAGAGAAAGATGTAGTCCTGTTCTGATGGATGGAGTGTATGTATATACAGGTGTACACGATGACCTTGTTATAAATGGACAGTCCCGGGAAGGAAAAAAGGACATAGCAGTTTTCTCTACATATGGAATTGCTTCAGGAGCCTTATAAATATATTAGAAGAGCAACAACAACAAGAACAACAACAAAGCAGTTAGAAGAAGAAATGCCATACACATAGCTCAGATCCCACCTGGAGGCAAGAGTCTCCGGGAGGGCGGACAGCATTCAGGAGCATAGAGCTGGTTTGCAAGATCCGCAGACAGGTGCCTCTTACAACCTCACAACAAGGAATGCTCACTGGCCATCTTTGGTCTACACTCTAACACTAATGCTAAGTGGAAGAGCACATTCTCGGTAAAGACCCATGCACGCCACATCTGTCTGTCCTTCTCTCGTGTGCCAGTTAATGTCCCTGGACACAAATGAGAGCCAAGTGTCTGAGGACAGAAATGAGGCCTGTTGGGCTCCTTACTAGCTTATCCAACCTTCTTCACCTGTGGGCCTTGAAAGAGATGCTGTATTTGTCTGCTACCAAGGATCATGTCTAGAGCTACTGGGGCCAAAAAGTTGAGCAAAGTTTATACTGTTACATAATACATGTAGCCACAATTCAGCTCCCTTTTTATTATAAGTATAATACTCACTTCATATCACAAATGTATAAAAATATGGCAGATAGTATCATAACGATACTTTCTTTAAATGAATATATTTATAAAACAGACAGTTATTTACCATATATATATTTATATATAGAATAAAATACTCCTGATGCAATATATAAATGTTACTGTTTAGTTTTTATAGAAACTATTGTAGCTGTCCCACTGCTTCACAATGTTCCAAACAGCTCAAAATAACTTTACATTATAACATAAAAGGTATGATTATAACAGTACAATATTAATTATAAATAAATGTTACAAATCCTATCAAATATGGAAGCTTAGAAAACAATTTAAGACATACAGTCATCTGCTAACCCTTCAAAGGGATACTCCTAGATTACAATAAACCCCACATTTAGTCTAGTCAGAAAAAAATATGTGGTAAGGGCATCGGTCAACATGAATTTTTCTATCCCCAAGTTCAACAGAGATTGCACTAAAGCTGGAATGTAATGGGGAGAAACTGGCAAGAATTTCTTCTTCCTCAATGGCACACTCTATCCATTCTCACACAAGACCTGTGGGGAGTGGTGATCCCTAAGGAACTCCCGTGGCTCTTAAGATCCCTGACTAGCATTTGTGGTTGTGAGGAGCCGGATGGCCCCCCTCACACACAATATTGCGCACACCTTCATAAAGCTGAAAATACTGGCTTATTACCCTGGTCTAACCCATTTCCCAGCCCACCCTGAACCCTCCCCTCCCAACTGGTTTGTCTCCCCACCCCCACCCCACCCCATACACACACTCCATCCCAGCATAAATTAAGGCTGTTTTTTAAATCATTCAGATTTGGCATTCGTGAGCGATTTGTTCTGTTATAAGGGTGCCCGTTTGGCCCACTCTTGGCACCTAGCTGTTCAGAATAGGAAGGCCCCTCTGTGGCACTCCTGGTCACAGAGGACACGTGCCAACCAGGATCCATCTGACCTGGCAGCTGAAGGGCTGGTCTGCCTTTTGGTGTAGGCTCCTGCCGGATGTTGCTGCTCCCGCCAGAGGCCTGACTCAGAGGGTGAATCCGAATTTCTGAGAAGGAATTTTTGGCTTGTTGAGCTGTTAACGGCTGGAACCGAGGATCTGAAGAAGCCGGGTGATTGGTTGACGAAGAAAGATGCAACAGCTTGCGAAGGGATTTTAGTGGTTGGCTCTGAAGGAAAGATTAAAGTACGCACAAGATTTAATTTAGAAAGAGATGGAAAGACATGGAGTTCAGTGCAAGATAACTAAACAGAGGCAGGAGGGAGGCTATGTGGCTGGATGGGCTAGTCCAGCTCTATCTGGTCTCTGTGTTTCCTCAAATCAGATTTTAGTCACTGCCTTTTAAATGAAATCCTAGAAATCGAGAAAAAAAAATAAGCAGAGCTACCCACAGCTTCGAAGGTCAGGGCCTTTGATCTGGCTTCAGTCTTTACTCATCTTTTTCTTCAGACCCAGAAAGGAGAAACAACAGCAGACATGGTGTGCCTCTCCTTTTCCCAAGACTTCCCAAATAAGTCTTCACTTATATTTCATCAGTGTTATGGTTAATCTTAACTGTTGAATGACTGGGCTTAGAATCCCTGTGGAAATATACCTCTGGGTGTGTTTGTGATGGTGTTTCTAAAGAGATTTTACTAGGTGGGAAGACCCACTCTGAATGTGGGCAGCAATAGCCTGGCAGCTGGTATCCTTGACCGGATAAAAGAGAAAGTAAGCTGAACACTGGTACTCGTCTCTCCTTTCCCTGACTCTGGGTACAGTGTGACCTGTTGTCATGCCTTTCCCATTGTGATCGACTGTACCCTCCATCTGTGAAGATATTTTGCTACAGCAATGGCAACAGTAATTAATACAACTGGATAGAACTTGGGCATAGAACCATATTTAGCTGCAAGAGAAGCCGGAAGAGGTAGTTTTAGGTATAGATGCAACAGATTATTGTATAGCAGCTCCCCTTTTTGATATTACATTTTCATGTTCTACGTTGTATTTTACTGCTTCATTTTCATCTTTCTGATGTGGCAATGGTACAGTTTGGGTATTAAAAATACACAGCATTTCAACTGCTTCCAGGAATACTGGCTAGTGGATTTCCTGCCTACAGAATGTCTACTGGTCAAAGGCCCTACAGGGCAGGGCACTGTGCAAGGGAGACTGGTGTGGAAACAGAAGGCCAGGTTCTAGGTGAGACCTGTCCCTCACTGGCCAACTATTTTTAGTTAACTTCTGAGCCTCAAGTTTCTCAATGGCAAAAGGCAACACTTTCTCTTCTTCCTCTACCTTAAGCATGAGGTGCAGGAGAATCAGTACCAGAAGAGGCATAGAAAGCCAAGAATGGCAGTATACAACTTTAATCCTAGATAGATGCGTGGGAGGGTGAGACAAGAGAATGACAAATTTGAAGGTAGTTTAGGAAACTTTCCAAGATAACAAACAACAGAGCAACACACACACCCACAGAGACACAGACACACACAGAGACACACAGACACACACACAGACACACACACAGACACACACACACACACACACACACACACACACACACACACACACCATAAAACAAACCAATCTACACCACAGGCTGGCAAACTCAGAGTTCTTTTATCCTGAGTGCCATAGTATAAGCCACATGCATTTCAGCTATTGGTCAACTTTGAATCACATTGAAAATCTCTAAGAAAACAACAAGATTTGAAGAAACTGGGTGCTAACAACCAAGATAAATGAATTGAGAATCAACTCAAGGAGAAACAGCTTCTAGGAAAGCATCCTTCACTATCTCTATGACATTTTTTTTCCAAAGAAAGCTTTGGGGCTCCCATGGGAGGTAGCAGAGTGTTCTAGGCACTGGAGATATTCAAAGGGCATCTTTCTCTACCCTCATCCCTTTTATGTACCCCAGGGTAGCTTCCAATTGTTGATCCTCCTTGCTCCATGCCTTTATGTAGCCCAGGCTGGCCTGGATCTCTGTTTATATAGCCCAGTATAGTTTCAAATTATTCACACTCCTGCCTCCAACTCCCAGGTGTTGAGATAATAGGTCTGTGGCACTACTTTTTTGTTTTTATTAAAATAATAAGACAAGTCTCTCCTAGTCAATTTTATAAAATTATTAAGCAACTATAATAATCCAGAATCAGCTGGAGACATGAAGTTACTAGAAAGGGGCCCCTTAGCATCAGGCTCTCAGACCATTGTGTTCCTAGTTTGAATAAGCATCTCTCTGCCAAAATTAGGATATGTCATTTCCTATGCCCCCTTCGCCCTCAGAGGAGATTATGCTGTAAGTACAAAATATAAATGGCCAGGCAGAGAGAATGGCAATTTGGAGAACTTCTCTTTATAGCTCCAAGTAACAGATTACAGGGAAACAAGCCAGATCTGTAGTCCTAGCATGTGGGATACAAAGCCAGGAGGATTGGTAGTTAGTTCCAGGCCAGTTTGGATTACATAGCAAGTTGCAGGCAAACCTGGACTAACTGGTAAAATGCTTTCTTAAGGAAAAAAAAAAAAGAACAAAACAGAAAACCTATAAAAAGTAGAGCCATTGCTTCTAAACTCCCAAAATTTGGTTAAAATAAACATGGCAGATTATGAATACTGAAACAGTTCCTATAAGGATAATTGTTTAAAACAGATATGTTAATTACTTATAAGAACGAGACTAAAGCTCTCTATATGGCAGGTAAATATAACCCCATGTTACCGCACAATATGCAGCTCCTAATAAAAGTGTTTGCCTGTCTTTCTAAAAACAGTTTGGATTTCAAAAGTTAAAATACTCTTTCAAGAAAGCTGCTACTATCTGGTTTTCAAGGCCCAATTTATATGGTACCATCTTTAGGTAACCTTATTCTTCTCACAATCTCGGTTCATCCTCAGCAATATTTCACAGCATACCTTACTTTGTTGTATGCTCCTCATGAATCCTTGTCTCCTGAGCTGTAGCCTACTTGTGGGCTAGGACTAGCTCTTCATCTCTCCACATTGCTCCATTGCTCTCTCCAGCTAAGTGGGTAATGGAGGCTTGCTTTTTTTTCACAGGAGGAATCGCTGACATAGGATTCATCCTGACTTGCAAAATACCATCAAGGCTATTCATTACGGTCTATTTGGGGGAGAACTAAACATTTTTCTTCCTTGGTTTCTGATCCTGAAAATCTGGGAGTGATGTAGGCTGTACTTACCTGGGTCTGTAGATCTGAAAGCTTCTCAGGTCGCCACTCCTTTGGTCTGCTGCTTGCAGTGCTAGAAGAATGGATGGCTTTCTGTAAGGTCAATAAATCAGGACCATCAGTGTTGGGCACCTAGAGGGAAAGATGGAGAAGGATTCAACAAACACACCAATAACCTTAAATAACATATACACCCACACCCAAGAGGAGACCCAAACTGAAAAGTAAACTGAACTAAATCAAAATTCAAAAGAGGGAGAAAAACACAAAAAGACCCAGTAAGTAAACCAAAACTCTCCAAATGTTCACGATGCATGTAGTGCTAGTTAAATTCTGCTGCCTTCTTAGTAATTTTCCCTGCGTTAGGAAAAATTGGCAGATGTCATGCAGCTTGGTCAAAACCTTAACCCTCAAAGCATTCCCATGCTGTTAGTTAGTTTCAGTAGCTGTAAGAGAGAGCAGTTAAAGTGGGCTGGACCAGGAACTGCTGTGGTATCCTCAGTCCATAGTATAGCTAGGTTATGAACCAGTTCAATAAAACAAAAACCAAAGGAAAATCTCATGCTGGGAATATGATGCAAAAATCTGTATTTGATGCTGCCAAAGAAGTCTAGGGAGCTTTCAGGGAGAGAAAAAAGTAGGGAGGTATGGTTTGAATCATAGTCCCAAACCACTGCCCAGTAAATCTGGGTCTGGCGTTATATACTTAGAAACTGCTTGAAAGGTATGCCACAAATTCCAAATGAATGCATTTGGTCTATTTGATGGCTTTAGTGGACAAAGGAGAATTATGCCAAATGCCAAGCAAAAGCCACGGCCTTACACCTAGTGACTAGCAAAAGCTAGCAGCAGGTAAGGAAGAGCAAGTTATCAACAAGTACAAAGCTGCTTTTCTCATGGGCCTGCTAGCTCAATTAATTTGGTCACTTCAAAGTTGGTTTTAAGGAAAAAAACTGCCAACCAAATGGTAACAAAGTCCATGCAGTGAGCCAAGTGCAAAGGCATTTGTTGACTGTGTCAGATTCTTTACAGCAATGAAAAGATTCAAGAATGCTGTGTGCCAATAACTGGCTAATCAGCCCATCCAAACCAGCCTTACTAGTTTGTTTAGTAGGCTTCTGCATCAACATCTTTAACTGGTGCAGAAAACCCAGAATAGGTATATATATAATATATATAAAGTATATGTATTATATATAGCCATATATCCCAGTGAATTTATGGAACTGGCCCAGGTACTTAACTAGCACAAAGATTATGACCCCATGAAAATAAGACATGCTGTTGTCATCAGTAAAACAAGTTTACTGGAGCAGTTTTCAGGGCTACGATACGTAAAAACGGGTACCATGGGCGGAGTGACTACAGGAAGCTTTTTCAAAGAAGAACTATGCTTTAAATGGTTCTTTGAATTAAAAAGAGGAAAGAGGGATTTCTTGATGCTTGGATTCTCCCCGTTGGTGGAGTCTGTCTGTAATATAAGATACAAATGAGCCAATTGCAAAAAAAATTGAAGTAAAATAGGTGCTTTAATTGAAACTACTAGCACTTGGTAGCCCTCAAATGATTAAATATTAGCAATCATGGAAAGAATCTCTGTGCTTTGCATCTAGAAGGAATAGCTGTTATTTTTTTTTACCTAGAATCAATAGTCTAAGTTTAGACAAGTACAAAAATTTTCAGAGTCTATACAATGGTAATAAGCAACAGTCCAGGACTGCTAGAGACCTTTAGGCATCTGCTTACATTATGCTTAATTAGGAATTTATTCACTATCAAAAATAAGGCTGTTTTGAAAAATTGTGTTTACTGAGGTACTGATGAATTTCAGCTATTACTAATTGTTAGGACTTCACTAAGAGATTTTACCATATGGATTATTTTTTATAAAAGAAAAATATCCTTTCAGTCCTTTAGATCTTCTTGGTCCATTATTTTAAGCCAGTAAATATCACTTGGGAAGTGATTACGAGTATTGTGGGACACTAAGGTTAGTTGAGCAGCCTTACACTGCACTATTAGAAATATATACGTCACTTAAAATATCTGGTACAATTCACAGTTCTGGGTTTCAAGCAAAGCACAAGTTTAATCTTCAGGGCTGGTAATAAGATGGATCAGTGAGGTACTTAGCAACCAGAGACTGAATTCCCAGAACTCACATAAAAGTCAACAGAGAGGCCCAACTCCACAAAGTTACCCTCTGACCTCTATACACTATGGCCCCTGTGTACTCCTCCCCCATATCATGCACACACAATAATTTTTTTTAAAGTTCAAACTTTATATCGAAGTATCATTTCAGGTTGAGACACTAAGTAAGATCCAATGACCAAGTTGGCAAAGTCACCATATGCTCTGAGGACCTATGTAATTCCCGGGGTATGCAACTGGCTTTAGCCAGATTCCCCAAGGAAGCTTCCAGATTGCTGGAGTCAAAGCAGGCACCTTCACAATACGAAATGGTTTTTGGCACCTCTCTTTTCTCTTCTGGCCATCTTAGTGGTCAGAGAACAGAAATGTATAGGAATGCAGTAAGATCATCTCTTCATTGGTGTACGTGTGAAGACATCTGTGTAAATATCTGCGTCTTCCTGTTTTAATGAGAGAAACTGAATGAGAGGCCTTTCACTGGGGGAAGCCAGTGTTAGTCCTTCTAACTCTGTGACTTTGGACAGGTCGCCACTTGCCCGGCTCAGCTCCTATTCTAATCAAGTAGATTTAGGATCAGCTCTACTACATACATCGGACAACAGAGTTCAGGTTCTTGGAATCTTGTGTAAAAGTTTCACTACCATCAATTGTCTTGGTTTGTCTTACTTAGCTTTCTATTTACTGAGTTTTAGAAAGTAAAAACAAGTTCCCTTTCGTTACATTTGAATGCTGATTCAAAGAAAGCTGAGTTAAGCCAATGCCAGGCCTCAGTGCCTGTGGTCTGGCGCTCTGCATGCAGTACTCTGTGGAAATCAGACTCTAGATCCCAAAACCCTTACATTTTATCCTTCATTAAAAAATGGAGAGATATAAAAAAAATCCATTCAGTTTGGAAAAATGAAGGCATTATGATATGTGGAAAGCTATTCTGAACTTAGTATAAATATTTAATAAAAACATTTAAGTCGAGAGGATGCTAGAGAATAGCAATTTTTCTATTACCCTAATCTATACTATTTAAACATCTAGAATTTGAACCAAATCTTGAATAATCAAGTTAGGCAAGATGTGTATACTTCATTTAGCCACAGGGCTTTAGGTTTAATGTTGGTTTGACGCAGACAGGTACTAAAATCTAAATTTATATACAAGCCCACCTCAAGTCTTCTACTCTTACTATTTTCTACAACTTAATCACATCAAAGGGTTGTAGGCATGCAGTTAACAAAACCCCACGAAATTATACCAGTGGCCAGGAAGAGGTGTTGGAAGGATAATGCTTACGATAGGTAATAGTCTACAGACAATGGCAGAGTTTGGGTTTTTAGCATTTAAATTATTTTAAACATCCTAAAGCAAAGGCAATCTTATTTCTTCACTTCTTAACCCAGTTTCAGCAACAATAGAGTTGAGTGGCATTTTGATTTGACATTTCAATCTAGGCAAGTTTCAGTAAGAGATATAGGTAGCCTTTTCCACCCCCATGAACACTTCAGAAATACCATGTAACCATTAAAATGAAACTGTAAAACACACACACACACACACACACACACACACACACACACACACACACACTTTCCTCCACAAATGTAGGCTAAAAAGCTACAGTAAAATACTAAAATCCTGTTTGTGGTAGGTTGGGCAAGATTAAGGATGATGTTTTCTGTTTCACATTTTTTTTTCAATAATGAAATATTTTGGTGGTGGTGGCGACGGCGGTTTGAAGCGGGGTTTTATTATGTAGCTCTGGCTACTCTGAAACTCATTTTATAGACCAGGCTGGTCATGAACAGAGATCTTCCTGCTTCTGTCACCTGAGTGGCGGGGTTAAAGTCTTACAAGCCCATGCTCTAAGCCCACTCATAGCTTGAAGTCATTTACTTTGAATACTTGCATTTAATAAGCAACTGAAAGAATGCTTTGCGATGGTCTAGATTTAAAGCAGCTTTGAAAATAGAGCTGGAGAAATGGCTCAGCTTTTAAGAGGATTCGCTGTTCTTCCAGAGGTCATAGTTTAGAGTCCCAGCATACACATGGCAGCTCACAAATGTCTCTAGTTCCAGGGAAGCCAATGCCCTATGCAGGCCAAACCGCCATACACATTACTGATATATAGAGCTGCTGTAATAAAGACAAACACACTTACAAGGTTTCTCAAACGGCTTTGAGAGAAATATCCTTAGTATGAGTTATATACTTTCCTACAATCATGTTTCTTTTTCAGTTACCACTAAGCTGTATTTTCTAATTTTCATGATGGCCTGAAGGGCCCCAGAGGCATTTAGTCTACTCATCGGATAGATAAAGCCAGTGTGATTAGGGTATTTTTTTCTTTAAATGAATGAGAACAAATCTTGTGTGAAATAAAAGTAAAGTAAAAACCCCAAACTATTAAAAGTGGCTAATTTATTGTTACTTAGGGTATAATAAAAAGAAGGAAGGCAGGCCCTTTTTTTTTTTTTTTTGAGTGAACTGTCCCTACTGGTGTCCTGGAGCCTGTCTTTCATCCCCACTTTCTCTTGTTACTAGCTAGATTAGAGTTTCCACTTGAGTGGTTCCACAAACTGATGAGTCCAGTCAAGTGGAGCTGGCCCATTGTTCAGATGCAGTTCCTAGGACCTGAGGTGCAGCCTGTCTCACAATGCCGCCGTAAGTGAAACACATTTTCTTCCTGAAGCCAGCCCTGAAATGTCAGATAAAATTGGACCCTCTGTGACTAGATAGCCCGGAAGTCAGGGAAGAATGAGGCATGATGGTTATTTATGAATTTCAGGATTTAAATGTAAACCAAAACCATTTCCTAAGTTTTTGCATAGCTCTATGCTCCTAGCGAGACACAAATCCCCTGTCTTCATAGTTTTTACAGCAATCTAAATTCACATGTATAAGTAGTTTATTGAGAGAGGCTTAGAAGTATTTTCTCATCCAATTTAAGTTTCTTTTACTCCTTGAGATTCTGCTGAATCTAGAAAAGGCTTTGTGAGAAGATGGTAATGAAAGACTTCAGAAAGCTGTCTACAATATATCCCCCCACTAAGAAATGAAGTCTGACTGCTCTGTGTCCAGTGTAACACAGAATAACATAGAACACTGTGGTACAGATAGACATTAGTCATATACTTACTGTTTGAGTTTTCTTCTTTTTCTTTTTCATCGACCTGAAAAAGCCTTGCTTCTCCTTTTCTTTGAGTTGATCGGAATGACTAATGTTTTCAGGACTTTTCCTAAATGAGAACACATTTTTTTAATCATATGTATCTTTGAATAATTCTCTTGCCACACTGTGACAAACATAATGAAGGTTGAAAATGTGTGATCCCAGATTCAATCAGCCATGAAGAATTGAGCCCACAGGTAAAGGTCCTCTAAAAAGCAGAGAGAACCGAATCTAATCAGCATGGGGAATGGCTGGTCTTTGGCTCAGGCTTGATCACACTAGCAATTTGAGCATTATTATAAATGATCTGTAGCTGCTCTTTGGGACCATTTTCCTGCTGCTGAAAATCTCTGAATTAGAAATTCTGTAAAATGCATGGCTTAGAGGATGCTTCCTCTGGAACTCTCCAAGGGAAAGAACAGAAACATTTTTCAATACCTTCATTTTTCTATTTACCTTTTAAAAACTAGCTCAACAAGTTTATTATTAGTAACGTGCCAAGTTACTACACATAAAAAAACCCAATGCTGCTATAGAAACATTATTAATGGAAGAAAAAAATGCCCCAAACTGGAAAATTCCTACTTATTAAACTTTTAATCTATTACACCTAAATGAAAAAAAATACTCAAGAAAAAAGATGTAGACATGATGTATGCTCAAGGTGTGTGTGTGTGTGTGTGTGTGTGTGTGTGTGTGTGTTGAAGAATCATTCTAGCTGAAAATACTGACATTAAGATTGATACAACATTAGGTCTCTGTGAGGCTAGGCTCATCCTCACCCACTGAGGCCAGACAAGGCAGCCCAGCTAGAAGAACATATACCATATACAACAACAGCTTTTGGGATAGGCCCTGCTTCAGTTGTTCCATATGAAAATCAAGCTACATATCTGCTACATATTAGCAACGAGGCCTAGGTTCATCATGTGTATGTTCTTTGGTTAGTGTTTCAGTCTCTCAGAGCCCCCCAGGGACAGGGGAATACCTAGGGAGGCCTCCACTCTCTCAGAGGAGAAGGGGAGGGGATATGGGAGGAGGAACTATGGGAAGGGGATGGACCAGGAGGGGAGACAGCGATTGGGATGTAAGGTGAATAAATAAAAAAAATTAAATGTAATTTTAGAATTTAGGAAAGGAAGGAAGGAAGGAAGGAAGGAAGGAAGGAAGAAAGAAAGAAAGAAAGAAAGGAAGGAAGAAAGAAAGATTGATAATCTAAGCCTAGTCTTAACTGAAACTTAGTATGTCAAATTTGTTTGATATCCATGGGAGGCCTGTCCTTTTCTGAAGAGAAACAAAGGAGGAAATTAATTTAGGGGTGGGGTTGGAGGTAAAGGGAAGGACTGGGAGGAAAGTAAACTGCGTTTAGGATGTACTATATGAGAAAAGAATAGATAGAATAAAAAATTAAAAAGATTGATACCACAGATAACACTAAGTATTTTAATAAAAATAGAAAATATTCAAACAGGAAATAAGACAGGTGTGGTGGCAGATGCCTGTAATCCCAGCACTCAGAAGGATGACACAGGACACTTGAGTTGAAGGCCAGTCAGCTCATCTTCCAAGGCTGACTATGAAACAAATCCCCAGTTTTTAAAACAAGAAAGAGGTAGAAAGAGCGGTGGAAGTCGCCTTGGTTTTGGACTTAAACTTGTTAAAAAGCTACTCAACTGGTATTATCCTTGGAAAAAACCTCACATATTTACATATTCCCTAAAAATAAGAGTGTAGCATCATTAAAAGTAACAGTTAATTTATATTCATGGTTTCAGAATACTAGATAGTGATGAAGTGATTAGAATATCTAAGAAAAACATGAACAAAGCAGCATCCGTCTTTTTTCATTAAAATATATAAGCCAGAAAAACTCTAAATAAACCATTACTGGATGCATGGCAGAAAACACAATGAAGCTATTAAAAATAAATCACAGCTTCAAAGAATACCCACTGACATGAAAGAATGCTTAAACTATAGTATTAAGTAAAAAATAACGATTTCAAGGTTTTTTTTTATGCCAGATAAGTCCAACTACATGGCAAGAAGGTATATATATAGAGGTATACAATGTACTTTTAATATTCATTTATTTACTTTTAAAGATTTATTTCTGTGTTTGAGCAATTAAGTCTGTATGTATGTACTGCTTGTTTGCCTGAAGCCCATGGAGGTCAGAAGAGGTTGTGGGATTCTGTGGAACTGGGGTTATGGATGGTTGTGAGCCACCAATTGTACTGAGAACTAAAGTTGGACCCTCTGTAGGAACCATGGGTGCTTTTGACTCTTGAGCCATCCCTCTAGCTGCCACATTCACTTTTTGAAAAACTGCAGGAAGAAATTGCAATAGAAATCTTGGCTGGAGTTGTGGCTCAGTGGACAAGCACTTGTACAATACTAGCAAGACCTTGGGTTCCATTGCCTGAACTGGGGGACAAAAATAAGCCAAGCCTTCTGGCATATGCTTGTATTCCTAGGTATGTGACTACGGTGGGAGGATCACTTTAGCACATGTGTTTGAGAACAGTGTTCAACAGTGGTTAGATTACCCCTTCTCAAAAAAGAATCCCCCCCAAAAAAACCTTAAAAGCTCTACCTGGGTGTAGAATATTCTCCTTTTAAATTTTAACTCTTCTTAAAGAAGAAACCCCACCCCCAAAAAACCATAAAAGTTCTATCTAGGTAGTAGAATTATCGATAAAATTTTAAATTTCTGAGAACACATTGAATAGTATGCTATAGGTCATCAATAAGGTGTTATTACAGCACAGAGTATTTTGGGGTTAGGGATATAGTTGGTGCTGCTGTAATGCAGCTGGTGAAATGTGCACCTGGCATGCACAAAGCCCCATGTTTAACCTCAGACCCACATAAACCCAACATGATGGCACACGGCTATAATCTGAGCACCCAGGAGCACCCCAGGCATTCTTGAAGTCCATTAGAACTTCCTATTTAAGCACTGCTTAAGTTCCAAGTTCTGAAGTACAAGTTCTATGATTCAATCTGGGAACCCAGAGCAGTGCCTTCATCACGTTGAAAGCTAGAAGCTTTAGATGTGGTTGCATGGGTACAAATGGGATGGTGGCAAGTTACAAGTTCTCTAAATGCAGGGCTGTACTATTGGGGAAAACATTACCTTCATAGCTTCATCAATACAGTCAAGGGCCAGGGTCCGGTGGTGGTGGGGCAAACTGACATTAGAGCAGAATTTTAGTACTAGCAGGAAAGGAAAGAAGAGGACACCATTCCTAGGAGGAAGCAGAATTCTGCCTGGGAACATAAAAGTCTAGGATGAGGTAGAGAATAATGTTCAAGTGAGAGGCTGGAGAAGTTGAGGGTAAGAAAGAAGCAGGGCAGGAGAACAGTTCTGCATTTGCCATTACATAGTTGGTCCTGGGAAACGGGGAAGATGATGGATCAAAGAGCCTCCCCTGGGGTCTTTAAGGCACTGGATACACTGCAGACTAGGTGGGACAGGAGGAGTGATGAGTTCAACATTTTCAAGTTGAAGTAGACCAGGTGTGGGGGGTTTAGAGGTAGGCAGGAAAAGATTCTAGGGACCAAAGGGAAATAGGAAATAAATTACCCTTGAACAAGATGAAAGCTAGGACTGGAGCACGAGTACGTTTGCATTGTAAAAGACAGAAGAAAGCAAGCCTGAGCAAAGAAGGGGAGACACAAAGAAAATTAAGAACTACTCAGAAGCATGCACAGAAATAACAGAGAGAAAATAGCCTGGAAGAGAAAGGGAGAGAGAGCAGCTGCCCGGAACACAGGTACTTGAAAAGCTGTGAATTATACAAAGGAAGAAGGAGCCTTGAATGAGCAGCATTAAGCCCACCAGGCATGTGTGTGGCAACTATTACCCTCTCTGGATTTGTGGCTTCTGTAATTTCACCTGGTATAGTGGGCAGGTGTGGGTAGCGCATACATTTCAGAGAGGGAAGCTTTGAGAAGGGTTATACATATAGTGACCTAGCCCATCACCTGGGGTAACAGCATTGATCAAAATAGTATGGCTATGAGGCTGAGGGAGGATATACAGTAAAGGATAAACAGACAGGGTCTCGCACAAAACTGTGACTCCTGTCATCTTGCCCAACAACTATTCCCAAGGGAGTTATGAAGAATGAGGAAGTTGAAAGACTCACTGTAATCACGGAAGGAAGAAATGGAAACAAAAACTGACTTAAAGTTAATCAGCACTTACTGAGTATCATATTAGGTATTAGAGATAAAGAGAAATCAACCAAAGAGCCTGGCCTCTCACTCAAAACTGCTCCCAAACGCAGGATGCAGAGCAGTGGGAATGAGGCTGCACGGCCAGCCTGGAACTTTAGTATAACCCCTCTGGGAGCAGCATGGAGAGTGAGTGGGAGAGGAGGGGCACTGCTCTGTTAGTCCTCCTGCCTCATCCCCTCCCCAGTAGTAACTAAGAAAGTCAGTGAAGGAGTCTATGAGAAAAACCGCAAGACAGACTGACAAGGAAAAATATATTCATATATGAACAATATGAAACAATATGTTTGTATTTTTGAAGCAATATATTCATAACCTTGTGAAAAGAAAAAAAACTGTCATTATTCAAATGGGTTTCAGAGTTCTTTACTTCACTAGTCGGATTTTGAATCAACTTAATTCAAGTATCCACTTTTAGCCCAATTTTGATGGCAGTTTTTCTAAACTAGTTCCATACTTTGTCATTTGTCTATTTATTGTAAAGAAAATGCTATTCATTTTATAGGCGCACACTCTAAATTGATACCCATCTAAATCAATGCACGGGATTTTCCCAGGTCTGTGAAAAGATAAAGCACACAAGTGCTTTGCTCCATAGCAACTGCCTATGATCATTCTCCCCCTACACCCCCCAAACACTGTTGTGAGCTGGAACCACATCATACCCTAACGACCTTGGTACTAACCGCTAAAACTGGGCACAAGGATGAATAAACAGCTTATAAGTGAGGACTGAATCGTTACCCTATTGGTAAAGATGACGAGTCTGGCTGTTTAAGTCTATTTTTCTTGTTTTGAAATATTTTAGCTTATCTCCCATTTCTTAAGTGAATTCAAGACAATTGAGATGGCCAGAATAACAGCTCTGGGTGTTAAACTACAACATCTATTTATTGGTTTTAAATATGATATAGTATTTTGAACTTTCCATCACAGAAAATATGTACAGTGTACAAGTATTCTCTTCCCCAAAGAAATTTAAAGTGGTACTATTACAGAAACAGACTGACCTGAGGTTATGTGATAGTTTAAGAATTGCATTTTACCATGTTTCTCTAATAAGACTTTTATGTTTGTGGTATCAAATGCATAGTTCTCTCAGATATAAAGAATATGGTGAAACAAAGATCTTTGTCAAGAAAAAAAATCAAGATGAGTCAAGGTTAATTAAAGATTAAATGATGTTAGATGCGATACACGAAGATGTGCCACAGAAACATTAATAGAAGGAGAAAAGAATAAAAAAGAGAGCCCATTTATAGCTGGGGATTCTGGAATCTTCTTAAACACAAAATGGCAACATTAGAACAAGGAAGACTTGATGATGTCTTGGCTAAAGATTAACATCCCAACTGTACTTTTGATTATTTTGAAAACAACCAATTTCATAAATATACATATATACTACACTCTCATCTAAAGTTCTATTCAGAGACATTAGAACACTTGGTTATCATATACTAGGCCCTATATTCAGCCCCCACAACCAAACCAAATCAAATCCCTCAAACATGCACAAGTACCACCCCCCCACACACATATCCCACATTGCTAAGGATGTCTACTTTTGGATCCCCACCCCCCAACCCCGGGCAAGGCATTGAGATAGAATCACGCTACATAGCTCAGGCTAGCTTTAAACTGGCAGTCCTCTCATCTCAGTCTCCCAAGTGCTGGAATTACACAGTACCACCATGCTGGCCAGTTCATACTTTCATTAAATTTTTATGTGACTAGCCTACTTTTCAAAGGATTAGGCCAGTCTAAGATTGATACTGTTTTAGATTGTTCCCACTGGGTCATGCAAACAACCAAGAAAAAACAGTTCCTCCCCTGCATCTGCATTTGACATTCTGACAGGATTCTCAGGGTTTGTCCAAGCCACACCTGAAAATGGTCAACACTGAAAACCAACAAAAGCTAAACCTGTTTTCTTATGTTTTCTACACACCAGGGAGGAAAACAAAGTCACAAAGAGGTATGGAAGTTTATGAGCAAAGTTAAAATCAAAAGGGTCAACAAAGCATGGAAACATTAAATATAATAACCAAAGCTACTAACACAGTGAGCCGTTCCAGTGCCAGGTACCATTGTAGGTGCCTTTTTAACATTACATCATGTAAATATCATAACAATTCTAGATGGAGCGCTGGTGCTCTGTGTCCCTGCTCCATATTTACATGTGTGCAGCAGCAGTATGTCCTCCATTTTCAAGCTTCAGTGTACATGGAATAGGAGTAACCCCACCCCTCAAAGGGCAGCTATGAGAAAAGAACTAAGGCAGTGCATACAGAGGGCTATGCAAAGTGTCAGGACCAAGTTCACTGTCAATGAAAGAATGAACGAATATGATGAAAGACTTATCTGTTAGTTTTTCTTTTACATGCTACTTAATAGAAATTCTGGAAACCCTCTGACATAACATGTTTTCTTAAAAAAAAAAGATCTAGTGGGTAAAAAGAACACTAAAAAGTTTATCTTGCATGTCTTTTGCATTCCAAATCTACAATTAGCAAAAGGAAGAGTAAGACAAAACCCTCACCACGGATCAAAATCCTGGTTGTCTTTTTTGAATGATTTGTGCAGAACTACTATCCGATGGCAGAGAAGAAACTCTAGTGGACACATTATTTTCATGGAAAGAATTGTCTGGTCGTGGAGATGGCACTAAATGAAAGAAAAAGGAAAGCATTACTGAAGTACTTTGTGGCTTTAAGTAGTTCTAATGTTATTCCACTGCATTTCTTGGACACAAACAAAAAGTCGTCTTCTGCCTTTCCTGAGTATGGAGGTGGGCCAGGCAAATTTCTCTCGTCAACTGCTTACATGGTTACAGGGTGAGTCATAAAGATTTCAAAGCAGAAACCTGAGATGTCAGCTGATGTACTGAAGAATATTTGGGGACATTGTAAAATGGGACGTCATCTAAAATATGACTATTGTAACAGCACCCTCCC
Organism: Rattus rattus; assembly: GCF_011064425.1. Classification (NCBI taxonomy): domain Eukaryota; kingdom Metazoa; phylum Chordata; class Mammalia; order Rodentia; family Muridae; genus Rattus; species Rattus rattus. Next base: position 32,185,789 of record NC_046172.1, read on the forward strand.
CCAAAATGCTTTGTTGGCATTCTTTATAGTTGAGGCTTTCTCATTACAGGTCTAACTATGCAAAATCCATTCTTAGTCCAATATACTTAACAATAAGTGTATTGGAACATACAAATTGCAGTTTAAGACTTGATAATGTAAGGGTGTATCACTTAGATCTTTAAATTGTAAGGAAATTTGGCCATTTGCACAAAATATTAATTTTCTATACATTCTTGGAGCAAAACTGAACAGAAATATAGATTATGATGTATTGAGTGATTCTGCTTTGGGGAAAGGGGTAACCATGTTTTCATCAATTTCTAAACTTGGCCATTCTACAGATTTCATCACAAAAGTAATATATACATTGTATACCAAGATGGCTGACACCAAGCAAGGAAGTGCTTGCTAGATGTAATTCCACTGTTCAAGAGGCTCAGGCAGGAGGACTGAATGAGATCAAGGATAGACTAGGTTAGAGTGAGTTCAGGTCATCCTGACTAGGTTACAGTATGATGTTGTCTTATACTGATGTTGAGGCAACAACCACACATTTATACAGGGGATTACATCCATGTATTATAGTTTTTAAGGTAAACAGTTAATAGTATGATTTCTTGTCACTTCCCAAATATTCTTATTGCTATTTAACCCACCTCCCACCTGCTTCTGTACTTGCCTCCCCTCTTTTCACATTTCCCTGACCAGATCACCTCTCCCCTGCTATTTCCCTCTCTACTGTTCCCTGACCTTGGCAATGATCCCATTTTAATTTCCTGTTTGCTATACAGAGCCCAGAGATCCTGAACTGGAACTGACCTACATGCCTCTCCCTGAGGACTAGCTTTCATGATACCAGAAGGTGCCATCCAAATTCCTAAAAGAAGGAGACATCAACAGTCCTACTGTGGGGGTTTGAATAAGGATGTCCCCACAGACTCATAGATTGGAATGCTTGGTTACCAGGGAGTGGCACTATTAGGAAGCACTGTTCGGCATTGTTGGAGGAACTGTGTCACTGGGGGGTGGCTTTTCAGGTTTTTCCAGATGCTCAAGTTAGGCCCAGTTTCTCTTTCTTCCTATTGCCTGCTGATCTGAATGCAGAATTCACAGCTAGCTCTCCAGCAACTAAACATTTGGACTGTAATCCAGACCCATTGAAATATTCTCCTTTATGAGAGTTGCTATGATCATGGTGTCTCCTCACAGCAATAAAACTCCAACTAAGAAATCTACCCAGCTATAATGCCGATGAACCACATCAATGACCAGCATGGCACAATAACTTTAAGAGTACAGTAACGCTATGTATACCGAGTCAGTAGCCAAGAGCTTTCAGATTATACTGAAGACCTGCTCAATTAGAGGGAAACCTAGCTAGCTACCCAGTGAAAGCATGGATCTTGGAGGAGAATCTATAACCAGTAAGTAAGTCATCATAACCCCTAACAACAATCTACAGACATTTGTTCTTATACCTATAGGTAAGTGGAGTCTTCACTCCTCAGCAATAGATAGAGACCACTACAGAAAACCACACTTAGTCAAAATGCAGAGCTGTGGCACCCAGTCCTAATGGATACATCTATAATACATCCTGAACCTAATGCTCAGGGAACATTTTAGAAGAGGGAGGGAACAGATTTTAAGAATGATAGGATCAGGAAATTTGCTATGAGACTGTGTCTCATGGGAAGATAAAGAAGTTACATCATAAAATCTTAGCAACATTCAGAAGCATGAGTTGAACAAGGACAATACCAAAGGATATGTCAAAGTAGACAGGGAAAAGCCCAGGAGGCCTCAGCCTACACAAAGAACTATAGGCAACTGAGGAAAGCTGGGAGCATGAGAGGTGCCAAAAGATCAGCCCTGGAAACATATGTACAAGTAAACATACAGAGTGAGAAGGTTGCAGTTAGGAATATATATGTTACATATGCAATAAAAATTAATGAAAAAAGAAACCATGTATTTGAAGCAAGCAAGGTGCTGGCATAAAGGAGACTCTGGAGGGAGGAAAGGGAAGGAAGAAATGTAATCATAATCTCAAAAATAAATTAAAACAACAACACCACAACAAAAAATGACACCATTTTCACTTGCCTCTAGATAAGAAACCTGGATAAGAAAATAGAATGAACCTATTCTAGAAACATCTTTCCAGATATATCTAGAAACATCTGTCATTTTTTTTAAAACCACTCTTTTTCTCTGGGACATACCAGTATCATTGAAATGACAGATGTCTCCAAGTCTTTCATTTAGTATAAACTCCTTTTTTTTTTTTTATTATTAACTTGAGTATTTTATATACATTTCGAAGTGTTATTCCCTTTCCGGTTTCCAGGCAAACATCCCCTCCCCCCTCCCCTTCTTTATGGGTATTCCCCTCCCCATCCTCTCCCCCTTGCCGCCCTCCCCCCAACAATCTAGTTCACTGGGGGTTCAGTAAACTCTCCTTTCTATTACTGAATTTTTTTAAAAAAAATGCTACTTGCCAAATCTCAAAGTAGATTATGAGATAAGTGAATGTTTTTCCCATAGTAACCAATTCAATCTATTTGTAACTAAAATGGATTTGGGTGTAACCCAAAGACTATTTTGTTAATTTAAAACTCTACTTCCATTATATTAAAATACTCCTCTACTGGACATGATAGCACACAACTATGATTCCAGTATTGAAATATAGAAAGAGGAGGATAAAAGTCAGCTGGAGGCCAGCCTGGTCTACATGGATAGACCCTACCCCCAAATGAAGGATATTTTCTCCAATCATCTGTATAAACAACAAATTACAGATGATTTTAAAAGAAAATCCTTACACTGAAGATGTTTTTACTCATACACTCAAGACAAGAAAAGTAATTAACTTTAGTCTGAATTAGAAGTTTAGCCTTGGGCTGGAGAGATGGCTCAGCGGTTAAGAACACTGGTGGCTCTTTCAGAGGTCCAGAGTTTATTTTCAGCAGCCAGATTGTGGCTCCCAACCATCCGTTAGGTGATCTGAGTCCCTTGTCTGGTGTGCATGAAGACAGACCACTCACATTTATAAAATAAATGAACAAAAAAAGGTTAGCCTTATAAGATTCTAAAGTCACCATGGAATTGAGTGGGGGGGGTCATTAAGAAGTATAATTGATGCCTAGTGTTTTTCCAAAGGTAGAGGTGGGAGAGAGCAAATAATAGCCTAATAATTCAATTCACATCTCTTCCTGAATAACACGTGTATGCATTTATTTAGCTTAGATTCCTAATTTTAATTACCAAACAGTTCTTTGTGTCCCCTCTGACCCCAATTGAAAGTCTCCATCTGTCTGTAACATGGGAAAGAGCAGGAGGTCAGGCAATGTGACATACAAGTCAAGACTGTCTTATGGACTTTTCATACCCGAGCCTCCTCCTCATATGCCACCAAAGCACTGGGATTCTCAAATATTTGGCACTTTATCATCAGGTACAACCTCAAAGGGTTGTCTTTCTTTATTAGGTCTCTGCTAAATTCACAGAACTCAAAAACCATGTTTTAGTCATCTGTTCAACAACAAAGTGTATTTTTAAGATACTCTTGAAAGATTTTTCTTTAATTCATCTGATAACTATTTATGGAGCTGTGCCAGGCAGTTCCTTGCCTCTCTCCTTCCTTTCCTCCATCTCGCTCTTTCAGGATCAAATGCAGGGTCCCACACATGCCAGGCAAACATTCTATCACTGATCCCTGCCTCCATCCTGTGAACTCAGAATAGTCAAGAGGTTCAAAAACCTGGCGAAGAAACGCTGGAACGAGTGCAATGTGTTCAGGAACAAAGACACGGCACCGTGAATGGAACAGAGAAGAGATACTGCTGGGGTAGAACAGGGAAAACTGTCACACAGAAACAACTAGTACCAGCAGGAGAGTAGTCAGTCCAGGCCATGGAGACAGCCAGGTGTGCCTGGGACTTGTAGGTAGAGGTAGGTGGGGAGCAGACAGAGTGGACCACATGGATTTGATCATAAATAGCCTGGAATGGCACCTCATGGGATTTCAATTTTGCTCTGTTATCAAGCATCCAAAGGCTTCTCAACAAGTCAGAGCTAAGGTATCGGGGTACAATTGTGGGCTACTGGGGGCAATGGATATCTGCTCTATTTCTTTCTCCAGTAGTGCTATTATCTGACTGCCCTAGAGAATTACTATACTTGCTGGCAGTGTCTTTTGTAAAAGTGAGAATGAGGATGGATATTTTTATCTGTCTTATCTACTAACATTCTAGGCATGTCGAAACTTTTTGTATAACAATGCTACATTGCCATGTATAATATTCACACTTTAGAAATAGACAATCAAAATATTTTTAAAAATCTCAAACTGGGTGTGTTGGCATACACCTTTACACTCAAGAGGCAGAGACAGGCAAATGTTTTTGAGTTTGAGGCCAGTCTATACCTATAGTTCCATGCCAGCATACGTCTACACAGTGAGACCCTGTTCCAAATAAAAGTTATATATATTCTACACACACACACACACACACACACACACACACACACACACACACACACACACACACACACACAGAGAGAGAGAGAGAGAGAGAGAGAGAGAGAGAGAGAGACCTTCATATAGCTCATCATGGCATGGGAAAGATTGATTACACCAGGTCTCATGGCCTGAGACTAATCTCCTGGACCTACATGGTAGACAAAAAGAACTGAGTCCTATAAGCTGTCCTCTGACCTCTATGGGTATACCATGGCCTATGTGTCTCCAGCCTCAAAATAAATACATATAATTTTTTAAATTCTCATGTTTTATGGATATTTATAATTTGGTGTGGAGCTGTGTTCATAGCTCTCATGTAGCCGCACTATACATATGGATGGCAGGTTAGAGATTTTTTTTTCTTTTCTTTTTCGGAGCTGGGGACGGAACCCAGGGCCTTGCAAGCACTCTACCACTGAGCTAAATCCCCAACTAGAGATTTTTTTTTTTATAGGTCAATATCTAGCTTCAGAAGGATCATTCTGAAGACTGTTTGGATGGGTGTCTTAAAGACAGAAACTAATCAGGGTCCCAGCCAGAAGAGACAAGGGACTAAACGATGATGGTGACTAGGGGCAAGGAGAATTGGTAGATGATGGCAACACAGGTGATACTGTTGGTCTGAGGTTCACTGGAGCAGTGAAGAAATGGTGGTGGACAAGGAAAGGACACGGACTCAGCAGAAAACAGAGGAGGATTCTAGTAAATATGGGGTGGGCATGGCTTACCTCTATAAAAGCTACCAACTCTCCTTGGGACAGGATCATTGTACAGATGCCGATTTTCTTTCGGAGCCGTGCCGTCGTCAGAGTGTGGGTCATGGTATACTCCACCCTGAGGTAGGAAACAAGGTTATGAACGTTAAACCATGGCTTGATGATCAGTGCAGCTTACAACAAAGCCCAGCAGGACCTATATTTTTTGATCTTTTAAAGGAAAAGTCAGGCTTATGTCACAAAGAAAACTACTTATTTTCTAAGTAAGTTGAATTAATTTGCGGGAGATTGGGTGTGGATAAGGTTGAAAAGCTAGGCTGTAAGGATGCCGAGTGAACGGTCCTCACAGACCAGACTATGGGATGTTAACAACTCTGAAGAGCTCAGACCTCAGATTTCTGACGGGTATGGAACGAAGAGGCGCCTTCTCGGGAGGAGTCTTTTACAGAAGGTCTTGCCACAGTCATTTCTGGAGGAAGCTGTTCTCCAGGCTGCAAGTCAAATTAAAAAAGAGTTATAGAAGCTTCCTATCTCTAGGGATGAAAACTCATCATGGTCTTCATTCAATACAGCTAGGACCTTAACCAGCTAAAATACAAATCATGGGGTGACTTCAACATAACTCATTCCATAAAAAAGTAAAATGGATGTAAAATAAGTCCCGCAAATTTTAACAGATAGCGAGATTCTCAATAAAGTTAAGGCAAGTAAGGACTACATTAGTCTGAAAATAGTTCAATTAATTATTTAAAACAACAAAAGAAATCACCTTTCTATCTAGACAGTAACAGCTCTAAGCTTAGCGATTCTATCAGTCAATCTAAAAGTGTTCTTACAGATTTCAGGCTGAGTTCTCTGAAAGGAAAAATGCAGAGGCAAAAGTATTTTTCCAGGAGTCTTATGCAGCAGATGCAGAGGTAAATAAATGTTTTGTGAATGCGAAGAGGGTTAGAATAAGCCCTGTTAATGGTTTTTGTCTTCAGAGTCCCCACCTCCTATAGTTTATGGTGCTTCTTGCTCGCTTCACCCTCTCCAGGACAGTAGCTCATGTGCTCAATGCATTTCTTTGGCATGGTCATGATGGTGCTTCTATCTAGAGATGCTCCCACCCTAGCTCCCTCTCAAGTAGGTTGAGTCATAACCCCAGCACAGCAGTGGGTCTTGAACAGTGTCCAAGGGAGAAAAATAGATCCCATTTGCTATCCTGGGTTAGGAGGGTTAAGGAACACAATTAGAGGGAGCTGGCTGCTTTCAGCATCTACATACTATCCATAAAATGTATTATCTCAAGCCTAGGTATTATACATTAAATGTTTTAATTTAAAAGCTGGAATAAGATCTAGTACCCCCCCACCTTCCTTCCCACCACTGTATTTAAAAAAATTTGCAAAGAAATTAATTTGGTGCAGCCTTTCTTCTTTCTACTTCGCCACCTGTACTGTTCTGTACTGTTCACAAAGGCCAGAGTAAGATTTTTTTTTTAAGGAAATGAGTTATTTACATTTAAACTAAACACAGCGAGCGTCCCCATACTTTTGAAAGTAGTGACAATACTTCCCAGGAGAATGAGCACCACAGTTTACTCACAGCCCTTTCAAGCCTTCCAAGCCACCTTCTAGCCTTTAATTGTGGCCTTTTCTTAAGGCTTGGCACTGCACCTCCTGAGCTGGACTGAAGTAACAGCAGGATATGTGCTAAGCCCCAGTAATTGTTTATAATTAGTTTAGGACTATAATGTTCAGAGAAATTGATTTTCTGAAATCTCTGAGAGCCAGTCATTTGTCCGATTTCCAAGGGAGGCTACCTTCCATTTTTCTTTTGTTTAACACTTGCCTCGATGCCAACAACGTGCTTGGTTTCGGTCTCCAACTCCCTTCTACAGGCAGTGGCCAGGCCCTAGAGATATTTCTAGATATTATGGGTTCTCGTATCTCTATAGTGAGTTGCCAGGACTACTCCTAACCATTCCTATAATTTCATTTAAAGCTTCTGCAAATACCTCCTGCCCCACCTTTAGCTGGGCACTAGGCTATCTTGCCACAATTTTATACTAGGGGACGTGAAATTGCCTCAGAATCCCAGTTCTACCTTGAACTGGGGAAAGTCAGGCAGCTTACCCATCTCCTATGAGTCTCAATGGAGAGGGAGAGTGTTGAAGTAAGGAGCTTTAAAATCCCTACCACAATGCCAAAAAGGACCTCCTAGGAAAGAAACCCTTCAACAGTACAAGTGGCAAGCGTGGTTGTGTCTACTGCACAGCCCTTGAGATCCACTCTGCTTTCATACCGGCACTCAATCCTCACCTTATATGAGAATTGTTCAGCTCTTACATTTTCATTCCAACAATGGGAAACCAGTGAGGATCCATGTAGCACCACGTCCTACTTCCTCTTTTTAGTCCTCTTTCTGCTGTTATCACCCTCCTCCCCAAGTGAAATCTCAACCTTCGAGAAGTATCTGCTCAGATTCTCCCTCTGGAAGCCCCATCAGGCGTATGCTGAACTGACAGGACTGCTTCCACCTTTTTATTTATTTTTTAACACACAAGCATACTTCTGCATGGCTACTGGTATAAACGTGTACAGTATTAGAACAAATCATTTGTTGCCTAGTGTCCCCTTTCAGTCAGCATACTTCAAAACAACAGGGACACTTTAATTTCATCTTTCCAATCAGGGTTCTTGTGATGCTTACCCTAGCTTCATTCTTCATCTATCTACATAGGTTAGCGACATCGAAGCCATTTCAGACTGTGCCTGCTCACGTGACCTCTCCCTGCTCTCTAGGCCTATTCATAGCCAGTGCTCTAGTAATGTAGGCCTTAATGATTTTGTAGGTTAGCAAGTAAAATGCTTAGCATGCAAACCTGATGACCTGCGTTAGATCCCTAAAACCCATAAAAGGTGGCTGGAGAGAACCAACTCCGCCAAGTCACCCTTCCATGTGCATATTCTATGTATATCCCTTGCCCCATGTCATACATACATACATAATTAAAAAACCTTAAGGGGCCAGAGAGGTCAGCAGTTAAAAACATATACTGCCTTTGCAGAAGACCTGTGTTTGGTTCCTAGAACCGATGTCAGACGGCTCACAACTTTCTCTAACTCTAGCTCCAAAGGTATGTGATATCTCTGGCCTCTGTAGGTACCTGTACTTATTTGCTCATAATTAAGACACAGATATATACATAATTTTTAAAAAATCTTTTAAAATATGAAAGACTGGCCTGAAGTTAAACGTACCTAGTTTAAGAATTTTTTTTAAAAATTAAATTCAGTTAAGATACTTGGTATGAGATGTGCTTGCTGACAGGAGCCTGGTATGGCTGTTCCCTGAGAGGTCCTACCAGCATCTGACCAATACAGGTGCAGATACTCACAGTCAACCATTGGGCTGAGCCTGGGACCCCAATGGAAGAGCTAGTGAAGGACCAAAGGAGCTGAAGGGGATTTCAACCCCATAAGAAGAACAATATCTAACTGGACCACCCAGAGCTCCCAGAGATTAAACCACCAACCAAAGAGTGGAGGGCTCCATGGCTCCAGATACATGTGTAGCAGAGGATGGCCTTGTTTAGCATCAATAGGGAGGCCCTTGGTCCTGTGGAGGCTTGATGTCCCAGGGTAGGGGAATGCTGGAATAATGGGGTGGGAGTGGGTGGGTGGGTAGAGGAGCACCCTCATAGAGGCAAGGGGATGGGGAGAGGAGGGATGGGATAGGGGGGTTTGTGGAGGGTAACCAGGAAGGGGTTATCGTTGTTTGAAATGTAAGCAAATAAAATGATTAAGGAAAAAAGAAAAAAAAAGATACTTGGTATTAGAAAAAAAGTTTAAACAAATGTGGCTTAGAAAGATTAGATAAAAACAACCCAAATTTTGAAATAAGTAAAAGCTAATCCATATTGTTAATTTCAATAAACGGTTAGTCATCAAAATATGTCAGAAATGAACAATTAAGAAATACATTCCTATAAATAGTATTCTTTTTGAAACAGGGTCTCACTGTGTAGCCCTGGCTAGCCTGGAACTCACAAAGATCTACCCGTCTCTGCTTCCCAGGTGCTAGGACATGCCTGTGTCTGTGCCACCAAACACAGCTAAATTAGGATTATTTTTAACAAAAATAATCCAGAGTGCTTCCATTCACTGTTCAATGAAAGTCAGGCTGATTGCAGTAGGGAGAACTGCATAGCAACCTTATAAATATTCCTTGTAACTCTTTCCCAAGATAAGCCGCTAGATAGATCAAAATGCCAAGTGGTACCTGGGGTGATAAGAGCTGCAAGCTGTTGGCTCTGGCTGCCATCCCTTGCCCTATGCTCAAGCTTCCTTCAATGCCTTTAGCTCTCACTTTGTCCCGGGTCACATACATGGAATGTCTGTGAGGACGCTGTTGAGAGGAGAAGGGGCTGGTATAGCCTAGCCCATAAGAAAATGATTCATGAGGTGCAGACAGCGAATGTGAATGGCTGCTATCCATGTGTTCAGGCAGCTTCAACTCTTCCATGGTTTTTGAGTGTCTGGTGGTGGTTCGCCGGGAGTCCAGAGTGCCCTCATTTCGATTATTTCTCCCGGAAGGGCTGAGCAAAGTTCTTGTATCAGTGTGCCTGGTGGGTGTTGGGCTGGTGGGAGAGTTCAAGTCCAAACAACTGGATGGGAAGTATCTACTGGTATTAGTCTCTGTGATTTGGGCTCTGGCTTCTGAGAGGTTGCTCACAGACTTGGAGTCACTCAAAGCCCCATGGCTTTTGGCCTTTGTCCTGTAGGATGGACTCCTGGAAGACTGGGGGATGGTGTCAATATAGCTGTGCCGACTCTGCTTCTCACTAGGCTGCAGTGTCCCAGCTTTGCTCTGGGAACTTTCCATGAATGAGTGTCTGTTCTGTTGAGATCTGGTGCTGGACTTGAGGTACTTTGTGCCTGGACCTTCTGAAGGCTTTGGGTCAATATTGAAGTCAAACTCTGTTTTGGACTTGGCTTCTTTTGGACTGAGAAGGTGCGGTATATTGTTGTTTGTGAGATCTTTGCTGGAAGACCCAGGCTGGGTACTTGCTTGGTACGTTTTGGTGTGCATTGGACTGAGAGTTGCTCCAGCAAGGTTTCCATTTAGGAAGCTTTCATTTGCAGGCAGGCCTTCCTCAGCTCTGGGCAGACCCACACTTAAGTTCTGAATGTCCTTGCTGTTGGATCTGTGATGAGTCTGTAAAGCACCACCCTTGGTGGATTGGCTTCTATATTTAAAACAAAGGAAGCAGATCAGTTCCTTTCAACAGGATGCCAACAGTCTAATGTCTAAAACATATAAGCAAACCCACAGTACACTAAAGAAGGCCATACAGAAAACCCTGCATGGCTCAGGGAAGGAAGGAGGGAAAGAATTTAAGAGCTGGAGAATGGGAAGGGCTGCGATTGGCTGGATCTGACATGGTTGTTATCTTCACTGCAGGACATGCAAGGCCCTACCCTCCCAGAGGAGCTATATAGACACTTAAAAGTTACAGAGAGAGAGGTAATCATATTCTTTGGTGCTGTAGCCACTGATACATGGCTCTGCTCAGCAACCCCTTATGTGTTCATAAAAGCAACCCTAATTATATGCATTACGCTGGACACACACACACACACACACACACACACACACACACACACACACCATGAGAGTCAGACAGGGACTTGGGAAGAAGAGATTTGTTGGAAGGAATAAAAGGATGAGAAGATAATAGCAATGTTTTGATTAAAGAAGAAAAATATTTTTCTAAAAAGGGGGAAAAGTAGGCACTCAAATGACTAAAATTGCTAAATATCTCAAATGTGACCTTATCAATAACAGGCAGGTTTCTCAGGCTAAGTCACTGAACGAGATAACTCACTTCCTGATGAAGCTGTTTTGGCATGCTTAAACACTTGTCTAGCTTGCTGGCTGCCAACACGGTTGCTGATGCAGACTCAGGCAAAGTATGCTTTGGCTATGACTGCCTGGTACAGAACAGCTAGTAAGAGTAAGAGAGCTGGCAGACTGCTGGCAATCCCTTTATATCTGTTTGAATGTCAGGAGGCAACACTTAGACTTGAAGGTTACTGTGTTCCTTGAACTTCATATTCTTTGTATAACCTAGAGGCTGCTTCACATACATACTCACAGTACACACACACACACACACACACACACACACACACACACACACACACAAACACAAACACAAACACACACACCCCAACATCTCTTCTTTTTAGCCTGTAAGCGTCAACAAGGAGAATTCTAGTGATGTAAGGAAAATGACGCTCTGAGAGAAATGTGAACTGACTAGTGAGGTTTGTTGGAAAACATAATCTGTGTTTATGTTTTAGAGAAGTGGCAATTCCATTGGGCTCTTGAGATAGCTCTTTGTACATTAAACAGAAATGCATCGCTAACTGTTTAGATATTTCTCTGTAAACTAAACAGGAATGCTATACTGAAACACAGGGTCTTAAGTGCTAATTGCTTGGTGAAAGGCACACTTTAGTCACTTCTTCATTTCACACTTCATTATTCCAAAGTGACTGAACACTTCTTTAGAACTTGAAGCTTCATTTCCTAGCTAGTGTAATATACAAATAGCTGCCCAGAGAGAAACCTTGTCTTCAGCTCGAAAGCAGAAAATGACATTCTAGAAAAGACAGCATGTTGTAACAAAGGATGAGATTGTGGCCTGACATAGGTTTCCAAGTTAATCATGATTTATTCATTTTTTTACTGTGAATTTAGAAAATGTTGCAAGTATTGCTACTGGTGAAGCTCGATTGATTTGAAGATTTTTTTTTTTCCATCACTAGTTGGAAAAAACTCCTTTAGGGGTGTTGTTCCTATTTAATAAGAATGGCAACCCACGAAACTATGTCTTCTCGTTTCCCCAGTTTTAGAAAGGAATTACAAAGGTAAATTATGTTTGTTTTGTTAAATGATATACAGAACATGTGTCCAGATTGATAAAGGACAGTGCATACATGATAGGATCTGCAGAAACTGATTTCAGGGATGTAAAATAATTTACCAAACATGTACATACACAGAAGGGGGTGGAATGAAAGAAAGAGTGGTTTATTGAGATATATTGGGTATATCTCAAAGGGTCTACTGGGTGGGCAAGCTCCTGAACAGAGAGAATCCAGTGTTGGATGAAGGATAAGCTTTTTGCAGCAGTCAAAAAGGAAAGTGGCTAGGTTTTATTGGATGATCCATCTGTGTGTCATATCTAGTGGACATTTCCTTAATTTGCTAAGAAATAGATTATGTTTTTGATTTTTGAATCCAGCCCTTAACAGCTAAGCTATCTGTGCAGCCCCACTCTTCCTTTTACTTAAGATTGGTTACCTGAGTTACTAGGAGCCAGACTCTTGGTGCTTTGTTAAGATGGAGTGTAACTAGGGCTGACTACGGTAAATACTGACAAGATAATGGTCCCGCTTATAGACAGCAACCTTTTTCTGAGCTCCATCTGCTCTAATGTTAGAAAGGCTCAGCAGTGGTCTCCACCCAACAACAGCATCCAGCCAGTCTATGTATCCTACAGGCATCAGGTTTTAAAGCACCAGAGTTGCCTGATTATTTATATCTTGGCAACCAAAATAACTCAGCAACTTTTCAAAAACTCAATTATGATTTATAAGCTTCTGCACAGTCAGATTTGAGTAAATATGTCGGCTATTTTCAATACTCTCTCCAGTCCTGGGCCTCAAGATCATAGCACTGGAGACTATGTCCCTCAGGTTCCTAGCTGGCTATCCTCTGGTAGGGCTGAACAGGAGAAAGAAGTGCCACAGGAAAAGGGGAGAAGAAGGTTGGGGGGCGGGGTGGATAGTGACAGACTTCCCTGTTTCTTCCTGGCTACACGCCCTGACACAGGTCTTAGTTCAATCCTTCCGCAGGGCTCCTTGTGCCAAACTCTAGTTTTCCCTGAAATCATATTTTCTCCCTTTCCTCTGCAGATGAAGGCATAGCAATGGCAGAAATGCTTTAACCATAAATGAGGACCAGGAAAGGATAGAGAACAGTGAAAAAAAGCTACTAGAGCTTCTAGAACCATTAAAATCACTACCACAAAACCTGTGATCTTACATGTATTCACAGCAATATAAGAGAAAGGAAACTATAATTAAGGCAAAAACATCTGTTAAAGGTCCAGATTTACCACATTTATGTACGTATGCACGTATATAAGTATGTACGTTTGTGTATCCTATGCAGGATTAATTGCAAGCTACTGAGATTCAGACGTACAATAATTCCTATGTAGAAAGGGCATCACATCATCCTCACATTGGAGCTCTGCTCACAACAAGAAAAAGCAGCTTTGAAAGTTTCAGAGATCTCACCGACACACAACTGTAAAGAATCTGTGTTAACCCGCTAACGCTCAAAATGAATTAATGTATAAATCACTCAATCACGTGCTTGTTGTAGAGACAGGGTCTCCTGTAGTCTATATTAGCCTCAAACTTACTCAAGGCCAGCCTTGAGTTCCTGATTTTCCTGCCTCCACTTCCTGAGTGCAGGGATTACATGTGGGCATGACTCTCATATGGTTGGCAGAGTAGATGAATGGATAGACAGTTAATATGTGTACTTGAAATAAGTTTAAAAGGGAAAATAGCCAGGCATGGCAACACAAACCTATAACCCAGGATAATTCAGTGGGAGGCTGAAGGATAGCTACAAAAGAGGTCAAAGCCAGACTGGTACCTTCCACAAACCAACAAGCAAATAGAGACAGAGGCACAGAACTATTACCCTAGGTCGCAGGTAGTAAAGCAGGGCCATTGAGAGGTCCAGCACAGTCAAAGTGGCATCCCACCATGCACATGAAAGGAACTTTAAGGGAACCTGAAGGTGACAAGCAGGGGACTCAGTGATAACTGAGTTCACTGGCTTCTAGAGAGAAAATGACTCGGCCTTGGGGTAACAGTGCACTCTCCAGGGACGAGGTACAGGAGTATGTGAGTGGGAACTGATAGATATGGGGTTGTGAACATGTCAAAGATTGTCTTAGAAGGCCTGTGGGGAGACACCAACTAGAATTCACATCCCTGGCAAGATTGGCTTCCGAGGAGTAAATACAGTACACAGGCAATAGTAGGGGAAAGGCCTCAGACGACACAAGATTACTAAAATATATAAATACTTAGGACTTTCCCTTTAATATATTCGAAACATCACCAAGACCTAAAAACGAATCCTTCCAAAAATTTTTATTTACTCACAATTCCTGTCAAGTTAGTCTCTGTGAGCCTAATCATTGGCCTCCTCTCACACTATAGGCTACACCACTGATGACAACACTATAACTCATAGATTTATCATTGGTCTACCAAGCTTTACATCATTAGGATAATTTACTCTGCAAATCTAACTTAGAGAAGTCATGTGGCAATTCAAGTAGAAGGGAGACTAAAATCCTCCTACCAAGCTGGGCATAACCCCAGCAAAGAGAGAAGAAAAACGCCAACCAGCCCAGTGCCAAGGAGCAAGCAAATGATGAGTTACTTCATGGCTTGTATACTAAATCCTGCGGATGTGACCAGAACAGACAGCTAAGAATGGCTGGAAACTGTGCCTTAACAAGCAGCAGGCACCATTTGCAGCTATGCAAAGTAAATCTATGACCAACTCTCCTCCTTATGGATGCTCTCCCAGGCAGAAAAGGGCTAGGTCTCGACCTTTCAAATTGCTAATCTATTAAGAATCATTTTCCACATACAGAAGGGAAAATTGTATGTGTGTAGGGGGTAGTATTCAAATTTTAAAAGCTCCATTGCTTTTCATTTCCCCGGTGTAATAAACTATGTCTACATCTCATATATAAAACCCCTCAGATACCAAAGCTGTGTTCTGGAAGATGAAAGGACATCATTCTCCTGTAAATGCAGAAACAGAATTGGGGAATGTGAGCACATGAAAGGCCATCTGACTGATCCAATAGAGGGGAGGAGGAAGAAGAAGGGTAAAAGAGAGAGTAGGGGAAGAAAGGAAAGGACTGGGAGGGAGGTAGGGAGGGAGGGAGGGAGGGAGGGAGAGAGAGAGACAGAGAGACAGACAGAGACAGACAGAGACAGAGAGATAGAGACAAAGACAGAGACAGAGACTGAGTGATTGATTCAAGAAAAAATTTCAGCCAGATCTGGTGAAGGGCCTATGATTGGCACTCAGGAGAAACTGAGTAAATCCTGAAGCCTCTTTGACTATGCAATGAGTTTTTCAATGCTAGGATTATAGGTACGCTCAGGTGAGAAACAAGTATTTTAAAATAATATGCTAAAAGGCTATTTTAAAATGTACTACTTTTAATTATTGACCGCTATTTCCCTATGCTTATTTTTATTAAAAAGTCATTTCTCAACTCACTGACTGAAAGGCAAGAGCAATAAAAATCACAAAATCCTTCTAAAAAGGCTGCCTTGGTTCAGTTCCCCACAGACAAATACAGTGTCTTCTTTTCTTTCCAAGAACCCTCTTCCTCTTGTCATTTACACCAAATCTGCTGGGTCTTAATGCTGTCTGTGATGCTAGAAACCTCCAAAGTTGGTAACTCAATGCTACCTTTCCAAGGAAATACATAGGTTTTCATATATATTTAACATATACTTGTTAAATAATAAAGTCTTTAAGAGTCCCACACACCTCATTAATTATAGTTCTGAATCATGCAATAAGCATGAGGAAAGATATTTTTGAATAATGAGGGCTTTCCTTCTTTTCTTTAATTGCATAATTTTAGCAGCCACCTCCTCCACCCACTTCTCAGACCATGCCTGCATTTGGATTTCCTTAGAAGGGAAGGAATATTTACCTATTAGACAGTGTGCTGCTTTCCACATGGTAAGGCTTCCTTTTTGTTGACCTTGAAGGAGAACGGTCCAAAAGTCTCTGAGTTTGAAATGTAGGGTGATTCAAACATTGCTCCGTCAAGTATCTGTCAGCTGGGTCCAACTTCAGTAAATTCTTGGGAAATAAAAATTTGGGAATGGAAAGAAAAAGTTGAATTTAAACTCTACCAAAAATCTTATCTTTACTTCCTGGGAAAGAAATATGTGGTCACAGCAAAATATCTAGCAACAATAGCTCAGGGAAAGAAAAAAACCCATCAAAATCGCCATTGGGGATGGCTGGAGAGAGGGGTCTGGGGAGGGGAGGGGGATAAGAACAGGGAGGGATCAGGTTGGGGGAAAATGGAGGAGACAGTAATGGAAGGGACAATGGATTTGGGAGGCATCTCTGGGATGATGGAAATGTAGGAAAATGGAAACTCTTAGGAATCTATAAGGTTGACCCTAGCTAAGACTCTTAGCAGTGGGGAATATGGAGCCTGAACTGACCATCTCCTATAACCAGGCAAGTCTTCCAATGCAGGGACTGGAACACCAACCCAGACACAAAACCTTAGACCTACAACTTGTGCTACCTACGCGATGTCCAGGGATAAAAGATGGAGCAGAATTTGAGGGAAGAGCCAAACAATGATTGGCCGAGCTGGAGGCCCATGCTATGAGAGAGAGCTAAGCCCTGACACTATTAATGATACTCTGCAATACTTAGACAATAGCCTAGCATAACTGTTATCTGAGAGGCTTCATCCAGCAACTGAGGCAGAGACCCACAGCCAAACATTAAGTGGTGCTTGGGGTATCCTATGAAAGAGGGAGCAGTGGGACTGAAGAAGCCAGGGGAGTCAAGGACATTACAAGGAAACCTACAGAATCAACTAACCTGAACCCCAGGGGCTCACAGGGACTGAAGTGCCAACCAAAGAGTATGTATGGGATAGACCTAGGACCTCTTCATACATGTAACAGCTGTAAAGCTGGGTCTTCATGTGGAACTCCTAAAGGGGGAGCATGAGCTGTCTCTAAATACACTGCTTGCCTTTGGACCCCTTTCCCCTAACTGGGCTGCCCTGTCTAGCCTCAATAGAAGATGTGCCTAGTTTTACTGAAACTTGATACACCAAGGCTGGTTAATATCCAATGGGAGGCCTCCTCTTTTTTGAGGAGAAGAGGGGAGGAAGTGAGAGGGAGGGAGTGAAAGGAGAGGATAGAGGGGAAGCATCGGTAGGGGATGCAAAGTAAACAAATAACGTAATTAAAATCACCCACAATCTCACAATTATAGTCTTCTTGATAGGACACTTTCTAGTTCTGTTTGTGAATATCATATATAGTCTTTCTTCTATGATACCTGGCTCGTGATATATACATGTTTTTATATCCCAGTCTTTTCACTTTCTTTATGAAGAAACCTTTTATAATATAACAAGTACTTAAAAACCTTTTAATAAGCATGTGTTTGCATTCTTCATCTCTCTACCATCTTCAAAACACACAGTTATTCTCTCTGGAGACAGTGCAGTCACCAGTTCCCTGTACATTTCCCATGAGGTATATTTTTCATATAGTTTCATCTGATTCTTTTCATTTACCCAAGAGTAGTTAGTACTCACATAACTGTATGTACTTAGTTTCCCTTCCACGCACCATACAATGTTGAGACCATTCCATATAAGGACAGAGCTTAAAGTCTATGTGTATACTGTATATGTTGTTTTCAGAAATTCCCAGATGACAAATACTTTCCTTTTTTTCTGGGTGGCGTGGGAACACACCATCTTCTAATACTTTTTGAGAAGGAAGGGGACGGAAGGCAAGGCCTTGTGAATACTAAGCCAGTGCATTACAACAAGCTACATCTCCAGAGTTTACAACAAGGCTTTAAATGATTGCAGAGAATCGAATATGATTTACTTAGCAAGCATCCTACTACTAGACATTTTCATGGCAGCCGTTTTTCACTATTATGATTAATGCTATGACAAAAACACTTGAAATCTAATGGATTCTTAAGGGTTGTACTCTGGTAAGTATGCAGAGCATCAAGAGTCTTTTTCTCCATGATGCTAAATTACCTCTTAGGAAGGTTATCTTAAATTATACTCCTCTGAAGAAGCACATAAGTCTATCCATTCATATTCTTAGTAGTTGAAAAATCAGATATTTAAAAGATGCTATCTCATATCTGTTTAAAATTATCGTACATGTTATGTACGTACATATGTGTGTGCACCACATGTGCAGTTGTCCTCTGAGGCTAGGAGGCTGGGAACAGAACATGAATTCCCTGGAACTGGAATGACATGTAGTTGTGAACCCCCACTATGGTTGCTGGGAACCAAATATGGGTCCACTACAAGAGCAGCAAGTGCCTTTAACCACGGAGTCACTTCTCCGGGCGGTCTCACAAATGTTTATCTCTTTGTTTGTTAGCAATGCTGAACACTTTTACACGTTTACTGGTTACTTCTGTATTCTCTTCAATACTTTTTCTGTTTTTGCATCTATCCTTACTTATTTCTAAGTACTCTTTGCTCACTAAAGTACTCACCCTAGGTTTTATGTTGAATGTACTAGCGTTCTGACAACTGAAATGTTTTCACCCACAATTGTTTATCTCTAGTAGTTGGACAGAATATTTGACTTTGACTTATAAGATAATCAAATATTTTAAAAAATCCCAACTACCAAAGTGATATAATAAAATTCTGCAGTTCACTCTTCTAGGTGTTTGCTATTTTCTCTCAGAAAAAAAGGATAGAATTCCACTATTCACAAATTCATTTCTAGTTCAGTTCGATCTTATCCATAATTAATATATTTAGTTAAGTAGTGAAAGCAAATTTGTTTCCAATAAGCCAGACTTCAATATCAATCTACTACTACAGAACATTTCAATTCTGGCCCTACAATATACTGACATATTCATTTTGATCCAAAGACTCTAATTATTGAAATTCAGCCACTAATTACATGTGGATTTATATCTATATTAATTCAGACACAATTGCAAACTTATCTCAATTCTTTTTCTCCCTTATTACAGAACAAAAACTGGGATGACTTTAACTAGTATTTCCAATAGCTATCATTAAAATGGTTTAAAATATAAGATGCCCATTAAAAAGAAAACTTAAACCCCCCAAAAATATTGTTCAAATTCAAAGCATTCATGACCTTTTAAAAAGGAAGGGGTTGTTTTAACTTATTCGATACCATGTAGAAGTTACTGTAATAAAAATCCCTACATTTATATGTTATGAATACAAATGGCCATTTTCAAGTTACTGTAAACCATGAAGTCCTTATGAAGAAAGTATGAAATTTACATAGCTAACAGCTTTTAAAATTTAGCATGTGGCATGATTTTTTAAAAATGAAAGTAAAGGGAATAAAAGTATTATAGCTATTTTTAAATTATTAAGGGCATAGGCATGCATTAATTATAGTGCTTGTTTTCTCTCTACTGAAACAGTACAGGCTATAAAGAGGTACAAGATGAGATGAGTGCTTTAAGCACTAGATATGGACACAATCACCAATATACATTTAGGGAGCAGCAAAGACTAATTGAAAGGACAGCGGAGGTTTTTCATTTTAAGAATTCATCCTCAAAATCAGGTAAAAGAATGGTGACCTATATTCATATATGTATAATTCAATAATACTAACCACATTATATTAATCAGTGACAGAAATAAAAAGTGATTTCTGGGCTCAGAAAGTAAGACCTAGGAAGGATTCAGAGGAGGCTTTTAAGTTATCAACTACGTTTCCATGTCTCAGTCCAGGTGAGGTAACAAAAATATGCTTATATTATAAAAACAGAGATTTACACATAAGTAGAATACTTTTGACTGTATAGTTCATGTGTGTATGTATGTATGTATGTATACGTGTTTTGCATGAACATATGTCTGTACATTGTATGTACAAAAGCGCCTACAGTGGTCAGATTCCCCCAGAACTGGAGTTAATGATGTTGTTAGCCTGGGTCCTCTAGAAGAGCAGTGAGTGTACTGAGCCATCTCTCCAGGCCCTCAAATTTGCATTTCAATAAAAACGTTTGCTTACTTTTAAAGAATAGCAGCAATGAACATATTAAATAACAGGAATTATAATGTTTACTTTCCAAGCCTCCTTCCAACTCCCATCTAGCCCTCTCCACTCTCCTTCAAATTCACGGTCCCTTTCTCTCACTAATCATCATTGTATTTTTAACTAAAGAAAAAACACACAAAAGACAGGAAGCATAAAGTTGTGTTTAATTCCATTTTCTACTCTGTTCTATTTATATTTATATCATCTGTATTTATTTTTTAAAATTACTAAATGAATAAGGCCCAGATTGATTAAGTATTGACTACACGAAAGAAGGTACTGGCAAAACCCAACAATTTCTGTCTAATTAAAATCAAAGAGTGTTGAGGGTTCATTAAAAAAATAGCAGTTCTCAATCTGTGTTAATAACATCAGCGCTTCATTAGAGTTTCATACAACATAGTATTTGATATTTAATTAAATTAGGGAAACATTGAGGCAGAAATGCTTTACTATGAAATTTCTGAAATCCTTTATAGGATTAATGGACACTGTGTCTCTCTAGAAATGTTTTATGGTATGTGGCCTTTCCCTAATGCCAGACACCCTCATTTACCCTGTTCTCTGAGACACAGGTGAACATACCCTAAACAGAGCAAAGTTTAAAAAGCCCAGCTCAGTAAACTTGCCACTGTGCTAAGTGCGTCTTTTAAACTTTCTACACACAGTAGAGCTTGTGTGCAGATGACAGCTGAATGAATGGGCATAAAGCAAAACTAATCCATAAGCAAGCATTGATGTGCCATTCTAAAACAATCAATTCTTGACTTTACATTTACTTCCTGAAATGAAAACTGGGGAAATATTAAAAAAAAAATAGTTTTCACTCAAGGGACCAGTGTCTTCCGAGGTAGAAAATCTTTACTTGCTTATTTTTTAGACAGAGTCTTTGTACCTCAGGCTAACCTCAAGGTTAGAGCAGTCTCCCTGTTTCAGCCTCTCAAATGCTGACATTATAAGCATGTGTTACCATGCCCAGCAAGAACATCTTCAATAAGGAATTTTGAAGCTAGAGCAAAAACTCAGCAGTTAAAGCACTGGCTGCTTTTCCAGAGGACAGGGTTCATTCCAGCATGCACATGATACCACAACAGCCTATTACTCTTGCTTTCAGGACACTGATGCCTTCTTTGGCTTCCATGGCACTGCATGAATGATGCACGGGCAGACATGCAGACAAAACACCAATATATAAAAAACAAAGAATTTAAAGGATGCTTTTAGTAGTTTGGAGTAGGATATCTTTTGACAGAAAGGCTAGCATGAGGAAGAACACTCAAGCCATTATGCTATAGAGGTGATCCTAAAATATCTAAAGAAACGTCAGAAACAGCAACCTGCCTTGGGGAGAAGAGGTGCAGTCAGATGACAGAAAACAAAAGAGAGCAAAACAAAACAACAAAAGACTCACTGACTCATACTCCACAGATGCTGCAGAGTCAATGTTCATAGAAATAATTATACAATCTTTCGTCTTATAACATCCACTTTAAGATTTGTTTCAAAACCTATGCCTGAGTAGTTCTTGAGTGTCAACAGATAGATATTCATTATTCTGCCCATTTTAGGAAAGTAATTTACGGATTACATGCTCTCTCTAGATGGTCTGAGACATCACTAGATTCCTGTTGCAATTATAAACAAATTACATGCCATTTAACATGACATACTCCCCATTAATCATCTGCTAAGAAAACATTTAATTCATAAAAGCATGCTTAAAAAGTATGCAGAGGAGCATCCATAAACCAAAAGACTTTTGTCACTTTTCTTACCTTCATTAGGTCAAGTAAAACACTATTTAAAATTCCAAGGTATCGTCTCTCTAATGACTGAGGATGGTTAACAGCTGGAAACTGGAAGAACAACACAACATGAATATTAGCATTTGAGGAAGGATATGTGCACATATGCTTCTGACATTACACAAGGCCACATCTGGACAGCAATCATTGCCCTAGTGTTGATCTAAGTCAAGTTACTATTTATATATTACTTTTGGTGTCTGTCTATTTTAGATTATGAATCAATAGGACTAAGTATTAAATACTGGGAAAACATACAGGTCAAAGAATATACCTAAAGCTAGATAGAGAACACTGAAACTTGTAAAATGAATAAAAGTCTGGGCCTATATATCTTGAATCTTGTCTGCTTGCACAATTTGCTTCTGAAACAATTTATAGACAAATACTGACAAAGTGAAGAACTAACAGAAGGGTCATGATAGGATATTACATAAAAATGTCTTGGCTTGTCCATAAGAATGTGCAACTTGCTCCTGAAAATGGAGACATAAAAGAGGGGGAAAAAGGCAGCAAGAGGCCAGAACCTGAAAGACCATTTGAAATAGTGAATTTAGGCATTTGTTCTATTATTGTTTTAAATATACTCTTCTAATGATCTCTTTTTAAAATCTTAAAGTTGTAACCAGAGCAAACATAGGCACCTAGACCAATAAATTCATTTTAAATAGAGAAAGAGAATTGTTTTGATGTTGTATCCTTCTGCCAATCCACATTTGACAGAATCTTGAGTAGTACCGAAGCATTGACTAAGATAACGGCAGGACCTACTCACATATACACCTGCTAAACGGTGAGTGCTTGTTACTTGTAATACAATTTCTTTTATGCTAACATAGAAAGGATTTCAAGGTAGGGAAATCCTTAAACATGCCAAATAAAAGGATTGAAGGACTAATTATGTAGTAATGTCAAACAAGATATTAATAAATACATGGGCTACCATCCCAGCATTATATTCTGTAGGGCAAGAAAAAAACTTGAGGAATTTGTTTTCTGGTTGGAGCTAAACCATGGTAAGGTGGCGCTCAAGAGGATGAGGCAGGAAGGGCTTAGGTATGAGGACACGGCGAGACTCTGTGGCTATAGAAGAACCTGAGGGCATCTTGAACTCAACTGTGAAAGAAAAACAGCAATGTGATGCTGTGTAAGGCATTTTAAGTTTATTATCCTTACAATATA
The DNA here is from genome assembly GCF_011064425.1 of Rattus rattus. Taxonomy (NCBI): domain Eukaryota; kingdom Metazoa; phylum Chordata; class Mammalia; order Rodentia; family Muridae; genus Rattus; species Rattus rattus. The sequence continues at coordinate 32,208,965 of NC_046172.1, forward strand.
GAGATGGAGGAAAATGATCAGAAAGTTCAATAACCAGTTCAAGGAAAGCTACAGAAGGAGAGAGCAGAAGTACCATTTGCATCTAAGCCTGCGATCCAAATGCACTCTCTTTCCAAAACAAAGTACCTCTCCCAAGGGAGCTGCATTAGTGCCTTTTGATGCTACTAAGGCATTAACTACCAGCGTAAAGGGAGTGACCCCTGTCAGGCCATGATAAAAGATCCTCCACCATATTACTCAGCTATCAAAAACAACGACTTTATGAAATTCGTAGGCAAATGGTTGGAACTGGAAAATATCATCCTGAGTGAGCTAACCCAATCACAGAAAGACATACATGGTATGCACTCATTGATAAGTGGCTATTAGCCCAAATGCCTGAATTACCCTAGATGCCTAGAACACATGAAACTCAAGAAGGATGATCAAAATGTGAATGCTTCACTCCTTCTTTAAAGGAACAAGAATACCCTTGGCAGGGAAGAGAGGCAAGATTAAAACAGAGACTGAAGGAACACCCATTCAGAGCCTGCCCCACATGTGGCCCATACATATACAGCCACCCAATTAGACAAGATGGATGAAGCAAAAAGTGCAGGCAGACAGGAGCCGGATGTAGATCGATCCTGAGAGACACAGCCAGAATACAGCAAATACAGAGGCGAATGCCAGCAGCAAACCACTGAACTGAGAACAGGACCCCGTTGAAGGAATCAGAGAAAAGAACTGGAAAGAGCTTGAAGGGGCTGAGACCCCATATGTGCAACAATGCCAAGCAACCAGAGCTTCCAGGGACTAAGCCACTACCTAAAGACTATACATGGACTGACCCTGGACTCTGACCTCATAGGTAGCAATGAATATCCTAGTAAGAGCACCAGTGGAAGGGGGAAGCCCTTGGTCCTGCTAAGACTGAACCCCCAGTGAACTAGACTGTCATGGGGAGGGCAGCAATGGGGAGGATGGGAGGAACACCCATAAGGAAGGCGGGGGAGGGAAGGGATGTTTGCCCGGAAACCAGGAAAAGGAAAAACACTCGAAATGTATATACGAAATATTCAAGTTAATAAAAAAAAAAGATCCTCCACCAATAAACTTTAAATAAGACTTTGTTTCTATATCAGTGTCTCAACCTGTGGCTCACAACCCCTTTGGGGATTGAATGACCCTTTTACAGGGGTCATATATCAGATATTGATAGCAGATATTAACATTACAATTCCTAACAGTAACACAATTTCAGTTATGAAGTAGCAATAACAATAATCTTCTGGATGGAGGTCACTACAACATAAGGCACTGTATTAAAGGGCCACAGCATTAGGAAGGCTAAAAACCACTGTTTTATATTTTTATACTACATATCCTACTTTTTTTTCCTCAGGAAGGACATGTTATTGAAGAGAAAGAATGCTGAAAGCTAAAAGCTCTTAGAAAGATCACAATAAACAAAATCGACCAGGACAAGGAGTTTGCTGTAAGATTGTGTCTCTTAGGAATGACAGAAGCTACACACATAAACCCTCACCAAAACGACCATCTAAACATGAGGTGAACAAGGATACCAACAGATATGCTAATTTGGACACGAAAAGCTCATATTGCCTCAACCCTGCACAAGGAACTATAGGCAACTAAGAAATGCTGAGAGCGGGAGAAATAGTTTTTCCCAGCTAAGTGAACATCAATTGTTTATTGAATACCTATCAGTCAACCCTGCAGTGACGATATATAGACTAAGCAGGTTATAAATTGAATATTTATTAGCTGTGCAGTGGTAGTGCACACCTTTAATCTCAGCACTTGGGGGCAGAAGCAGGTGGATCTCTGAGTTAAAGGCCAGTCTGGTCTACAGAGTGAGTCCTAGGACTACACAGAAAAACCCTGCTTGAAAAGCAGAGAGAGGGAGGGGAGGAGAAGGCAGGGGAGGAAGGGAAGAGAGAGCACAGAAGGACGCCTACATGGGAGGGTTTGGAGGGAAGAAAGGGAAGGGGTAAATGAGGAAATTACACTATAATTTAAAAATATATAAAATATTTTAAAAATGACCAGGCAAACTCCTAACTTAAAAAACATGTATATGTTCTTGAATGAAATGCTATTCTAATGTGAGATATTTCAGCAAAGAGCCAAAGCTGAAGCATGCAATTTTAAACTACATCCTAGGTCTTTGTTTTTGTTTTTATACTTTCTTAATTATTTGGCTAATATAATACAATGTGATGATCTCTTTACTGAACACTAGCTATATACTATGCGCTGGTCTGGGCATTTCGTTTATTTTCAGTGCTAGGGACAGACTCTGGCTGGATGCATGCAAGCTAGGCAAGCACTCTCCTATGCAGGCATCCTCTGGCCCTTCAAGTACTTCACACAGATCAGTTCATCTTCATCATCTATCACCATTTCACATGTGAAGAAATCAGAGACCCAAGAGAATGAAACAGCTTCTGGGAGTTACTGAAATAGTAAATATGGAGACTCTGATGGCCTACTTCCACTATGGGACATTGATAATTACTTCGTTCAGCTAATGAATATAAGCAGAATGGCATATTGTGGATTTTTCAGTCTGTATAAAAGCAGGTGCAAATACAACGGGCATGCAGAATTAGTTACTGGTTTGATCATGGTTGTCAGTAAATGCAGTTTATGGGCCCTATGCGCTCAGCTGTCTGTCACACAGAGTCTCAAAATATATCATGACGGAAGAATTTTCCTTCAAAAGACACTGTTAAGCCTCTAAAGAGACCACACTAATTTGGTTAAGACACTATGAACACTTCAGACTAAAACATAAACTTAGTGAGGTCTATAAAAATCAAACTGTCCTGGAAAGAAGAATTTCCCTGGAGGATATTTACACACAGAGCTGTCTTATGTTGTCTAGCATTTTATAGAGATCGGTGTTCAGTGAGGAGGTCTGTGAGCAAACAGGACCACAGACAAGAAAAGAAATTTATGATTTTAGGGGGTCCCCTAAGTTTGAATGTGGCCTCTAATTCACGTGTGATTTATTCTTAAAGAACTGTCTTAAATTTCACTCCTCCCCAAAGCTGTTCCAATGACACATCAGATATGATTTCTAACTTTGCAGAATTTGTGATGTGCTCATGGTCTAAATCACAATGAAGTATGTTCAAAGCAGAATAGGGAAGTACAGTGCAGTATACTCTGCTTTCCTATAAATTTATAGTTGTCCAATTACTTCAGTATGAATTTATTTCTGTGTTTTACATTAATAGATTTTTTGTTTTGTTTTCCTCTATGAAATCCTTGTATCTATGTGGCAGAAGCACAGCTCATAATACCTTCCCTTTAGATGTTGGAAAAAGAGAATCATGAGGTCAAGGCAGTCTAGGGTATACGGAGTTACAGGCTCGCCGTGGCAACTCAGTAAGACCCTATCTCCAAATCAAAACCAAAATTCTAGCATCTATGAAGAACTAAAACAAAAAACAAAAAGCAAGCAAGCAAACAAACAAACAAAAAACCACTAAGCATCTAAACCCCAGACTATTCAATCAACAAATGGGTAAATGAATTGAAGACAGTTTTCAAAAGAAGATATATAAAAGCCAATAAATATTTTTTTAAAATGCTAAACAACCTTAGCCACAAGAAAAACACCAATTAAAACTGCTTAGAGATTCTCTCTTAACCCCAGTCAAAATTAAAACATCAGGAAATGCTGGTGAGGATGTGAAGAAAGAAAAATCCATATTCACTGCCAATGGGAATGTAAACACAGCTACTATAGAAATTAGTATGATAGTTCTTCAACAAAAGCAGAAACAGACCTCCTAAGTGATCTACTAACTATACCACTTTGGGCGTCTGCCGAAAAGGAATTGACAATGGCATAGCACAGACTTACTTGACCATCCATACCTAATGCAGCATTACTCACAACAGCTAAGATAGGGATTCAGCCTGGAGGCCTAACAAAGATGAACAGATAAAGAGATGGTAACATAAAAGCGCAATGGAATCTTAATCAGTCATCAAGAGAAAGGAAACCATGTCGGTTGGAGAGAAATAAATGAACTGAAGATAATCACACAAGACAAAAGAAGCCACACTCAAGAAAGCAAGTGTAAGCTTTTCTCTCATCCATGCAATGTAGATTTCACTCCAAGGCAGAAGGAAGAGGTCTGGACAGAGGCGGGGATGAAACCAGCCAAAGCAGTGGGCGAAATAAGAATATATCACATGTTTCATCTAAGATGCAGCATCTAGGTGTGTGTGTGTGTGTGTGTGTGTGTGTGTGTGTGTGAGAGAGAGAGAGAGAGAGAGAGAGAGAGAGAAAGAGACAGAGAGACAGAGACAGAGACACAGACAGGCAGAGACAGATAGAGATAGAGACACAGACAGAAGACAGGGAGGGAGGGAAGGAGGGAGGGAGAGAAAGAGAGACAGACAGACAGAAGACAGGGAGAGAGAGACAGAGACGCAGAGACACAGAAACACAGACAGAGACAGGCAGAGAGAGATAGAGATAGACAGAGACACATACAGAAGACAGGGAGAGGGGAGAGGGAGAGGGAGAGGAGAGGAAGAGGGAGAGGAGAGAGAGAGAGACAGAGAGAGAGACAGAGAGAGAGATAGACAGAGACACAGACAGAAGACAGGGAGGGAGGAGGAGGAAGGGGAGAGAGAGAGGGGGAGAGAGAGAGAGAGAGAGAGAGAGAGAGAGAGAGAGAGAGAGAGAGAGAGAGAGAGAGGGAGGAGGACAGGGAGAGAGAGACAGAGACACAGAAACACAGACAGAGATAGGCAGAGAGAGATAGAAATAGAGACAGGGAGAGACAGAGACAGAGAGACAGAGACACAGACACAGACAGAAAACAGGCAGAGAGAGATAGAGAGAGACAGAGAAGAGAAGAGAAGAGAAGAGAGAAGAGGAGAGGAGAGGAGAGGAGAGAGACAGACACAGACAGAAGACAGGCCGAGAGAGATAGAGATAGAGATGAGAGATGGGGGGGAGGGAGAGAGAGACAGACAGAGAGCTATTTTTAGGGAGAGAAGGGGACTATTTTTAGGGGGATGTTAAGGGACCAGCTACAGAGGGCAGGAGGAAGGATGTGGGAGGGCAATAAGGGCTGTGACTAAGAGCGAGATACAGTGATATACATGTATGAATGTAATAAAATTATTTTATATGCAACCAAAAGCATAGAGAACGAAGTGAGGGTATAAAGAAAAGGTCTTAATTTCTTAGTTGGTTTCTGAGCCATTGAGTAGGGCTAGAAATGTCAAATGTTGCTCACCGTTCAGATTCTGCAGCATAGACCTAATGAGGCCTGAAATAAGTAGCAGACCGAGTTTATTGACATTATGAATTCTGCAGCCGACTATTTATTTAACACTACGCAACCTAGCAGATACCATCCTAGGTGTGCTAAGAAGGGTACAGACAGTTTCTTTCCTCAAGAAATTCACGAGTCCAGTGAGGAGGCATATTCTTGCAAACAGCAAAGATAAAGTTCAAAAGATCAACTTGAAACTAACTGAAAGTTTAAGCAAGGTTGAAGAGGTGAAAGAGGCACTAGAGGGGGCAAGAAAGGCAATGCAGTTGTATTGGATGGCTAGGAGTCAACTGTCTAACTTGACGGACATCTAGAATTTCATCTAGAATTTCCCGGGAAAGGGGCCTCTGAGCACATCTGTGCAGTTTTCTTGACTACCTTAATTGATGTGGAAAGACCCATCTTCCATTCCTGGACTCTAAAAGACGGAGGAAGACAATTAAGCAATACTTCACCTCTCTCTGCTTCTTGACTGAAGATGAAATGTGACCAGTTCCCTACCAGGATGGACTGCAAACCAAACTATGAACCAAAACAAAGCCTCTCTTCCTTAAGTGTCTTTGCTTGGGGTATTTTATCACAGCAATGGGAAAATAAACCAAGACAACATATATTAGTTTTTATGTTTAACGTTGTAGGTGCACTGTCTGTCACTGGCAATTTCTGTCCTTTGGAAACTCTGACATGGATAAAGAACAATTAAACAAATATATGAAATAACTTAGTGTTGTGTTAAGTGGTAACATGGGGACAAAGAAAAGGGTATTATGGGGAAAGAAGGAACATTATGGAGGATGGTCAGAGGAGATTCTCTTTGTTGATAATACAGTCACGAGGAGAGATCATGTAAAAGGTAAGAATGCTCCAAGGAGAAGAAACCATCAGTCCTAAGTTAGGAAAGAATGAAACCCTGGGACGCCTATAGAGGCCAAAGAAAAAGCAAGTGTGGTAAGGATCTGGAGGGAGGCATATGGAGAGAGGTATGAGAAAAGGTCAGGTAACAAACAAGCCCCAGCCATGCAGTGCCTCACAGGCTATGGCAGGGAGTATGGAATGACTGCCAGTGAAACAGAAATTCAGTAATTATGACTACCTTTATTTTACTTGTGAATATATTTATTTGCCTTTCTGTTAAACCAAGAGCAAGTTCTGTTTGTTGTCACATTTTCAGCATCTAGGATGAGAAATGTTCCATTAACTGTAAAATTAACTTGTTGAATCACATGCTATTTGTCACAGAATCGATGGTCACTGTTTGGTTAATAGAAGCAAAAAGAAAAGGAGAAAAACAAGTCTGAAGTAACTTAGGCATATTTGGAAGAAGAAGCGAGAGCAGAAAGGAGAGACAGGAATGAAAAAACTATATGCCCAGTGGGTTATTTCTCCCAAGTGACTGGGCTCAGTAGAACTTTGGTCTGTGTCGCACATACACATGTGAGCAGTAGTGCTCTCAAACGGAAACTAAGATCCAGAAAGTCAAAGATAACACTGTGAATTTGTCATACCATGTTAGTTGATGGTTGCTGAGGGAAGAAATGTTTCCTTTAGGGACATAACTGCTGGTAGGTCACTCATACATATATGGGAAGCACAAGCTAGAGTCAGTGTTATTAATAACAACAGGAATAAAAATAATGGAAGACAGGAAGCTTAGAGGAATGTGAGGTAGGGGGAATGAGAGGGATTGGATAGAGGTAACGGTGGTTGGACATGATTGAAATACATTATATACATATACAACATTTTCAAAGAGTAAAAAATAGATTTAAAAAGATAATAGCATAGTTTGAGAATCATACAATTTGCATTGGAAAAGAAAATAAAAGATGAGATGATGAAATTATTTAATAATTTCTACAATGACTACAAATTGACACATTGGCTCAAAACTTAAAAAGCTGCTTTTGTGGGTAGATGGAAATAAAGAGGATTCTATATATTTCTTGCCATTCTGAGGAGGTACCTCTGACGTTCCTCATTTGGACAAAGTTTATGATTTCTAAATTTTTTTCATTATATTCTGACTCCTACAATGATTTAATGTTTCACTGTCAATGTGCAAGAAATATCTGTGTAGCAGCCTCTCTAAATCTGCAGAATGCAAGAATTCATGGCTGCCTTCAAGTCACCGCAAACCAAGTCACCTCAGTAGACAGCAGCTACTCACACATTTCTATACTTTGCACAACGAGTATAAGATAAATGTTTGGAATATAATAATGTAGATGATACAATGACTTTGAAAAAAATCAAACTTTAAATATTAGAAAAAAGACATTAGCAGCTCCTATGTGACAATTGTGACAATTTTTTTAAATTTCACAAATACTATATACGAGTCAGAAATAAAATACTGCAGTGAGGATTAAAAATGCTGTGATAGGAAGGGAGGAGTGTGCATTGCATAGCTTAGGATTCCATTGTGCGATGAACAGCAGGATAAATACTGGCAGACGGATTCCATTTTGGATTTTAGCAAAGCCTCTTACCCGGAGTCCATGGAAACGAGGATTACTATAGAAGAGCTTCATCTGCTCAGATGGAAGTGGTCCTAGCACCTTCTGAATAGTAAAGAGTTGGTCAATTTCACTTTCTCCAGGAAATAAGGGCTGTCCATCACTAAGCTCTCCAAGAATACAGCCCACTGACCACATGTCCACTGACTTTCCATAGGGGGCTCTGAAAAGCAAAAGAAGAGATGGTCTTAGCCATTGAAGACACAAAATGGTTTAATAATTCCCAACTTATGTTGGACCAACTCAAGACTTAAAACATGCATGCACTTAAGGAATTTAAAAGGGCTGCTAGCAAAAGTAGGACTGCCAATAAGGAATTAGAGCCATACAAGCAAACATTCAGAACACAAGTCCATAACCGACACTCATAAAGAAATCAGTATCTATCTTGAACATGAATGGCTTTAATAAACCCTAATGTAATGTACATACTGGATGAGAGCACCTCACTTAAGGAAAGGAATGTTCTCAGGAAATGTATTTTCTCAAATAATTATCCTTCTAGCTTGCTAAGAATCAAAATTTATATCCATTTTTTGAGTTTTAGTCTGGTACAATGTGCCATTGCTCTGTGTAATTTAAACAAATACTGAATGTTATTTAACTTCTGACTGCTTAGTATCACAATTTCCAACAGCTGAGTTACTTAATTAGAACTGGACATTCTATGAGGCATTCTGATAGCTCATTCTCTCAAATCAGGTTTTAGTGTTCTTAGGAGTTTGTAGTTCTCTTTCAGTAGAGAGCTGCAGAGTCTGCTACAAAGAGAGCCTGCTACAAATGGAAGCCAAAAATGAAAATCTAAGCCTCCCCTAAAGAGCCTTAGAGCTCAGTATCTAAAGCCTAGAGCAAAATTATTTATGACAGTTTATTAAACAAAAACTATATATACAGTTTCAAAAATAAATAATCCAAGCCTTCAAACGGAAACTGAAATAAAATATATGAAAAAATAATCTAATCTCAAATGAAATTCTAGAATGCCTTTTTATGATAATAAAAAATTTAAACTAAGCACTGCTAGCATACAGAATATACTTAGGTTAATAAGTTACTGCAACAATAACTCAGTACTTCATTTATCTTATTTCCTTCCCACAAAAAAGCAATCTAAAACCACATGGAAAGTGCATTTAGACATTTTTGATAGCTTTCTGAGCAATGAAGCATACTGATTTTAAAAACATTTGAGATAAAGAAAACTTGTCCTATGGTACTGGATTAAGAAACCTATGGAAAAACCTCACACATTCATGACAAGCTATTTTAATCCTATCACCTAATTTGAATATTTTATGCAGCTGAAAGTATTTTTGGATATCAAGGACAAAGTCCTTGGAATGTATAAATATGTAGACTCTTAATATAAAATCAAATATCAATTTCAGTAAAATTGTTACACACATAATATGGTACTTAAACTAGGACCATGATTAATTAGCTCAAGCTGGCTGTGCTCAGCTCCCATTTTTGGCAACTGTCAAACATTTCTAAACACAACCTCAGTTTTCCAAAGGGTACTGTTAGAGAACAGATGTTCTCTAAAGACTCATAATAAAGTTATTCTCACACTACCTACCCTCCATGGGACTATTTTATAGGAAAAAAAAACATATTTTAGCCAGGGGGTGGGGGTGGCATACACCTTTAATCCCAGCACTTAAGAGGCTGAAAGCTGCAATCTCTGTGAGTTAGAAGGCAGCCAGGTCTACAAAGTAAGTTCTAAGACAGCCAGAGTTGTTATGCAGTGAAACCCTACCTCAAGAACAAACAAAAACAAAACCAAAACACATTTTCAAGACTTTTTCTACCATACTTGAGCTCTTGGTTACAGTTCTAAGAACGATTTACTTCCTACTCATTTCTTCATTGGCAACTAGTGTCCAGTAAATTCAAATTCCAAATCCCTCAGAGAAATATAATACAGCACAATGAATCTACAAAGATACTCAGGAGAAATGCAGATAGAAATAAAGAACCGAACAACACCAGACCCAAGATCAGAAATTAGAAGAAGCCGGTTCAGTGAGTAACATGTTTGCTATGTAAGCATGAGAACATTAGCTTGATCCCCAACACCCACAGGAAAATATGGGTCTTGCAGTAGATACTTGTAATGCCAACACTGGGAAGCAGACACAAAAGATCCTGGAAGGCTCACTGGCCAGCCAGTCTAGCCAGCCAAATGAGCTCCAGGCTCGGCAAAAGACCTTATCTCAAAGAAATAAGGAGAACAATAGAGGAAGAAACCCAGTGTCAAACTCTGATCTTTCCATATGCACTCATGGTGGTATGTGAGTACACATGTACACGTGCATGCACACACACACACACACACACACACACACACACACACACAAATTAGTGTAGAAATCTAAAGCTTGGTCCATTTAAATGATGATGACTCAACATAATTTATTTTTCAGGATAAGGCCAACTTTTGATTTAAGAGAATAATAAAGATTTTTTTTAAACACCAATAATTTTATTGACTCTAGACTATCAATAAATCAAGAATTGCATCAGATTGTGGCAGGCAAACATTAGAAAATGAATACCTAACATCCAATAACCTCTCAACTGGTACTGCTAGTGTTATTCATAAGAACTACTGAAACTTACATTGCTATTACACAAAAGGTGTCATATTCTCCAGACACATGCATGTTCCATAAGTGATATGTGGTAAAATTCACAAATTTGTGTAGCTTTCTATTATTTATCAACATGACTACTTTTATTTATTTATTTGAGTATGTTTTTGTTCTCTGTTGTTGGGCTTCAAGGAAGGAACTATAAGTGAAAAATGAGAACACCCTAGGATAGGTAGAAATGAGAAAAACCTAGAAGAAGGAGAAAATTATTAATCCGAGTATATGATGGAGATGCAGACTTCAGGCTCCTTCTTGGGCTAGAAAGCTAAAATGTATTTAAAAAGAACATCTTCAGAAGATTTTCTCGCATTAACAGATGAGCGACAGGACAGTAAAAGTGGAGAGGTGAGCAAGTGTAGAAATGTCGCTGAAAAAATCAGCAATGTAGGTTTAATAGGAATAGCCATTTATCATCCAACAAGATTTACACTGTTCAGAAGAAAGCTGATAATTGCTTCAGTATTTACCCTGTGTCTAGCAAAGTGGCTGAACAGAAACTTAAGTATGTATTTAATGTACCAATAGATAAGCCAGTATGTCAAACTGTCCCCCTGTAATTCATCTTTAATACTTCTCTTTATCAGGGGATAGGATTTTGTTTTCTCCATACTTTGAATTATAGTTCGGTCATGAGACACGCCTTGGTCACTAAGGCAAATGTCATACAAATAGGACCTTAGAAAGCATCTTTGCTTTAGGGATAAGCGTCCTGATACATAGAATTCTCCTATCAATTTTGGAAACTTGAACTAGCTTACTAACAGGTAAGGCCTGATGGATATGATCATGATGATCTGCCAGGGCTAAGAGAATGGCTTCCTGTTGGTAAAATGCATGACTTAAAAAATAAGAACCTGAATTATCTAGCCCTAGAATCCATTACAGAAAAATGTCAGGCATGTAATCCCAGCACTGAAGAGGCAGAGAGATCAGACTCCCTGGCGTTCACTGTCCAGGGCACCTAGCCTAACTGATGGATTGCAGGCCAGAGAGAGAGTCACAAAAGTGACTGGATGCCCGAGGAATGATGATCTGGCTTCTATATGCACATACACACACAGCCCCCCAAACACACACGCATGCATACAGAGAAAAACTAAAGTCTATCAGACACCAGCTGAAGTTCTCTCCATCGAGCTGCTGACCCACTAGCTACCATCGAGAGAGGACACTCCACTGAACTCAAGTTACAGTTACTCAGAACTGTGATAAATGAAATGAAGCTTGTTTCATAGCATCAAGAACTTAGATGTCTTTTTTCTTTCATAGTGAATATGCAACTAATATATGTAAGTAAGCAGAGTTCTATTTTCCGTAAGTGATCCCAATGGAAATTATGAAAAAAACAATAAATGTGTATAGGTCACTCTACTTCAGAAAGATAACTTACCCAAGTAGCAGTTCTGGAGATCGGTACCACCGAGTAGCCACGTATTCTGTGTAATTAGCATTGTTGCCTTCTGAGAGATTCCGAGCAAAACCTGAAAGAATAGTAATTTCCTGTTGGCCAATATTTCATCTGTAGTTATATTTTAAAACAATATCAAAAGAACACAATGACTAATATTTAAAGGACTGTTTATTAAGAGTATCTTTATTTGAAGTAGTTAATAGTGTTTATACGTTAAAGCACAGGATGGATTTGCTACAAGCCCAATCTTTATACTAAAGATATCCATGTTTTCAAATTCACCCTGTGGTGTTGGAAGCATTCAGACCATATTTTCAAATAGGCTCATTTTAGGAGTAAAATTAAGTACCCACCAGGCCAGAAGTCAGTCACACCTGCATTAGGTCTGCTATGTGAGGCCTACATTGTATTTGTCTATTTACTGCCGCTGAGCAGTTCCAGTCATTGTGTAAACAATTAACAGTTGGCACTGCTAGAAACAAGTGGGCTGAACATTATTCTTAGCCCTTAATGTTGTAGAAGCAACTTAGGGGCATCTTAATTATCTTACAGACACTAGCATTATTTTTGTCTCTCACTCTTTCCAAAGGTTTAGGACTACAAAATGAAGCAGTAAGATAAATTAATTACTCATGTAACTCACCAACTGTCATAAAGGTTCACCATTAGGGTTATACAGAACTAAAAACATTAAAACCGGAGGAAAAATTAGAGCTTCGCGGAGAAATCATTGTTCTTTGTATTTTTTTTTTTTTTTGTGAGCCTGGTCTTAATGACTGAACCATCTTTACAGCTCAAATTGTGTTTCTTAAAGTGAAACAATTAAAAAAAAAAACAGCAAAAGACAAAGCCCCTAACTTCAGCTAATCAAGTCTTCTCACTGAAGCATTTGTTGAATAACAATGTGCACTTCTGAACGGGGCTCTTCAAGCCAGACAAAGGAGTTGCCTCTCTGCCAGAGAAGGCAATTAATTAGGAAGTCCTTGATGGGAGCCACAGGACACAGAACACCACATATAGCGCTGCCAGGAAGAACTTCCTGACCAAAGAAATAGTTCTGGAGAAACAGTACTCTCTTCCTCTTAATATTAATCATTCCGCAGGCATTTCTTTTGTATTTATATTTGCTTTATAATCTTCAGTCACCTTGGACCTTAATGTAGTCATGGAGGCATAGTAAGAAGAATCCCAAGGACACAGAGTCTACCGACACTTTGGGAGGTAATCATAATTACAGACAGGAATTCATAAATAGAAAAGATCCCTGGAAACCAGCAGGGATCAGAAAAGGGGAGTGAGGGAAATTGAGTTACAGGCAGTTCCGAGTTGCCTTGTGGGTGCTGGAAACCGAATCTTGGTCTTTTGCAAAAGCAACAAGTACTCTTAACTACTGAGCCATCTCTCCAGTTTCCAATAACATTCTAAAGAGTTGTCATATTTCCCATACAGAGTAGTTAAAAGGTTAATTTTAAAAGCTGATGGCTGGGACTACGCTCGGTTGGTAGTCTCTGCCTATCATGCAGGTATAAACCGGGTGTGGTGGCACGTGATCATAATCCCCGCACTCAGGAGGATCAGAAGTGTAAGGACATCCTTAGCTACACAGTGATTAAGAGGCCAGTCTGGGATATATGAGATTCCATTTTAAAATAAAATAATTTAAATAATTAAATCAACTGTTGAGTACTAAAGATAACTGAAAATTTGATTATAGTTCTCTAGTTCTGCTTCATTTCATAAATGCTCCTTTCCAACATATTTCATTGAGCCATGACCTAAACACTATTAACTCAAGGTTTCAGAACTTTTCTAAATTATTTAAAATATATAACAGCATTTAAAATATTACCTCCATGAGAAACAATACAGATTTTCACTAGGAATATAATCTTAGGAGTTTTTCTATATATTCAAGGAATAAGAATATTATATACCAATTACCAATTTCATTTATTAAACATTTAACAGGAACAAATAGAAGAACAGAAGTACTCTAAAATGGCTTTGACCTTATAGATATAACCACTCTATACATACCATACATAACTGTGAATATATACGGGCATATATCTAGTAGTTATGACTAAATGTAGGACATTTTCTATCAATATTTAAAATATTTTATCTTACTCAACCCAGGAATCTATATTGATGGCTCAAAGAAAACTCCAATTCTGAGGTAATTTGGTACATTACTTTTTTTCCATTTTGGGTATTTTTCCAAATTGGGTATTTCTTATTTATATTTCAAATATTATTCCCTTTCCCGGTTTCCTGTCCATCAGCCCCCTAATCCTCCCTTTCCCCTACTATGGGTGTTCCCTTCCCATTCACCACCACGCCCTCTCCCAAACAATCCTGTTCACTGGGTGGTATATATTACTCTTACAAAAAAAAGCAAGTATATCTCAAAACTATTTTCCATTAGACAAATAACTGAATAATTTGTTAAAATTGTAGACAATATACCATTCAACAACCAACAACGAGGAAGCAAAGCTATCTCAGCCATCACCTGGTAGCATATGACTCAACTGAATGATCTTCTGTTAATTTAAATGGAAACATAAAATTACTTTTACTATACCCTTAAAAGATACCCATGCATTATGTTAAATTAATACTCTCAATTTCTTTTTAACTCACCAAAGTCACACAGTTTCAGGACATCATTGTGGCTGATTAAGAGATTTTCAGGTTTTATATCTAGAATACCAAGATCAAGAAACAGTAAGTAAGAATGTTCGGTGTTCTGCTGATTGACACGTGTAGCATTACAATGGCTTCTGGGTAAAATCATTTGAGTAGGCTTGCCTAGAAAACTGCACTGTACAGAAGAGCGAGACATGCGATGCTGCTACATAAAACTTTCAATTCATTTCTTGTTAAGAGACATGCAGACCACAATTACCAAGAAGACTCAAAACCTTGCTCTCCCTTTCTCTGCTAAAGCTATAACCTACAACTTGTTGAGGAATTTTTAAATGATTAAATTTAGATTAATATATTTCAAGGAATTATTTTTGCTACAGAAAACATTGACAATACAAAATTTTGGAGACTAAACCTCAAATTTTTATATCTATATGCTATCTTCAAAATATACATACCAGTAGTTAAATAGCATAATATAAATATTGTATTTTTTATAAAAATAAAAGTTGCTCTGTATGATTCCCATATCCACATAATTTAGCTTTTCCATGTAGTTCATAATTAAAACAACATTTAATATTGAAGTTATGCTAATGAGCCAATTGAGATTTCCATTTTTTTCTAATAGATCATGTAAAGATGTGATAGGAATTGAGGAGCAGAAATTTGCAAAATATGAAGTTGAGCTATTCCACTGAGAGGCATCTTTCAATTGTATTTGTTGAGATAGGGTCTCATGTATCTGAGACTGCCCCCAACTCCTATGTAGTCAAAGTGACCCTGAATTCCCAATCCTCCTATCCCTAGCTCCCAAATGCTGAGAGTACAATTACAACTTTATTTTAGAGTACCAAAGCTGCTAACTATAAGGTGTAGGGGAAAGTGAGGAGAGTACAGTGGAATCCACAGATCTCCCAATCACAGAAGTATGTTTTCTAATCAGGTAGACTGAACCAAAGGTCTTACACATGCTAGACAAGGACTCTACCATTTGCAGCCCCAGCCTAGAATCGTTATTTCCTACCATTAATCAGCTATACATTTAATCAAAGCACAGTCTCATAGTGGAAATTCACCTAACTCGGCTCCTCATTAACATGCTAAAGTGCAACATGGGCTACTTTTAGAGCCATCACCTTAGACACTAAGTAGCCAGTTAACCTGGGGATTTATCTATGATATCTACTATCTTGATAACATGGTAACTATGAGCGTCAAATAGTAGAAGTTCAAAATCTTCATAATACCTTTCAGGTATTCTTAAAAGTAGGACTAGTTTAACGGTGATCATCCTTGTACATTTGTACAGATAAATTTAGTATGATGATAATAGTAGTAATAATAATAACAATCATCAGCACTGCGCCAGTATCACAGGACAAAGATAATTTAGACAAGAAGTAGATACACCAATATTTTCTGATAAAAATTTTAGCTTTATTATTGTATCAAATTGCATCCCAGTGCTGTAAAACTATAGTGTAAGTAAGATTATTAAAAACAAATACCAGAATCAAAAGACACAGAGCAAAATAATTTTCCTTATTGCTGAAACTACTGACTTTGTGGTCCCCCCAAGAAAGAGTACTATAGTTTAGAGAAGTATAGTCATGACCCACACAAGGCTGATTATCCCTTCTTCGACCTACAGGAAAGGGCCCCTTTTCACCAACAAACAGCAAACTTCAGGAGGTAAAGATATACACTAGACTTAAGACCATTATAAAGCCTGGTTTTGAGTTGGTTCACATTCCCTAGTCTCTCTTTAAGACTCAAAGGCTATGGAAACTCTCCTTTTGCTACTCCATTCCACCCAGAATAAGCTTCAAAGTGTGCATCTGCTAACTCACTAGTTATCGCTACAGTTTATAGAAGACTTGGTTGTACAAATAGAGATGTCACCACCATAGCCAAATAAACTCGCATGCTGCCCTTTGTTGGCGATAGGAGACCTGAAGAGCAAAGGGCTTCTTAGATCTTTTACTTTCAAGATATGCTTACCTTAGATAGGCATATTCTTAAAGCGGCAAATCTTTAATTTTAGCCAAATGATTTAGTTTTTTCCCATTTCAACAGTCTATACTGACCTCTGTGGACAATGTCGTTCTTGTGGCACCAGTGGATGGCTTTGATTAGTTGGTAGATGTAGCTTTTAACCTTTTCAGGTGGAACTCCGTTTGGCATCTCTTCCAGCAATTCAAGCATATTCTGAAAGCAATACAAAGCCATTCATCTTCAAAATGTGGCAAGCCCATACATTATGTACTACTAATCTTTAGCACCTTAGATAAGGACTCATCCAATATACAGCCTGCATTCTTCATGTTTTGAATTTAATCTACAACTTAGCTTATGGTAGATCAGGGTAGTGTATTAAAGAAAAAGTTTTACTTTATGTGGAGAAAATTACGTTTTATTACTCTCATGGCTGCATCTAATGAGAGAGGGAGGGCCAGAGGGAAGACAGGAAGAGGGAGAGGGGGAAGAACAGAGATTTCTTTTACGGTTAATTTCTACATTTGGTATAAACACACACACACACAAGAAATTAAAGAAGAAAATAGTTTCAAAGAAACAGACAAATCTTTAACAATCCAAAGGAGTTCATCTGGAGTCAGAGACTGCTTTGGTACAAAGTCATGCAGGTGAGTCGAGCGCCATGATGCAGGTCTGTCATTCCGGCATTAGAAGACATTACATAGTGAGACCCAGTCCACAAAATGAACAGGAATGCTAAGGGGCTCAAGAGATGGCCGAGCAGTTACTGGCTGTTCTTCCAGAGGTCCTGAGTTTAATACCCAGCACCTACATGTGCCTCACAATCATCTATAATGGGATCCAAGTACGTCTTCTGATGTGCATGAAGATATAGAGACAGACAGACAGATATATTTAAAAGAAATGCTGAGCTAGTCCCTTAGTCAGTCTCCCTTGCATTACCACATTAACCAAAGATTTTCCACCTCTTTTTCAAAGCCCAATCAATAAGGCTCACAGTACAACCTTAGCTAATTGTTTGAAGGATTGTAACCTGGGGATAAACAGAGGCTCAGATGCTGCTCATAGCCTCAAGAGGTCACACCGCCTTCAGCACGATGCTCAGCTATTTGCCTTTTTCACTACTGGCATTTACACCAATGGTGCACAGCAACAACGGCCAAATTGCTGGAACATTAACATGAATCAAGGCAATGGAATCTTTGAGCCTACTGACCCTTGCTACTCCATCAAAACAGGAACAAAAGAGCCGTTAGCGATGCATTTGATGAAGCAGTAGAAAGTATTATGTTTATGAAATTGTTTACATGCTGTAATAGTTAAATTTTAATTGTCAAGTTGACATAATGGGAAAGGAGTCTCAGTGAAGGGTTGCCTAGATCTGGTTGGCTCAGACAGGTTCAGTAGGATAGTCATGCTATTTCTCATTGATGGAAGAAAAGACCAGCTGGAAAGGCATGTGGCACTATTTCTGGGTTTGGGGCTCCTGACCTGGTACAAAAGCAGAGGGCTAGCTGAGCACCTCTAGCATGCCTTATTCGATTTCTCTTCGTTCCAGACAGGACATGATAAGATAGTTGCGGGGACCCGACAGTGTATAACCTAGACTTGCAAGCTAAAATAACCCCCTTGGTCCTCTAAGTTGCCTTTTCTCAGGAGATGTTGTCGCAGCAACATGAATGAAACCGGGACACATGGGATTTTTGTTGTTGTCATTTAAGAAATCTCCATGTCCACTGAAGAATCTAGAGTCCTTCTGCTGCACACCTGCCATCTGAACCATGGCCGTTGTCCTCGCTGAGCGCAGAGATGCAGGCTGCACTAGGCACTTCTTGTGCTGTGCCATTTTCTCTTTTAAAGAACTGAGGCGCAATCCATTTATGCTACCATTATGAGGCTTGTTGTTATTTGTTGTTTTAGGTTTGCATTGCCGGGGAAGCATCCTACCACTGGCTCCCAACTCCAGCTGCCAACAGTTTTACACTGCTCAGCTTCGTCTAATATGAGAAACGCTCCTAGATAAAACCCCCATAGAAGTTGCGAAGGCTTCCCAACAATCAATATAATTAAATATCATTATCAACCAGTGAAATAAGGTTTCTTTAAAAAGAGAGTTGCTGTGCACATGTAAATCGTGTTTAATAGTTTGGAAATGCACAACAAAAGAGAGCCACAAAATGCATGTCAACGGTGAGAGACATGCATAAAGCACTGGGAAGGAACAGGTGCTGCCACTGATAAGCTTAAATACTGACAGGTTTTGCACGGAGCCTGCTCTCTAGTGTCTGAAGCCTTCGCTTCCTTTGAAAGATGCATTTAAGGGGAATGTGGTACGCAACAAAGACCAATAGGAGCTTTAATCAGAAGATCCATATGCAAAACACCTCAGCCAATCTCCATAGAGGATGCGATGTATATTTATGGTTTCGGTTGAAATGTCAAAAGAATGTTTTCAGCTTTTAAAAAAAACTCATATGCTAATTGTGCTTTTTTCAATTAACAGATATGTAGGAGATGCCAAGAACACAGAAGCATAGAAGGGCTGAATAGTACAGAAAAGATGGTGCTCTCTCAGTTCACGTTCTACTCAACGTTCCTAAGTGGCAGAGATACAATTCCCCTCCACAGTCACTTTGCCTTACTCCGTAGGGAATACAATTTTCAACCAGAGATTTAAATACTCAGAATGACAGGTACTTTTCTTCTCTGCCTTGCAGCCAAGTGTGACCATGTCACTAAATACTAGCTAACTGGATGTGACAGCTTGGGTTGACACTATAGACAAGGGAGCAGAGATCTACCTTTCAGTCCTGTGCTAGCTCCAGTTATATACGTTTGTGAGGAAGAAAGAAATTCCTATTTTGTTTAAGGCATGGCAATTGTGAGTCTCAGTTAACAACTACCCATCTTGTTTGAGCATCTTTCTCCTTATATTCCTGAGACTCGCTGTTTTGTTTTAAAAGAGACTGCCAGGCACTGCCACTGGTGGACATGTGCAATAGTTAACTTCCATTCAAGAATCACAGGGGCAGAGAAAGGAGCCCAGGCCTCGGTGTCAGAGGAATGTAATACGGGCTGCAGCACTGTCATTTGTGAGCAGAAAGATCTCAGGCATGTCAAATTGTTTCTCCCACAGAACACGGATACACAGAGGAGATAGCTGTGTTTGATATATACTAAAGTGTTATTTATCACAAACCACCATCACGAAGACAACGGAAATCAAAAAGATCGAGTGAAATACTACATGGGACAAATTTCATTGCCAGTGAAAGCTGAAAACTGCACACATTATTTGTGATAACTAGAAAAATAAACATAATCTGATTTCTTTCTATAATCTTATTACAGCAATATTTTCTTAATACGATGACTTTTTAAAATTTTGCTTTGATAGAAAAAATACCAAAAAACTAACACATAAAAAACAGATTTTGGAGAATAGCATATAATAACTGATTTAAATGACAGAATCTTTTTACTGGCTATATTAGACACATTAAGGGGAGGCCCAGGCCCAACAGTGTAGATTATAGCACCAACAAACTCAATGGGATTTTTTGCCCTATATTGCTTTGGCCATATTTTTTGTCTTACTGGTCTTTTGCTTGTAAATTATGGTTTCCGATTTTATATTTTTATGGGTCTTGTTTTTGTATATTGTGTGTATGTGCACATTCCTTCTTTTTAAAATTCTGTTGTTCCTGTTAGTGTTTGATTGGTTGTTTTTTAAAGAGAGGGAGAAAAGTCATGGAGTTGGGTGGATAGGGAGGTGGGGAGGAGCTGGGAGGGAGGTGGGGAGGAGCTGGGAGGAGTCAGGAGAGGAAACACTTATGACTAGAACATTTTATAAAAAATATTTTTAATAAAGATATATTAGAAATAAAATAAGAGTCTTGCATATTTTTTTTGGTTCTTTTTTTTTCTTTTTTTCGGAGCTGGGGACCGAACCCAGGGCCTTGCGCTTCCTAGGCAAGCGCTCTACCACTGAGCTAAATCCCCAACCCCTGAGTCTTGCATATTTTAAATTGTATTAGTAAGCATTATTTTGTGCTGTTAATTTAAAAAATACTGTATAAATGGTGAATGAAGTCAAAGTCATATGACCAGTCAGTCTTCTTAAAACCATTGTTTTTTTGTTTTGTTTTGTTTTCTGTGTTGTATGTCATAATAAATACCAGGGATTGACCTACAGCAAAGAGAAGCCTCTCCAGTTTAAGAAGCCACCTATTCACACAGCAACAAAACCTTCCACAGGCTCCTCTGGTTCCAGCTTCTCCTCATGTAAGCAAGTAAAACCAGCTGCTCCAAGTCAGCTGTTCTTTAAGGAATCCTGAGTCAGTTAACCTTTTGCCCCTACGTCACAACACAGCAGCTTCAGGCCTCACCTTATAATACCCTGAAGAAAGCTAGAATGCTGGCAGTTCTTGAAAGACTGTTTCTGCTTTACTATTCATTCATCATGCTAGGGCTGATGGAAGGACCCAGCTGCTGCTTGCCAGGACTGATGGTACCTCCACCATCCGTTATCATACTATCCATTCACCTATTTCTCCCACAGAGATTTTGTTCACGTTTAATTGAAATAAAAATAATCTGAAAACCACTTGTACAGAGATTCTAAGACTTCACTATGCTGTTTAAACAAGAGCATCTGAATGCATCGAACTTGTACAAAAATTCTGAAATCTATTTCAGGATATCTAATGACTGTGGAAGGTATTTTCATACCCTCAGATTATGAGTACATTGATAGGGCATACTAATACTACATTCTTCAATCATGTCAGAAACATCAGAAAAATAAGGTGAGGCTGCCTACTGGCTATTCATGACTTACTTTCTCAACATATTCAAACACCAGGTATAGTTTTCCTCTCCGACGAAAAGCTTCCTTCAGCTCCACAATGTTTTCCTGCTTGAGAGTGCGAAGCATTTTAAGCTCTCGTAAAGTCGTCTCCTTGACTTCTTCATTTTCTAGAACACAGGCAATGGTGAAGAGAGAAAATGAAAGAAAGCTTTCAAAAGTTCTGTTCAAAGAATTTTAGGACCACTGACAACATCTACTTAAGAGGTCTACAGATAGAAGAATATTAACACATTTTCATGGTGAGAGAAAGAAAACAAACAGACAAAAAACTTAAAGAAAAGGCTTAGTCGAATCTGGTAGTACAGACCTATAGTAATTCCAGCACTCAGGAGGTTGAGGCTGGGAGATGGCAAGGTCCAGGTCAGCCTGTGCTATAAGGTACCAAAGAGCCCAAAACAAAACAAACAACAGAAAGGTTTCCTTGAATACATCAAACCCATTTTTTGCTTGCATTTCATTTTATTTTTGTTGTATCAAACTATAGATTTACAGACATAGCAAAGGAATTCATCATCATTTTGGCTCTACCATTCTGTGTTGGGGAGGAAAATGTTTAAGAGAGTTATGAGAACCAACCCCATCAATGTGTGGAGGAGGCTTTGTGTCCAGTATGTGTAGCAGTTCATGTCCTAAGGTTAGCTTCAAGTTTTGTCTTCAAAGAGTATTTCATTCTTCAGGTTTGCTTGCAAACCTCTGCGGTGAGCACAGGTTGTGCACTAGGTCTTCACGATGCAGTTCATGGCCAAATCATAGGAAATTCTTAAGAGCATCTTATTCCTCTGAACAGAAGCTGCTGTGGGTTCCTGCTGCCTTCCCATGGCATGTCCATCTGTCCATCACAGATGGTATAGCTGTTCTGGGATGGAGATATTATGCTGTAAAAGCATCTGCCCTTCCATACCATCAATTTCACTTGTGACATCCTCCACGAGCAGGGACACAAGACAGAAGCTACATTAATGGTAATGGATTAATAGGCAGGCAAGCAAGAAGCTAGGATTTCATTTTAAATGCCTACTTATGATAGCTTAAGAGGTAACTGAGAAAATCTGAGTAGCGTGTTTTTAATATGTATGCTCAAGAATGCAGGTTCATAATTCCCAAATCCCTAGTTGAAAAACTAAACCCCTTCTAAGTTTGTGACAAATTCATTCAGAGGGAACACGGAATTGATATGAGACTATTTATGTTCTTTGTTTAACCCACTTAATATGAATATTCATCGTCTAGGCTATAGAAATATGCCTTGATTACAGAGTGCTATGTAGAGTGCCATATTTCCATTCTAAAACTTCAAAATGATGAATTCTAAAACACATTTGGCCTCAGGCTTTGGTTAGGGGCCAGAATCCAGGCTTGTTGAGATTATGTTGCAGGGACCTCAATTACAGGCATGTCTTTAAGTCTGATGAGAAAGAAACTGGAACTTCTTGGACAAAGACAAGAATACCTAAGGCTTTGAAGAAAACATGCTTTCTACCAAAGGCCTCAAAAAGGGAAAAAGATGACTGGGGTTCGTGCTGAGGGAAGGGAAAGATTCTAAATGCAGAATAAGGATTGCTTATTAGCCGACTTTCTGTCCAGCCCCCACATTCAGCCCCCTTCCAAAATGTGTTTAAAGAAGAGGTTGGTAGAAACAGGGCTTTGTGGAACTTGTGGATCTATGACAACCAGGAAACAAAATCAATGCTTCTTTGTGACTTGGTTACATGAACCAGGCACTCTTCTACCAAAAACTGTTGAGTTGCTGGACACACATGTTAGTAAAGATGTGGATGTACGTGTGTAGAAAATGGACAAGGGCAATAGCAGCAGAAGCAGTGACCCACGCCTTGTGTGAGGGGGGGAAAGACCTGGCCAGTGACTTCCACATGCCAGGAAGGATGGGTGAGGTGCGACTTCAGGACCTCCTGAGAGAATTGTAAAGGGGTGAAGGGCTTAGCTGTTGGTGGCAGTAGTCTTCACTGCTGTTGAGTACTACAGTGGTCCCATATCAGCATGCCAATTTCATGTCTCTTATCTTAATCTTTTAGTTGCAAAACAGTTCTAACCCCTGTCAGCATAGAGCCTTTCCACCTCTCCTCTGAGTCCAGTACGTTCCGTCTTCTACCCTGCCTCTTGACAGCACTAATTCTTTCAGGTTTTTCTTGTTTTGTTGTAAAATTTCATTCCTCAAGGGGGCTTTCCAGACCTTAAAATAAGGTCCCATCCCATTCCTTATCATAACATACAGGGCTTTCTTCTCACAGAACATATCATGGAAGAAACTTTATTCAATCTATTCAATGAGCTTATGTTTTGACTCCAACATATTACATAAGGTCAAGTATGAAATTTCCTGGTTCTAGAATCAGAAAGCACTCAACAAGTTGTGAATTTAGATACATTTCACACTTTGGACTTTTGGGTTTTGATTGAGGCTGCTTACCGCTCAAGCTCTTCTGTCCATCATACATTTGACTTTGCAGAACTGGGAATAATCACAAGGTCCTGTAAGGAATGCTTGAGCTGGGCCCAGGAAGAGATCTTTGTATATATATGCCTGCTCTCCCCAACTTCAGATGTGGGAAGCAGGTAAGAGGTGGCCAACAACATAGGCACTCCGTCTTCTCAATTCTGAGTGGAGTACTTTGAATTTTTCTTTCAAAAATTTTGAAAGGGCTTGTTATAAGGCAATGTAGAAAACAGAATTTATTTCCCCTTACTCATCTCTGACCCTGAATGTTTGTAGAATATGAAAAATGGGGAATCCAGAAAACTAATCATGCTTATGGTCAACAGTGTGTATATCTACACGCAAAATTCTTCAGAGGCCCAATAACCTACACAAAGTTACTAAGGAGATACAGCTGGTGTCCCCTCTAATCAAATGCTTGGGTACACTTGGATTTCAAAAGCAAGCAAAGACAGTGGTGTGTATTATTATCAACTTCATTGTGCTAATAGATAAAGTGGCCTTGGTATGTAATCAAAATAGCAATGATGGAAGGAACACTGGACTAAAACTGTGGAGATCTAGACCTTGGATTCTGCCTTTTAAGCAATTTATACAGCAGCATGCAACTCTGAGCAAGGCATTTGCATTTTCATGGGTAAATAAACCTAATAATTTATGATTTTTTCATTAAGGTATTTCTGATTGTAAACTTTTCATCAGTAAATAAAGCTAATAATCTGTGACTTTTTTCTGCCATTGAAGTCTTTCTGGTTGTGTCTAGACTTTAACAGACTGAGCCCTAGCTGTCTATCCAAAAAGTCTTTCTGATTATAAACTTAAGCATTATAAACTTAAGCCCCACTGAATTTTAGTAGCTGATAAAATATATCCTTCCTAAATACTAGCTCCACCTAACAGTGGAGTTATAAAAACATAATGGCTATATTCTAAATGTTTATAAAGAAAGAAAGAAAGAAGAGAAGTAATTCTTTAAAAAGAAGCACACAGCAAACCAGGTTGGTGGCTACTTGGGAGGCTGTACCAGGAAGATTCCAAGTTCAAGGCCAGCCAGGACAATGTCCTGAAACACTGTCTTTAAACAAAAAAGTAAAAAGAGGGCCTGGGATATAACTCAGTGGTAGAGTACTTTCTGAGCAAATGCAAGTCCTAGGTTCAATTCTCAGGAACACACGCAGGCACACACACACACAGCCATATCAACACACACGCACACACACAGAGGAAGGGTGGGGATTTGAGGGACACACAATAACATCACTTCGGGTGTAGTGTGCCAACACCACCTCACCTGAGCTGCCTTTTAAGAAAAAGAGGCTCTTTGTGCCAGCCATAAGTAATCAGCTGAGCATTAAGACTGTAAGGACTGGGAACAGGCAAGAAGTGAAGTGTTTAATTCCCAGAGTGCCAGCACAGTCAGTACTTATCATTACGTGGAACATCCTAATTTTGTTTCTGTATTTTAAGGTTGCTAGCCTACCCTATACTGGATGCTGAAACGTATGGAAGGAAAGGATGAGAAGATGGAGAAGAGTAAAGCACATTCCCCAACAAAGCAATGAAGCATTGGGAGTCATAGTGCACTGCAGAAAACAAGCATCCTCCACTTTGCCCTCCCCAAACCACCACTAGTTAAGCTAACCCTTGTGTACTACCTGTGTTCATTTCTCCAGTTCATAAATAATCAACAGCTAGAAAGGATAGCTAATTTTCTCAGGGGTCATGTACTCAGAGTCACATTCAACCTCACGTTCTAGGTTGAACAGAGAGACTTAGGTATGGTATATTAGAGTGAGATTGGAGAGTGAGTCCCAACACCTACATTGATGTTTGTAACATATCAGATTCAGCTATCTGGCTTGTTGCTAACACCACACAGCCAAAGAGCATAATAGGGCTCTTGTCAGTGAAGGTCCTGGGCCTGCATTTTAGTCACAGTTAAACACATACCAGATCCTCACCTATAAACCGGGGACTGACTGGAGTTATATTGGTTTATTCCAAAGGCCTCTTCTACTTCTAAAAGTCAATGTTTCTACACTTGTTTATGACCATGCTAACCAATCTCATCCTTAGACACTGCTGAAGAAAGCCAAGAACAATGCTTCACAGCTATAATCCTAGCACTTGAAAGGCTGAGGCAGGAGGACTGCTACAAGTTCAAAGCCATCTTTGGCTAAACTAAGTTTGGGGCTAGCCTACACTGCACAGTAAGATCATTTTTTTTCAAAATATAGAGAGGAGGGAAGAAGGAGGGAGAGGGAAAGAAAGAGAGGGAGGGCAGAGTTCGAAGGGGAGAGGGAGAGGGGGGGGGAGGTTAGTAGATTGATTGACTGAATATATGAAATTTTAATTTCAGGCTATCTTGGGCTACATACCGATATCATATCTCAAGCAAAACCAAAGCAGCACTGGAGGGGTTGCTAAGGACACGAGCAACTCTGGCAAAGTTCTATGCAGTCAGTATACAATCCACCCTACCCAGGACAAAGTGACAGCAACAAAAAGGATACACAGTAAGAACAAACAAAACCCTGGCCTACTTCTACAGGCTTACCACTGAGTCAAGTTAACACACCTAAAAATCAAGAGATTCACTAAAATAAAAGATAGCAGGTTTTTAAGAAGAAAGCTCACAGGAGCAAAATAAATTCAAAGATAAGTCAGTGATGAAAAGAAAAATCTAAAGATCAGCAGAAACTATTGTAACCCTATTTTTAAAGAACCGTGGGCTTGGAAAAGAAATCCAGGAATAGCTGTAACCTACTTTATGAAACCACAAACCTGACATCTTTGTAGAGCCAAAGAGGCCCCCAAAACAGACTTTTAAATGGATATAAGGAAAAAGAAAAGTCAATCCATCCTTGAACGAACCATAGGGTAAGGTTTGATTCTGGTTGCCCTGATTGAAGACTGGACAGCAGCAGCAGGGCAATCAATGTGACCACAGAGGTTTGAATGGTGACGCTACTGTTTTATGTACCAAAAAAAGATGAAGACCTTCAATTTTTAGAGATGAAGGACAAGTTAAAGAACAGAGAAATTTTATGAAATCACAAAAAGTGCAAAATGTTGCCAAATCTTACAAGAATTCCTGAGGTTTGAAAGAGATCTGGTTTGGGCAGAAAAGCAAGTATGACAGTACCAGGAGTAGCCAGTGCTACAGCTCAGATAATCAAGGCTGGACATTTTTATTTCAAGGCCTCTCTTCTCCAGAATTCAGGCTCTTGAAGTTTAGAATTCATGAATTCTCGTTTTATAGCATTATGCAAACTAAGAGACCAGTATAGAATTTTCTAGTCTCTAGGTAAAAATAAGAGTGGAATAAACTGGAGGAAAGACTAAAGGATTAACTAAACATTTCATAATAATTAAAGATATAAATTATGTTCATTTCAGGAGAAAAACTTTTATAAGAAACAAGCAACATGAAAGAAAATGCTTCCCCTTTTATTTGATATAAAAGCAGAGAAATGACCTAACATCATCAAACACCCCAATGAAACATGTATGACTGCACAGCTCACTGGAGGTAGCCATGTACTGAAGCTCAGTGGTGAGCAGAGAGAAGTTTTCATTCCTCAAAGAAAGATAACAGTAAAAAGAATTAAAAGGAGGATCAAAATATAAATAAAAATTCTGACTACATGTTTCCTTAACATAAAGGTTTAGTAGAGAGTATTTTTCATTGTTACTATTCAAAAACTACCTAGTTTAAATTGCTACTGCTGGATTCGTTAATAAATTTTGTTTATGTCTCTATATAAGAATGATGACCCAGGGCCAGTGAGACAGCCTCAGGGGGTGAAGGGGTTGCTTCTAAGATTTGGTGACCTGAGTTTGATCCCTAGGACCCACAAGATGAAGGGAGAAAATTGATACCCACTGTTGTCCTTTGATCTCCAGATACTGGATATGTCACATGTATTATAACACATATTATAAACAAACAAATGTAACTAATAATGATGATCTGATATTAATATATTACCATCTGATTATCAAATGTCAAATGTTCAAGACTGCAGTTATAGGAAGGTTAAAGAGAATTTGGCTAAAATACTTATTATACAATCTGGAAACATCTTTTAATCAAAGAATCCCCTTTTGGAGTCTGTGGTCATTTTTTATTCACAGAATATCCAAATAATGAACAGAATTAATTCAGTAGAGACCACTGACTTGTTAGGTATTTTATACTTAATTTTCTCTGTGGAAGCATGCATAAATAGAGAAATTTATGTCATCATTTAGAGTGTTGTTAAGAATTCTGAGACGCCAGATTTATAATGATATGCCAAAAAGTAGAAGTTGTTAAAATAATAAAAGAAAAACCAACAAGGAAATCAGCTCTGATAAAATTTGTTATCAAATTCTTTATAGACAAGTGGAGATAGGGAAAGAAGAATGAAACCACGATATCAAGCAAACGACACAAGCTCTGTACCTCAAAACTCTGTTGAAAATAGCTTAAGCTAAGGCTTTAGGATGTGCAGAAATCAAGATCTAACTCTAAAGTGGAAAATGACTCCTTGGTTGTACAATACTTGGAGGAGGCTGTTGTGCAAGGTGCTGAGGTAGAAAAGGCGGCAACAAATAACCCTCTATCCAACACTCTTAGCCAGCTGTGGGTCCCAAATCCAAACCATAGAAATGAGAGGCAAGTTTGGCCCCTGGTGTAAAGAGGCATGACTGTCCTGCATGCAACCAGTCACTTTCTCATAGGAGTTTAAGCTGTTCAAAAACGGGGAATTCATGCGTGTTTTTGTAACTTCATTTTAGGTCAACATGGTCCTGTTTAGTGTTTACTAAAAGAGGAGAAACAAAACAAAAGGACAAAAAAATTATCACTCAGACATGCCTTTTTGTTTGGGGCATGGGTGGCAGCTGGGAATTCCACTGAGCCCCATTCCCAGTCTATACTCTTTCTCCCAACAGAAGTTTCTGTTCTCAACTAGAGCATTAAACTCTTGCAGGGAAACTCATAGGCAATGGTACTGATAAATGATCTGGCAGAGTTTTACCAGCTAAGAATCAGGGAAAGAGTGGAGAGATGGCTTAGAGGTTAGGAGTATTTGTTGATCTTGAAGAACTCTAGTTTGATTCTTGCACCTCACAACTCTCTGTAACT
Organism: Rattus rattus; assembly: GCF_011064425.1. Taxonomy (NCBI): domain Eukaryota; kingdom Metazoa; phylum Chordata; class Mammalia; order Rodentia; family Muridae; genus Rattus; species Rattus rattus. Next base: position 32,237,964 of record NC_046172.1, read on the forward strand.
CTGGTTCTACGAGATCCAATGCCCTGTTCTTACTTCCATGGGTACCAGACATATACATGACACACACACATACATACTTGTAGGCAAAGCACTCATAGATACAAAATACATTATTTCTAAGACATGAAGACACACATATTAAAGGAGAGAAAGCTGACAAAGTCTTCTGCTATATTTTTATTGAGCTAATTATGCAATTTTACTATAAAACTGACTTTCCTGCTTAAAAGATAATACCCAATTTTGCTAGAATCTAAATTAGTACACAGTTGCTATTATAATAGAAATTGTATTTACTATAAAATAAACTTATTTTCAGAATTTCGGTTTTAATTTTTCCAGTTAAAGTAACAACATACACTTTTATTTACCATGAAAAATTGGGTCTTTTAAACAGTAATCAGTTACTCTTGGATAATAGAGGTATTTTGCACTAAAAAGTGGTCTACCTGAAAAATAAAATTTTATTTAAATTTAAAAAGATATAAAATAAAATTCAAATTTAAATCACATTTTAAAGTGAAAATAAAATAATTTTTATTTAAATTAAGTTAAAATAAAATATTTCACACAAATTTTGAGATCCATATCCTGTTAACAGGACAGTAGGACATTATTATAGTCTTTTAAAGCTACCAAAAGGTGGTATATATTCTCATACACATACACTCTCTGAATATCATTAGTTAGAGAATACTTAGGAACATTAATGTGAATGCCAGTCAGACCAAGCACAATTTCCATTTCAGCTTAAGCTTATCAGTGCTTTTATAGAATTATTTCATTTATTTTCAGAAAAATTTGGACATGTATGATCTAGAATAATCACTATTATAATATGAATTTTTATGGCAACTAATAAAAAGAATGTTTGAGAGCTACTAGACAATGAGAACAATATCAGAATACTCTTGTTTTTTTATTGTAATACCCTGGTAGAAATTCAGGTAATTAAACAGATTTTATATTATCATAGTTTACATAGGACATCAATAGACAACCTCAACTATGTGAAACTATTATGCATAATTCACACTGTAAAAGAGCTGGTCATCAGACATGAACCATTTCTTTCTATTAAGAGTATTCTTGCCAGAGGAACAGAGTAAAGACATAGAAGACAGGACTAGATCTAATAGGGTTTTAAGCAAGCTTAGTCTACCTTAAGACCCAATGCCAAAAAAATGTTTTTTGGAGATCTGCTTGTCATTATTACTTTGCAGCTGGCCAATGTGACCTTAAAGGTGAACACAGAGTCAGAAGTCTCCATACACATGCAAGAGTGCTGCTTTGATTTTCTGTTGCAATCACTCTTTTTACATCACCATTTGTCTCTGGACCACCTGTCATTAGTCTAAAGTCACTGTTCAAAGAACCTATTTCCAATGGTCTCACAGTGGGTTACCCAGGGGCAACTGTTTCCATTAGATCATAGGCACATGGTTTTGCCAGCACACCGGGCCCCAAAAGAAGCTTTTCTTTTAAAAGCATTTCAGGCCTTCCTTTAAGACTGGTCACAATGGCTGCTTGAGGCCCCTAGGTAGTAATACATGTGCCCACATAAGTAGTTTAGTTACCTCACAGCTTAGTTCCATCAAATGCTATGAAAGCTATCCTAGGAGCCTTTGCTTTGCAAGCTCTGTTATTCTATGCTTTCCGAGTATCTGAGGTTAGGGGGACGAGACTGTTCATAAACAGAAGCTGCTGCCTTGAAGTGCTTAGGAGATGCGCATCAGTGAAGGCAGGCTATATTGTCTATCTTCAGGTTTTGCACTAGATACAGAGGCTGATGCCGCTACCTTTTAACCTATGTTTCCTATGGCAGCTTGCAACTCAATGTCACAATGGAGTACTTTTTAAGATTTTACAGAAACCTGTGAAAGCTCAAAATGCAGTACCTCACTAACACAAGAATTTGTAAGACTTGCTTCACTATACAGCACTAGTGTGTATATGGAAACTGGGTTAGGATTAGAAAGCCTTTTTCCTGCGGTCTCTGTACTGCGGCCTAAAGCTCAAAAGCCATGTACAGACTTTCATTATCAGTCTGGTTTTCTTTGCCTTTGGTTAGGTAAGAGTTAACTGCTAAGGTTGTTTGAAACCGTCTTGCCCAGTAGAGAATTTTAATGCTCCATTTGAAAGAGTCTAAAAGTGTGATCAAGATACCCCCCGAAAATATGGTATTTCTTATTGAAAATCTTATTCTCTTAATAAATGGTTCTAAATATAAAAATGTCCTTCCATCCCATCCTGCCCCCCACGTATCCTTGTATTACTTGCTGTGTAGGGACTGGAGGGCAAATGCTGCATCTTTATAACCACACCTATTACTTATGGGAAATTACAGAATCAGCTCTTCCATTGTCACCCACGGAAACATATAGTTAAGAAAAACTTATCTGGCCTTTGAGCAAAAATTCCAATTTTTGACTGTAATTACAATAGATGTTCTAATATCTTGAGATAGGAAAGATTTCAAAGTAAATTAGCATGATAATAAACAAGTTGCGTTCACTCTCCAAGGTTATGATTTAAAAATCACAGGGCTAGAGGTCTAATAACGAAAACCTGCCTCTCACACAGTTTTCTTACAAAAAAAATACAGAAGTAAAAATGTATATATACCTTCACTGTCCTTGAATTTCTTGATTGCCACAATTTCATGTGTTTCCTGCAAAGGAAAAAGAGGCAGAGGGAAAATTATTCTCCAATCCCAACTGGGAATCGCAATTATCTGTGGGCAGAGGTGCTAAGACACAGAGCAGCATCTCCACCTCTCTCACCCACTCTAGAGACATTGTCAAGGAAGCTTAAGAAAGGGGGTGGCAAGGGGGCAAAGAACAGACACTGACATGCTATGCATGAAACATACATTTTCACTATCAATGTCTTCAAAAGTACAGGACATAAAAGAAATAAAGAGGACATCCAGAAATAGTCATATAACTCTCAACGGTTTAGTAACTTTTTTCTCAACTTGGAATCATAATAGTGTATACCTTGTATATATAACAAGGTTGTGTATGTCACTTCGAATTATATGAATAAGATTTATACCTGATGGTAAAAAAAAAAAACTGCTTCAAACTCCATTTGTAATAGCTATTTAAATAGTCTGTTAACGAACATAGTCCAAGAGCATCTTTCATTTCTGAGCAAATGCTACAGCGACATAGATGGGTCAAAGGCTGCTAAATGCTAAAAGTTCCCTAATGCACACGCCTAAACACACCCCCCACAGCCCTTCTGCACTATAGACTATCTAACCATTAAGCGTGCCAAAACAAATACCATTATGTAAAAGAATATCATTAAACGTAATGTTAGTAGAGGAGGCTTTTCATTAATTACATTTGTTTATTTATTGGGGGTTGAGGATGCTTGCCACAGTGCATGTGCAGAGGTCAGGGAACAATTGACGAGGTTGATCCTCTATTTCTATCGTGGAGGTCCTAAGAAACAAATCCAGGTTGTTAGGTTTTCTATTACCTGGTAAATAAAATGAACTTGACCAGAGCTAATTTTATTTTAACACTGATTCATGAGTAGAAACTTGTTGCCAAACTGAACTATTGTAGACTATGCACAATCAAATCTGATATGACTGGCCTTTGTAATTTTGGCCATCAGTTTTGTGCCCTAAGTCCTTACTTGAATATGGTTATTTCTTCATATTTTGCAGTTTCATATTTTAACTATTTCATTCCTTAAATCTTTATTCAACTATAATTTACTTTAGCACACGACAAAGTGAGAGACTCCAGATTTATTATCATTTCTAACTGTTGAACCGATTTTCCCAATCCCCTTTAGTGATGACGTGTAATTGTTATAGCTTAGCATCCTTACAGACAAATTCTAGATTTATGCTCAGAGCTTTCTTGCCATCTTTAATCTGGTGTAGGCTACTGACCAACCTGCTCTTACGCCAGAACCACTTTAAATGACTGGTACCTTAAACTTTTACATTAATCTGGAGTTCTAGATCCTGGTTTTCTTGTCACTTGCCTGGATAAAACTAATAGGTTTTGGCTGTTAGACCTAACCTGTAATTATATACATATGGGCTATTATGTCAACTATATTACATAGTCAATTGCTTCACCATTTAGTAAAATTTCTTTTCTCCAATGGTTTTTGTATATTTGAATGCTTGATTTGTATTATGTTTTATTCAATCATAAATGTATCTCTGACTGGTTTTCTGAGGCAGTACCCTTTTTTCCCTATGACATGAACACCTTCATCCATGCAGCCAGTGGGCAGGCACAGAACTTTTGGAATGGCTTAAGGTGCAGCTTTGTGTTTGAAAGCATGTTTAGAGGCTAAAAAGAAAAATGAGAGAAAGAGAGAAAGGAAGAAAGAGAGAAAAGAGAAAAAGAGAGAAAGAAAGAAAGAAAGAAAGAAAAGAAAGAAAGAAAAAAGAAAGAAAGAAAGGAAGGAAGGAAGAGAAAGGAAGGAGAGAGAGAGAGAGAGAGAGAGAGAGAGAGAGAGAGAGAGAGAGAGAGAGAAAGGAAGGAAGGAGGAAGGGAAAGAGGGAGGGAGAATAAATTAATCTGAGGGAAGAAAAACTGGCATTCACAGATTTTCTGTAAGCTTCAGAAGAACCTATAAAGTACCGGTTTTTATGTCACCAATGCGAAGTCTATATTTTTACTGAATGAAAATGTTTTAAAGTGAAATACATGTGAGTAGCTATTTTTCAAGAGGATAAAAAATTAAAGGCTTTGAAGAGTTGCTTAGGCTGAGATAGCTAGTTGGTAAAGTGGTGCCACCATGCAAATTTGAGGCCTTGAATTTGATCCCAGACTCCATGTAAAAAAAGTAGGTAAAATGGCAGCATGAGTTTCAAGCCCAGTTTTTGGGCAGTAGAGAGACAGACATTTTCCTGAGGCCTCTGACTAGTTCCAGCCTACTCCGATGAGCCTGACAATCTGAGAGACCCTGTTGCAAAAGAATCAAGGTGGACACCTGGATGAACACACACACACACACACACACACACACACACACACACTATATATATATATATATATATAGGTATATATATAGCATATATATATCCCCACATGTGCACCTCCCGATATCATCCCACAAAGGCTCAACTTTCTAACATAAATTATGTGATAGCATAGAAGTTTAAACAGAGAAAGAAATGATATCACTACCTGGAGGACCCAGCTATACTTTCTTTGGGCATATACCCAAAGGATGCTCCAACATATAACAAAGACACATGCTCCACTATGTTCATAGCAGCCTTATTTATAATAGCCAGAAGCTGGAAAGAACCCAGATGTCCCTCAACAGAGGAATGGATACAGAAAATGTGGTACATCTAACACAATGGAATACTACTCAGCTACCAAAAACAAAGATTTATGAAATTCATAGGCAAATTGATGGAACTGGAAAATATCAGTGAGTGAGGTAACCCAATCACAGAAAAACACACATGGTATGCACTCATTGATGATAAGTGGATATTAGCCCAAATGCTCTAATTACCCTACATGAACAGAACACATGAAACTCAAGAAGGATGACCAAAATGCAGATGTTTCACTCCTTCTTAAAAGGGGAAAAATATCCATAGGAGGGGATATGGAAACAAAGTTTAGAGCAGCGACTCAAGAAACGGCCATTCAGAACCTGACCCACATGTGGCCCATATCTATATACAGCTACCAAAACTAGATAAGATTGGTAAAGCTAAAAGTGCATAAGGAAAGGGACTGGATATAGATTCTCCTGAGAGACACATCCAGAGCATGTTCAATACAGAGGTCAATGCTAGCAGCAAACCACTGAACTGAGAAAGTTGGGGGGAATTAGAGGAAGTATTGAAAGAGCTGGAAGGAGCTTGCAACCCCATAAAACAACAATGCCAACCAACCAGAGCTTCTAGGACTAAACCACTACCGAAGACTATTCAACACTGACCCAGGGCCCAACTGCATATGTAGTAGAGAATAGCCTTGTTGGGGCACCAACAAGGAGAAGCTGCTGAATCCCGTTGAAGGCTGGATCCCCAGTGCAGGGGAATATGGAGGCACAAGGGGGGATATATAGGGGAATACCTGCATGGGGGAGGAAGGGAGGAATGGGGGCTTAGGAGGAAACTGGGAAGGAATAACATTTGAAATGTAAGTAAAGAATATATCTAATAAAAAAATAAAAGACTATCCATCACATATCTCTTATTATCTTTAGAGAATAAAAAAAAATAACATAAAAAAAGAAATGCCATGATGCTCTCTGATTTTTAGAAAAAGTCTAAGTCCAATTTGGCTTTTGTTCCAAAGTGGGTACCTTTTTTTTTTTTTTTAACATCAAGATTCTATTAGGTCATTTCTTTTCCTTGAAATAAGAAAAAAAATGAAACCATTTGTGTATATTCTAGAAGAAATCTACGTCTGTTTTCTGAACTAATATGTGAAAATTACTGATGTTCAGGAGTTTTTTCTAATAGCCTTATTATTGTAGCCACTCAAAATTTTCTAGTAACATTCACTATAAACCTCATATGTTTCCAAATGTACCTTCCATAACTACTTAGTCTGCTTTGTTCAGTATTACAGCACCAATACTTAGGGTATCAGGTAGGCAGTTACTATTTAGTAACCATTCAGTGAGTGCTATTCAAAATCAGTGCTCGCTACTCTGCTCTTCATTTGTTCCCTTTATATTTCTTCATCCTTCTTTATCTCGATAAAGTCTTGAATTTGCTTCCTGTTCAGTTTGTTCTGTCCTATACAGAGCAAATCTCCACTGCCTCCTTTCAGGAGGTATCATAAATGTCTTGACTTAATTTGCTTTGTATACAAGTCATTTTCAAGACTGGCTGTTGCTTTGAAATCTCAAGGCAACATTTTATCTGGACTCCTCTTTTTGTAGTCCTCCTCTGCCCACACCCCATTTTTAACCTCATTCTTATTACCACAATGGAAAGAAAGTCAACAAGATTGGCACCTGCCAGCAAACTGGGAAGATGGATTTTTCAGCGACCTAAAGTTCAAATAAAAATTGAGCTAGTCAGAGCCTGCTTTCAATCGAACACCATCGTTCTCACTGGGCTTGGCTAGTTTGACCTTGGACTATGTGGGAAGGGTTCTCTGTAAAAGAAGCCAACTGAGTATGTGTCATTTGCTCTTTCCCGTGCTGGCTGTAGAGCCCAGTACCTTGGTATTGGTGGCTCCCACAATTCTTTGTGAATATTCTATGTGTTTTCCAAGCCTTCACTATTTCTTGCCTTACTTTATATATCTGGAGCACATTAGTCTCTGAAATGATCTGGAAATCCGGATGTTAAGTGGGCTAGTGGCAAACTGAGAACGCCAGTTCCTTGGTAAGATGACTGCCTGCCTGCCTGTCAGCCACTTTACACATGGGTGTAAGTCTTTCCCTGCTCTCTTTGGCTATTTTTGCCTCAGCTGGTGTCAGAAAGCATAATAAATAACATGACATCCAAGGGTGCTTTTTAATCTACTCTTGCTAATGAAATTCTCCCTAGAGTTTGTCACCAATATTTGAATTTCTTTTTAATTCACGGAACTATTAAAAGTTTCTGTTTTTCTGTTTAACTATCTTTATAGGCACTTAATGGAGAGGCAGGAGGCGACATGCCAAACACTTTTACTAGTTCTACCACTATCCGGAGATGCTATCCACAATATAGATGTGGGCAAAGAAGAAACGACATGAAAATAACAGAAGAACTTGTGCTTTAAGTTCAGTTTATTTCCCAAAGCATACCATTGCCCCCACAATGTCTGCAACAGAATGTCACCAGCTGCAGTTAGCAAGATAGTCTTCATCTGTTCCTTGTTTCAGTGTCCTGCTTTAGTTTTAAAATGAGGCAGTTCAAAGCAGACATTTTAACCAGCAAAGGAAGAATGAGATAAACTATATCCACAATTCATTAATGGTCATTATAGATCTCATAATTCTACATCATCCTTCATTTTACCTCAAAACTAGATTTTCAAGATTGCTTTAGAATACACAAAAGAAGGATGAGATAATTTTTAGATAAAGGTTTCTGGATTTTACCATGTCTACATTGAAGCATTCAACATTTCCTAGAATAAGGGTTTTTTTCCAGTGAAAAGAAAAAGATTCAGCAGGGTATGGTTGCCACAGGCTTGTCATTTTGGCATTGAGAACACAGAAGCTGGAGGCAAGAGTTTGGAGACCAATCTGGTTCACATGGAGGCATTGTCTCAAAAAAGCAAAGGTGGGACGTGGCATGCGGAGTTAATGGGAGAAGACAACTGAAAATGTGTGTTCTAGAGTAGTAATCAACTGAGACGCCCATCTGAAGCGCTTATAGTTATTCTTGCATCAAGCTCCAACTCCATTACAAAACAAACCAGCCCTTTAATCATATTGGACAGAGACTATCATCCTATTGTTGAGGTTGAAAGCCCCAAGTCATCGCTTTGCTTTTGCTTATGTTAAAATATGGCATGCATTAGAACAACAGGAGAAAGAAAACCACTGTTTCTCTCCTAGTCTTCTCCTCACACACTAAGTTATTTCAAAGGTTACACTCAATAATTCATTTTCTAGTTATTCTTCGAGGAAACCCTTTCTTAGGAGAAATGCTTTTCTTCATCTACATACGGGATACAACTTGATAACCAAAGAATTTTCAGTCATTCCACATGTTATTCGCAAAGATCTCCAATAGTCAGTGTTCACACATTCACATGCCCCCCTCAAGTAGAAACAAAATTTTAGTCACAGACAAACTTTATTGGCTAGAATGGGATCCAAAAGGCAAACTTACTTTGTTTTAATTTTAAAGGCAGAATCTCATATAGCCAAGGCTAGCCTTGAACTTTTGATCATCCATCCTGCCTTCACTTCTCAAATTATGGGATTATAGGCACGAGCCACAATACGAGGCCAATATAAGCTTTATTCTAGATTACCATTTTAGAAATAATTTTTATGTCAGGTCCCATCCTAAGCACTTCCCATGGATTATTTCATACAATCCTCAAACCACTACTCTAAGGATTTTGTCCTGCACACTTTCAAGATGAGGATGCTGAAGAGAATGGAAAAATGGAAAAAATAATGAGCCATAAGTATGAAGAGGGCATTCAGAAACCCATAACTATGTGTGTTAAAGCAGAGAGATAAGGATGCTGAGTTTCCTCGTACAAAAGCATAAGCTAAAAGCACCACAGAGAGCTAAGAGAGAGGAGAACTGAGATTTCAAACCCTAATTGATTCTAAAATACTTCGCTACATGGTAGTCTTACACGACTTACAAGCAATAAAATGAATGGTATACTGTAGGAAAGGGTATTAAGTTCCAAAAAAGATGTCTTAATCATATGTTATATTTTCTATATTATGTTTTATTAAATGCAAATAATTCATAGATTATCTATAATCATTATTTTTATGAACATCTTCAAAAATAACTTAGACTGCGATTGCTTTTTATATTATGAGTAAAATTATAAAATGAAAGCAAACTGAAGCATGATGTATATTTCAAGGCAGGTAGAATACATGTGTAATGCCTTTTCCATAGAAATACAAAATATTACCTATTATATACAATGATAAATGCTAGTGTTTGTGACCTGCATTGGATTACTTGAAAACTACCACAGTCTAAACTAAAAGGCAGGGTTACCTCTAAATTTAAATATGTGAGACCAAATCAGGAAGGAAACAATTGGGCATAGGCAGGAAGGACGACATCTCAATCTGTCAATTAACAAATGCCTGCTGGGTCTCTGCCGTGGGTAAGGTTTTCTGCTGCTGGGTTTGACATGAGGGAGTCAATGAAGCTGGCTCCTGTACACAGAAGCCTATCAGATGCTGTTTAACAGTGCATGATAGTAAGTGGAAAATTCATGACACAAGTTGAAAAATGCAACAGATGTTGTATGACGTACCACGGAAGCTCAAAACAGGTTAGTCATGCAAACGTACAGAAAAATATACACTCCAGGCTCAGCAGCTGAACATATCTTGTTTGTGTGTGTGTCTGTGTGTCTGTGTGTGTGTCTGTGTGTGTGTGTGTGCGTGTGTGTGTCTGTGTGTCTGTGTGTCTGTGTGTTTTGTTTTATCCTTGCCTTTGGACATATAAAACATCACAAACTTAGCTTCATTCATTCCCAACTACCTCTTTCTAGGGGTACTTAAAAATATTGCTGTTCATTATTTCTTTGGGGAAGGGGAGGTGGTGCTGAGCGTATGGAGGTCAGGAGACAACTTGCAGGAGATGGCTTTCTCCTTCTACCACGTGAGTCCTGGTAGTGGACCCAGGGCTTCAGGCTTAGAAGCAGGGGCCTTTACCCACTGAGCCATACCAATGGCCTTCTCCAGAGGTTACCTCTCTCCTGGAGTTAGAATGCATCATTCCCCCTACAGATATTTTTTCTACAATTGTCTAGACAATAAAAATTATCTAAGTAGCATGTTATAGTACACATTTGGGAGGGAGAAACTTTTTTCTTCTTTTAAAAAATACCAATGTGCATCTGAGGCAGAAGCAGAAACCCACGAAGTGCAGCTCAGTTGAATGTACCCCCTTTTCCAAGACAACTGAGACTGCTTTTACCTGTCATGTAGGAGAAAGGACACGCAGGTGTTACCATATGTTCCACAGTGCGTGGGGCAGTCCCTACAACACAAGAGTATCTAGTACCAAATGCCAATACTGTTACTACTAATTTTAAATACTCATTTTATGATGGTTTATTCATAACTGTTTAATCATTTTAAATAATTTTTGGTATTCACTTGTAGATACTATTTCTTTAAAAAAAGAAACAAACAAACAAACAAAAAATAACCCACCAAACTGGTCACCTAGCAGATATAATGGCACATACCTTTAATCCTAACACTTGGGATGCAGAAGCAGGTAAATCACTATGAGCTCCAGGCTAGCCTGGTCTACACAGTGGGGCCCATGACAGTCAAATCTACACAGTGATACTAGGTCTCAAAACAACAACAGCAGCAGCAATAACAACAAATTTATCCTACTTTTTTAAAGACTTGCCTGTTACCTGAAAGTTTGAAATGATTTCAGGCAAAATTCGCCAAACAAATTGAATATATTTAAATTTTACAATTTAAAATGTTTATTTTACTTCTCAATGATTTTAATTCAAAGTGAATTACATCACTTCCTCCTCCACTCCCCCCAACCTCTCCCTCGAAATCCCTTTGTCATCCCACTCTCAAGTTAATAGCCCCTTTTGCTTTAGTTACATACACATTTCTATATATGTGTGTACAAGTACATTCAAACAAAACCTGGTGGGTCCACTATGTATACGTGTGTGTGGGTACACTTAATTTCAAGGCTGACCACCCTGCACTGGACAATCAATAAATCCTCATCCCTGGGAGTGGCTAATTCTCTTCTCCCAGCAGTCAATAGTTGCCTGTAGTTCTTTGGGAATAGGACTCCGTGAAATTTTAATTGGAAATGCAAAAATTAAAAGATCAATTCTCAAAAAAAGTATTAAAACTATTAATCATGGCATTAAAAAAACTACACTCATTTTAACAAAATAATGGTTACTTTGACAATGACTCCAGTAAAATGTTATATGACAAAATATACCAAAAGGGGAGCTGGAGAGAGGGCTCAGTGGGTAAGAACTCTTCTAAAGGACTAGAGCTTGCTTCCCAATATACATAGAGATGGCTCACAATGACCTATATAACATTAGTTCCAGGGGACTCACAGCCTTCCTATTGTCTCCATGGGCACGGCAGACATGTGGTGCACATACACAAACATGGAGCATACATAATACTCAAGTACACAGATACATATTATGAAAACACACACATATTAAAAGCTATTAAAACATATTATTTACTTTTCTGTTAAAAATTCAGTGACACTTTCCATTTGACCAAATCAATTTAGCTAAGAACCATCATCTACACCAAAATACAACAGAATTGCTAGTAAGAATCATGCTGCTGAGGCAGTGCCATAACAAACATTGGTATGAACTCAGAACTGCATTCAGTTTGAATTTACTTCTATCTAAGAAAACCTTACTATTTAGTGAGGAATATAGGACAAATTCTATGTATTTTACTACTTCATGCTCAGACTTTAAAATGAGCAGTCTCATGAAAACATTAATACTTTATTAACAGCATGTAACCAAAATAGATATAAAGAAAGTTTTGTGTTTTTCTTAGGGTTTTTTTTTTTTTGGTTTGTTTTTCTTTTCTTTTTGGCCCCTGCGGGCAAAGTCTCACATAGTCTAGGCTGCCATCAAGCATGCTATGTAGCTGAGAATGACTTTGCACCTCTGCTCCTCCGACCTCTATTGTCAAAGAGCAAGGCTCATTGATATGCATCATTACACTAAGGGTCGGGCAGTGGTTTCACAGCATGTGTTACATGTACGTGTTCTGTGGGTATGCATATATGTGTGTGTGTTAGTATGCATGCATGACAACTGACATCAAAATTAGATAATGGGTGTCTTGCCTCAATCATATCCTACCTTTAAAAAGCAAAATTTAATAAATTTTATGAGTGTTTTGCCCACATGCTTGTAAGTAGACTACATGTGTGCAGTGCCTATGCACAACACAAGAAGGAATCAGACCCCCAGAACTGGAGTCATACAGAGGTGTAAGCCACCATGTGAGTGCTAGGAACTGAACTACCCTCTGCTCTTAAAGTGCTAAAAGAAAATGACACTGCCTTGGTAAATGGTAAATGCATGTGTTGCTACTTGACTGCCCTGACCTCTGGAAGGTCTTCCAAATTTACTGCAAATCTGATTTTTCTTTCCTCTTTCAAGATTGCTTTCACAACAGGGCTGTGAAATGGCCGAATGTGCTAGGGTGTGTGTGTGTGTGTGTGTGTGTGTGTGTGTGTGTGTGTGTGTGTGATGTGCTTCTCTCCTTGAAACAGTCAAATGGTTCTTTTTTGGGCCAGTGAGTTGACTGAGTAAACATGCTTGCTATACAAGACTAGTGACTGGAATTCAAACCTCAGTATGCATGTAAAGCATGTAAAGGTGAAAAAAAGAGAAGCAACTCTACAAAGCAGCCCTTCTCACCCTCTTATACACTCCCACACAAATACAAATATTTACATATGTTTTTTAAGGACATGGTTTCACCATGTATATATCCTATGGTTGTCCTGGAATTCACTCTGTAGATCAGGCTGTCTTGGAACTCACAAAGATCTGCCCACCTCTACCTCCAGGGTGCTGGGATTAAAGGTGGGCAGCACCATGTCCAGATTAAAATAAGTTTTAAAAAGGTTCTCTTCCACAGTCACCTTTTCTAGTCTGTGTGCAACTTGCTTTAGTCCAGCAAAAATGAACCTCTAACTACTGCTATCACACATTCGCACCATCTGAGAGATGCCCAGTATTGGAACAGCCATGAGATTGCTAGCTGGCTAACAGTTGTGGAGCTTATGTAGTATGGCATCTCTAAGTCCTTAGGGCAGTGAGTGTCTCACAGTACTTAGAATGAAGTTGAACTATTTTTATTTCTACAATAAAAATCAAAGTTTCTGCAAAAGCTGACACTTGATATTTCAGTGCCAAAAATATCAGAATGAAACACATAAAACTCTTGGACTGCCTAGATGAAAGATGCACGAAAAGTAAGCTACTGTGAGAACTGCTAGTATGTGCCAGTGTTCACTGTTAGAGCCGGTCAGTATCAATCTGACCAGACGCTGGCTGCCAATGTCAAAGGAGGGTGCAAAAAGACGTGTTTACAGGGAAACAAGGCACGGAAAATGGCTCATCTTGTTTCATACAAGAAAGCAGGCATGCTTTTTTGTTGCGCCTGTATGGGCTAGAGGAAACTTCTGGGGGGTCTTTTCACTGAGCTAGGCAAGGGTTCTACCACTGAGCTTTCACACCTCTAACCCTACTGTGTTGTAGGTCACTTTTATTCTTGTGTGTGTGTGTGTGTGTGTGTGTGTGTGTGTGTGTGTGTGTATTAGTTACACCTCAGGAAAGTAGATTTAAGATGAGTCACTTAAAGTTGGAGAGAGATGTAGCTCATTGCTAGAGTGCTTGCCTAGCATTTACAAGGCCCTCTTTTCAATCTCTAGTACCATTTAAAAAACACTTTGAAAAAGAATTTACGTCATAGTTATAGATTAATACAAACTTACTCAATGTTGGCTGTGCAGAAAAGGTAATTAATAAAATGTTCAAAAACTGAAATCTAGTTATCAAGATAAAAAATAAGATGCCCAAACACGTTTCCCTAATCTAGTCACACATCAAAGAGAATCTCTTCAAATAGAAAGGGAGAGAGACAAGCTAGGTGTGGTAGCCTGGAATCCTAGCTGGTCAGGAGGAAGGATGACAGCTAGAGGTCATCATGATAGAAAGACCGTATCTTCTGAGAAAAGAAGGATGGTGATGTGGAGAAACAAATGTCCTTTCAAAATATTCTGGCTCGACAGTAAAAGATTATATAAAATGAGATACTGGATTTGCATATGTCTACACCTTTATACAAATATATACAGATGTCCTCAAGAGGCCTCGTACATAGCAAATTCAGACTTTGGCATCGTCACATGAATGAAAATTTCAGAGATGATGCAGCAGTGATGCCTGTCAGGATATACTTTGGTTAAGCGGTATTAACCGTCTCTGCCTGCACTGCAGTTGTTTGTGCTAATTGTGATTTTTGTTCTTCATATTTCATTGCACCCTTTATTTTATAACAATAAGGATTTAATGAGAAATGAAATTCACTTGTATTGATCAAATAATTAAAAATCAAGATGGCATTAACTAGGCACGCCAAATACAGGCAGGCTCAATCAGATGATCACCGGGCTTATGGGACATTCAACTCTGATGGGAGAATACAAAATTTAAATTTAAATGAAGACTATACCTCATCAAAGATTATCTTGCTATGGCAGCAACACTAACTTAACAACACACTAAATCTAAACTGTACTGAGTAAAGGTAGATTTTCAATTTTCTGTTAAGTAATTCAAGTTGGCTTTTTAAAGTACTCACTTCACCTTGAACTTTCACAATATGGTAGTGACTTGGTCCTTCCTACTTTATAGACTCTTTCAGAGAAATGTTCAGACTTTTCAGATCGTTCTCCCTGCTTCTGCCAAGACAGGGGCTGCATTATATGGAGTAGGTGAGGTAAAAAGAAGCTTGCTGTAGTAAGGTAGGAGTTCTCTGGTTTCTAAGAAGGTTCTTTCTGGATTTGAACCCCTGATGCCTCTGTTAAGCCCCAAGAGATATAAATCAACTGTGGAGAGCTCTTTTAGCTCAGAGCATGGGAGTTTGGCCCAACTGATTAAGTTCCCTCTTGGCTTCCTGGTGCTAAAGACATCTAGACTATAATCTCATTTACAACTCCCCTTGGCCAATGACTGCTATATTATCAGCCTCTGCCTCAACACAATGTCCCCATTGATAGTCCCACTGGCTGTCAACCATCTACCTAAGATAAATGTTCTTTTGAGATCCTTAGAAACTGTTCACAAGCTAAAGGAGGACCAGGAGGCCTCTATGCACTTAACCACACTAGACTTTTTTTTTTCTACTGTCGCAGCTCCAGCTATAACGAGGTAAACCTGGAGCATCTTCCAAGAGGCGAATAAGAGAGAAGCTCCCTTCACTTTTGACAACAACCTCAACATATCCATTTTTCTGAAGTGGGAATGTTGGAAATGTCAGCATATAATTACCTACTCTATCTTGCCCTCTTCTTTTTGTATTGTTTTATCACTTGAAATGACAATCTTTCGCTTCTCCTTTAATTCTCAAAAAAGTCTCCTATTAAATAGCATCCTCGATTGTCTCCCTAACTCTCTCTCTCTCTCTCTCCAGGGGTATGATTAAAAGCAAAGATGAGGAGAAAAATTCCAGTATATTTATTGACCACAGATATAGCAGCAGGTATTTCAAAATTATTATCCATATTAAATTTGAAAAAATTAGGTATGCTAATAGAACAACAACCAAAGTAATCTTAAAATTGTGGACAGATGATCAATATTTAAAAAAAATACATGCTCCTTGGGGCTGGAGAGATGATTCAATGGTTAAGAGCTCATACTTCTCTTCAAAGGACCCAAGGTCCATTCAAAACTGCTCCAGGAAATGTGATGCTTCCTCCTGACCTGTGTGGCCACGTACTGTACTCATGTGTATATTTTACCTAGACAGATACCCATATACATAATTTAAAATAATAAAAAATAAATCATAAAATTAAAATGGTTCAGATAAAGAGAAACATTGTTTCTCTGAGAATAGCTTTGTACAGATTCCTTTTTAAGGGGTACTAACTGTCTAACTTTCTTGTGATGCTTCTCCTGTGTATTGTGTAGATAACACTGATGTCTTAACGTCTGCAGTTATTTGTGGGTAAACAATGCATAAAGAGCTAGCAATAACAGAGGTAGCTAATACGGAGTAAGTGGCTCACAGTTTCTGAGGGAATACGAACAACAAAATATATCCAGGCGTAACCACACATTCACACATTCTGCTGAAGTTAGAGACAAAAAACTAATATGGTTACAATTTAATGTGTTTTATAATTGCTTATCACCACCCTGTGCATGCTGTGTGTGTGATCTATTCATTCTGAGTTTTGGAAAATATCATACTATTCTAGGTTTATATTCTATAAAATATGACAATATGAATACTGAACTTTCGTATATAAGGCCAATGGTTATTTTTCTCCAATTCTTTGGAAATATGGGTGGTTTGGGAGGTCACAGGCCCTAGGTGGGAAGCTATTGCTATTGTTACACAAAATAAACAGGATGTGGCTATGAAATTACCCTCTAAAGAATTATATTTATACCCATATAGCAGTGCTGCCATCAACACTGGTCAGAGAAGCTCCATTTACAATGGGCAGTGGTAACTGCAAAGACTTGTAAGGGGTCGAGGTAATAAGAAATAAGCAACCATAAAGTTAACAAAGGAGTCAGCCATAAGTGATATCAACAGTACTGACTCCAAGGCTCAAGGAATGTGGCAAGGAGAGGGCAGAAATAAAAGAGTCAAAGAAAGGGGTGGGATGAGGTGAACGCCATCTTTGGAGCGCAGTAATGCAGCTGCACTCTTCAGCTCAGGACAGTTGTGTTTACCTATGCAAGACTGGGCCGCTCAGCATCCTGCCACAGGGAGCAACACATGGGGCCTAGAAGAAGACCTAAAGGCAGATACTGGTAGCTAGTGGGAAATGGGGGTGTCAAGAAGACTCACCTCTACTTGAGTCTCTGAGGGAAGGAGAGACATTTTCGGTAGTACAATCACTGGTAGGGAGCTCATGCTCTTATAAACAGTCCCTTACCCGGGATCTTATAAGAGACCCTAAGAACATGCAATGGATCAAAAAGAAAATGACAACAGAAAGACTAGCTGGGAAGGGAATCAACTGGGAATTGAATGGGGACAAGAAAGGAAAATAGGAAGGTGAATGATGAACTATACACATATGAAAATGTCATTAGGAAGGCCATTCCTTTCCCTCTTTTATTAAAAATAGTTTTTTTCCTCACATAATGTATCTTGATTATGGCTTCCCTTCCCTATACTCCCCCTCCCACCCAGATCTACTCTCTTTCTGTCTCTCATTAGAAATCAAACCTACTCTTAGGGAGATACAAACAAAACATAATAAAATGAAATAAAAGTTATCACATCAAAATAGGACAGGACAAACAGCAGAAGAAGAGCCCAAGAGAAGGCACAAGAATCAGAGACACACTCATTCACACACTCAGGAGTCCCATGAAGACACTAAACTGGAAGCCGTATGATATATGCAGAGGACCTGGTGCAGATCAATGCAGGGCCAGTGCATTCTGCTTCAGTTTCTGTGAGTTCATATAACCTTTGATCATGTTGATTTAGAGGGACTTGTTCTCCTGGTGTCCTCCATCCCCTGTCTCTCACACTCTTTCTGCCTCCTCTTCCACAGGGTTTCCTCAGCCCTGAGGAAGGGATTTGATGGAGAATCCCATTTAGACTTGAGTGCTCTAAGGTCTTTCACTCTATGTATAGTGTCTGACTTTGGGTCTCTGTATTTCTTCCCACCCGATGACGAAGCTTATTCTTATATATAATATATATAAATAAAAACATTTAAGTATGCTTAATGAAACTCCCAAGATCAAAAGAAACAGGCTTATTCTTCAGAGTACCTGGGTCCTCAGGTGCCTAAGTGCCATTGACACTGCCCAAATGAGAGAAACTGAGGTATACCAAGAGAAATGTGGAAAGTCATCCTGGAACACTGCAGTGCATTCCTCTAAGGGCAGTGTGACCGTGTGCTGGGACAGATGTGTTCATACATACTGAGCATACATGATCACAAAATGGGTTAACCCACATCTGATTACAGTACGAGGCCACTGATCTTCACCACAGCTGTGTACACATGAAAGGTATAATTAACACTAACAAATTTTTCTTTTCCTAAAACGTTTCATGGAGGTCGAGCGATTGTTCAGTGGTTAGGAACACTTGCTGCACTTGCAAGTTAGATTCTCAGCACACACACGTCTGGCGGCTCACTTCCAGTTCCAGCCCCTGTGTTCTCTTCTGACCTCCTCAGGTCCCTTCTGTTCTTCTCAGGCACTAGGCACATATGTAGTACACATATATACATGCAGGCAAAACACTCCTGCTCACAAAAAATAAATAAATATGAATATCCCTTTAAAGTGGCTAATTTAGTGAAAACTCTTCATACCTTATTATGCATTATGAAAAAAAACTAGATAATTTCAGCCTTGCATTCTCTTGCCACAAAAAGAATATGAAACACAAAGCAGAAGCCTGTGGTAATTTTTAAGAAGCATTTGGTCTTCATATCCAATTCCCCATCACTTTATCTTACATATGTACCACATCATATTAAGAGTCTGGAAGATGGACTATTTCCCATAACTACCATGGAACTTTAATGACTATGTCATGTCACATAAGCACTAAGGATAAAAAGAGGAAGAAGGAAGACAAATTCCCCAACATGGTGATACTAATGGAACAACAATGGCCTGAAAGTCTTCAGTAGTTCAGTGATGTCAGAGAAACAGCCAGAAAACAGTATACATTTTGAATCAAAGTTTTAGGTCTGGTTACTGAATGTCAAAGAATACCAATGAATATAAGGAATACAACCCAACAGCAAAACAATAACAAACTGCAACAACCAATTTTTTTTTTTAACATTTTAACATTTTTTTTTTTATTAACTTGAGTATTTTCTTATTTACATTTTAGAAAGTGTTGTTCCTTTTCCCGGTTTCCGGCAAACATCCCTAATCCCTCCCCTCCCTTTCTTTATGGTGTTCCCCTCCCCCATCTCCCCCATTGCCGCCTTCCCCAACAGTCTAGTTCACTGGGGGTTCAGTCTTAGCAGGACCCAGGGCTTCCCCTTCCACTGGCGCTCTTACTAGGATATTCATTGTTACCTATGAGGTCCAGAGTCCAGGGTCAGTCCATGTATAGTCTTTAGGTAGTGGCTTAGTCCCTGGAAGCTCTGGTTTGCTTGGCATTGTTGTTCATAAGGGGTCTCGAGCCCCTTCGAGCTCTTCCAGTGCTTTCTCTGATTCCTTCAACGGGGGTCCTATTCTCAGTTCAGTGGTTTGCTGCTGGCATTCGCCTCTGTATTTGCTGTATTCTGGCTGTGTCTCTCAAGAGCGATCTACATCCGGTTCCTGTCGCCTGCACTTCTTTGCTTCATCCATCTTGTCTGCTTTGGATGGTTGTATATGCTTATATGGGCCACATGTGGGCAACTCTGGAATGGTATTCCTTCAGCCTCTGTTTTAAACTTTTGCCTCTCTTCCCTGCCAAGGGTATTCTTGTTTTTAAAGAAGGAGTGAAGCCTTAACATTTGATCTCCCTCTTGGAGTTTCATTTGTTCTGGCATCTAGGGTAATTCAAGCATTTGGGCTAATATCCACTTATCAATGAGTGCATACCATGTATGTTTTCTGTGATTGGGTTTACCTCACTCAGGATGATATTTTCCAGTTGTCCATTTGCCCTATAATTTCATAAAAGTCATTGTTTTGATATTTGGTAATATTCATTGTGTAGATGTACCACATTTCTGTATCCATTCCTCTGTTGAAGGGCATCTGGGTTCTTTCCAGCTTCTGGCTATTATAAATAAGGCTGCGATGAACATAGTGGAGCACGTGTCTTTTTTATATGTTGGGGCATCTTTTGGATATATGCCCAAGAGAGGTATAGCTGGGTCCTCAGGTAGTGCAATGTCCAATTTTCTGAGGAACCTCCAAACTCATTTCCAGAATGGTTGTACCAGTCTGCAATCCCACCAACAATGGAGGAGTGTTCTCTTTCTCCACATCCTGCCATAGCATCTGCTGTCACCTGAGTTTTGATCTTAGCCATTCTCACTGGTGTGAGGTGAAATCTCAGGTTGTTTTGATTTGCATTTCTCTTATGACTAAAGATGTTGAACATTTCTTTAGGGTGTTCTCAGTCATTGGCATTCCTCAGCTGTGAATTCTTTGCAACTCTGAACCCATTTTTAATGGGGTTATTTGTCTCCCTGCGGTCTAACTTCTTGAGTTCTTTGTATATTTTGGATATAAGGCCTCTATCTGTTGTAGGATTGGTAAAGATCTTTTCCTAATCTAACAACCAAATTTTTAAACGTGGGCAACAGACTTTGATAAACATCTCTCAAAAGACAAATATGAATATGAAAAATACTCAACAGCACTACTTCCCAGAGAAATGTCAATCAAATCTACACTGATGGGGTGAGAGATGGCTCTTTGTTTAAGAACACTGGCTGCACTTCTAGAGAACCGGGGTTTGATTCCCAGAACCCACATGGTGGCTTACAACTGTCCAAAACTCCAGTTCCAGTGGAATCCATTGCTCTCTTATGGCTTCCACAGGTACCAGGAAGGGATGTGATCCATAGACATACAGACAGCCACCCCATACACACAGAATAATTTTATAAAATTTAAAAACTATAAAGAAAGTATCACCTTACTCAAATAAGAATGCCTACCATCAGATAAAAGACACCAAGTACTAGAGACAACATTGGAGAAAAAGGAAAACAGACACAATGTTGATAGAAATGTAAATTAGTATAGACACCATGAAAAACAGAATGGAGATTCCTCAGAAAAACTTAAAAACATCTTCCACACTGTCTAGCAGTCCCACTACTGGCTACATATTGGAAAGAAATGAAATCATTAAGGAATAAAGACATCTGCATTCTCAGATTTGGTGTAATGCTACTCACAGTAGTGAAGGTAAATGTCTATTAATGGACGGACAGACAGTAAAACTGTCCATATTCATAATGAAATACCATGTAGCCATAAAGAGAAGAAATCTTGCCATTTGAGACAATGTAAAAGGAATTGCAAGTCACTGTGCAAGTGAAATAAGAGAGGTATAGAAAGTACCCTACAATTTCATTCATATTTGGCTATAAAATGTGGACCTTATAGAGAAAACATTAGTGGGGTAATAATGTTGGAAATCCTCTTCAAATACCATTATTGAACACCTCAATGAGATCACAACTTCCTATGTTTTAAAGAAAAGTGCTTTTTCTGCCACATCTAATTACCTGCAGTTTTTCACCTGTGTCTTTATAGATACCTGTTTCCATCTGTGCACACTTTCCTTCAAGTACTAATTCATTCTTTATTCATCCATTCCACTGACAAACAACTTTTTAAAGCTTCTACTGTGTGACAGGCATGGACATAGCAAAGGGGGCTCTTTTCTCATGGAATTCAAATTCTGGAAGAAAGAGCAAAATAAGAAAGCAAGAACAGGTCTGGGGATGTGGCTTAGTAGTAGAATGCTTGTCTAGAATTTGACCCCTAATACCACAAAAATAAGAAAATTAAAATAAAACAAGGTGATGTTAACAGCTTATGGGAAAAACAAGGTGGGACAACTCCAGGTTAGGGAATTTCAAGGAAGTAACACATTTTAGTTTTACTTAAATGATACTAAGCCAGCTAAGGCCTATTTCTCTTCACTAACCTGGCCCTTGAAGCATTTGCAGAGCCCTTCTAGCTTGTTCCCCAGATTTCCCTCTGTTTAAGGTCCCTTAGCGCTCTATCTATACCTCAGCAAAAGAACTTCCCTTGACTGACTTCACGCGGCCCTCACTCCTGCAAGTGAGATGACAACTAACATTTGTGAGAACAGGGGCCCTATTTTGACTCTGTACTGCAATACCTAGCAGTGAGGATGAGACAGACCAGCTGGACATGCTACTTTGGTTGTTGTTTCATTTTGCTGTTTTGAAACAGGGCCCACTGTGTAGTTCAGGGAGGCCTCCCCTTTGAGGCAATCATCCTGCCTCAGCCTTCCAAGTGCTGGGATTGCAGGTGTGAGCCACTGTGACTGACCAGTAAACACCCTTTAAGTACCTCTGACCAAAGTTTCAGTAATCATGAAATGACACAAAGGATATCCTAGACAAGGAAATGAGATAAGATTTAATTGTAACTAAAAACACTACAAAAAGTAAAGACTTGAAATATGTCTTTGTTAGAAGGATCGACTGTCTAAGCTTCAAAAACAATGACTTCTTTTTGTTCATTCTCTGACAGGTTAAACTCAAGGACACAGAGCAAACTTCATTACTGTATTGCTGTGAGCCCTTTCCTTCTATATAGTAAGCTTTCTATAGAGGCTGAGCATGCCGTTCCTGCCCTTTGTCCTAAATCTACAGCAAAATGGCTGCTTAATGAATTAATCTGAAGGTTTAAAGTTTTTGCTTGTGGTTTGTCTTTAACTAGGACAAAGAATCTCCTTACAGTAATAAATTATATTCAAATTGCACAGACAATGAAGCCATATAAATTTGAAAAATATCTGCTTTATAAACATCATGGTGGCTAAGTGCTTCAAAAAATTTAAGAGAAAAAGGAGGAATTTTGGAAAAATGTAAATTAACAGATGATTATAGGAGAAATTATATACTATTTCTTAACAAAATAGCACAGATTTATATTCATTACTTTGTATTTTGTGGCATAGAACAAATAGTTAAGACATTGTACTAAGTCCATGGAATGAATATATATATATATATATATATACATATAAAATGGGACTTGAGTCTACATTTCAAAAGGGGGAGAGAGGAAGTATTTTTGCTGAAAAGGAGGCAAAGTAAAGGGAAGCATGGATCTTTTCTAACTGAGGAACAAGGAACATGGCTGACTTCTAACAGCTTTACAGAAGTCCTTGAGCTAAAATCTAAATCGATGAATAATATTGACATACTGGTTTTGAATTATGTCCTTCAAGCTATTCTTCTAGCTGTATTTAAACAAGACTAAAGCTACAGCACAGAATCGATCAGAAAGCACAAAGAAATATGGTGTAGAACAAATACACAGATCACAAGCCATGCTAAAATTTCTATCGAGCACTAAGCAACCAGTTTTCTAAGAAGATTTTGTTTCCTACTTACAAAAAGAAAGTCAAAAAGAAAACTCTCCATATAGAGGGCTACATTCCAAACAGTTAAAAAAAATGTAAGTTGTCCTGGGTCCTCTCTCATAACAATGCTATCAAGTCTACCTACATGGTTTCCTAGGCAGTTGGGGAAAAACAAACTCAACCTTCCTCATTGGAAACATTCTTTAATAATATTCAATGGTGTGGCATCTTCTTTCAGACATATCTGCCACTCCTGATGCCAAGCAAATGAAGGTGGTGACATAGAACTCAAAGGCCATCAGACTTCCAAAGGAAGGATGATATCTAAGAAGGATGAGATCATCAGTTCGAGAGCCAGAGACTACAGGGATCTAAACCTTGCCTCCAGCACATTACTACCCAAGTGAGTGGCCTGAAGGGTATTACTCACCTCCTGGTACCTCAATCTCCTTGTTAGGAAATCTGGGCCTAACAATAGCTCATATTCCTGGGATACTGTTGGGTTAAATGAAAAGACCAAAAAAAAAAAAAAAAGTTCAGTGTTGATCTAAGTTAAACAAAATGTTCTGCTTGTAGGTATTCCCAAACATCTTAAGTATGTTCCCAAGTGAGGACCTAGGTCTACTTCTAAGGCCTGGCTCCACTTTCCCTTAGGGAGACTACCAGTCCTTACTGTTATTTGTAAGCTAAGCCTCAGGACAGTATTGGAACTGACCAGATCAGAGTCACTACCAGGCCTGGGGAGGCCATGGGGCTATGACACTTGCATGCATGTAGGTCTCCAGGACTTCTGACTGGAGGTTCTTGCAGAGATTTTTTTTTAACCATCTGATCACAAAGTACATGGCCTGGGGAGCTGAAGCCAGGTATGTTCTGCCTGGTAGACAGCAGCCCTCAGCAAAAGGCTTAAAGGTAACCCAAGTAAAACATGATAACTAAGATAACTATAAGGCACAAGGCCTCTTAGCATGTGTCTAACAACAGCATAGCAGCCAAGCTGTTTCAATAGGATCACAAGTCAGGGGATGTAAATTTAAGTTTTATTTTCCAAACAGAATTGTAAGATGAATGTGGCAGTGCACTTGTAAAAGTGAGAAAGGGGACTGAAAGTTTAATTATCAGTTCAGGACACAAGTGTAGTGAGAATTTTGGTGTCTTTTAAAATCCAGTAGTTACGTTTTGTTTTAATCCCAGGTATGGGATTGGGGCTGCTTCAGATTGTCCACAGCTGCTAGGATTTCTCTCATGATCTAGCAGGGCTGTGATTTTTGCCAGCTGCAGATACTTTACATTTGGAATTCTGGGAACTCTTGACATGGTACGAACATGAGCACCCCAAGAGGGCCTTCTCCTCTTGCTGCTGCCCCCACTGCTGCTGCTTCCTGCTGCTGCTCTTGCTGCTTCTACTCTTTCTAGATTGCTGCATTTCTAGATTGCTGGTTGCTGGATTGCTGGTTGGAGATATCATGATAACTTGATGCCCCCAATCAGCAGGAGGTAGTCTAACAAGATTGAAGCTCCCTTTCCCCTCTAACCTTCTTTGATGACTACCTAGTGTTGGTGGAAGTTGGAAGGGATTTAGATGGAGAAGGGTGATGGATAGATGGGTGTGTGTGTGTGTGTGTGTGTGTGTGTGTGTGTCTGTCTGTCTGTCTGTCTGTGTATGTGAGAACGAACACACACACACACACACACACACACACACACACACAAAATCACTAAAGTGAGCCCATACACAAGCAAGACTCTGTCACAAGGAATCAATTAACTGTCAATCACTAGAATAACACAAAAACCAAAGAAAAAAGAAAAGAAAAGTGCTCATTAGGGTCACAGAACATGTTATATTTATTTCACAGGCCTCTGAACTCCACAAAACTATGAACTCTTTCACTCAGATAAACAGCAAAATCTTCTTTCAAAATTAACGTCTAAAGTACTGCTGACAGACTTTATTAGGGGATCTTTCATTAAAACACACGCGCGCACACACACACACACACACACACACACACACACACACACACTGGATTTCTATTATTCTGGTTCAGAAAGCGATAGCCTTCATTCTATCTAGGCTCTGCCTAGCTGGTATCAACCCTCTGGCTTGCACATGTATTTGCAAGGCAGGCATACCCATAAATGTAACGCTGAACATACTATACACTGTGGTGGACATCATTCTGCAGGTGAAGGCAGGTTCACAATAGAACAAGACCTGTCATGGGAAGAGAAGGAAGGATAGGTGGGAACAAATGTTTTAGAAGGGAGGGAGAAGAGGAGAGAGGAGAGAGGGGAGGAGGAGCTGGAAGAACATGGCGGAAGACTTTAAGCTTCCTCTCTGTGCATAGTTACAGGTTGTTATGACTATTCTGAAGGGATGGGTGTGCACAGGATTTTGTGCTATCTAAATGAACAAAATTATGTCTTCTCAATTGGATCAGAGGTTATTGTGTGGTGTGTTCTTTCTGTGGTGACTTAATTGAGTCCACAGTAAGAGAGCGGTGAGATAGGCGGTCTCTATATGAAACTGGCATGGCAGTGAGCCACCAAGGGAGCTGTGAGTGAGGACAGGGCGGCTTGGCAGGATGCCGAGCTGGAATGGCTCGCACATCGCCTGGGTCAGAGGGAGCCCAGGAGAGAAAATGTGGAATGGTATGCGAGGGAACCAGATGCACACCTTTTTTTTTAATTATTTACTGCAACATTACACAAACAACAAGTGCCAAAAGAATCATCCTAAAGGTGTTATAGCCTATATAATTTGTCTAAAGAGCATTCTTGAAATGAAAAAATTATACAGATGAAGTAAAGATTAGGAATTACCAGGGGTTGGGAAGAAGGGAAAGGACATGGCTAAAAGATAATATTGCTAAAACTGCTGTATATTTTGACTGTAGAGGGCACATAACTCTACACAAATTATGAAGTTATACATAACTAAAATATAATGAGTGAATATAAAATGGGTGAAATCTGAAGGTTAATGAATAATGTGTCAATTTTCTACCTGAAATTATGTGAAAAGTTAACAAGCATGATGGCACGCATTTGTACTCCTAGTAAATAGAAAGAAGCAGGAAAAAAAATCACCTTTGGCTACATACTAAGTTCAAGACCAGCATGGGTTACAAGAGACCCTATTTTTAAAAAACAGTAAAAATCGGGGGTGTAGCTCAGTGGCTTGCTGGACATGTACAAAGCCATGGATCCAATCCCCAGCATAGTATAAGCCAGGCATGGAGGCATATACTTGTAATCCCAGGACTAAGGAGGTGAAGGCAGAAATACCAGAAGTTCAGGGTCACCTTCTGATAAAGCAAATCACAGCTTCAAGAGACCAGATTAAATATACTAAACTTGTCATCCTATGTCTCCCTTTAGTGTTTCAAAAGGAATATAACCCACAGGAAGACCAACAGGAGTCAACAACCTGGGCCCTTGGGGGGCTCTCAGAGTATGAACCACCAGTCAAAAAGAGCATACACAGGCTGCACCAGGTCTTTCTGCATACGCAGGAGATGTGAGCTTGGTTTTCATATGTGTCCTGAACAACTGGAGCGGGGGCTATCCTAAAAGCTGTAGCCTGTCTGTGGGATATGTCTAGTAGCTGGGTTGCCTTGTCTGGCCTCAGTGCGAGAGGAGGCGCCTAGACGTGCAGAGACTTGACGTGCTAAGGAAGGAAGGGAGTACGGGTGTACTGCCCAGAGGAGAAGGGGAGGAGGGTGGGAAGGATTGTGGCAGGGAGTGACTGGGATGCAGGTGGTGAATGTGATATAAAGGGAATAAGTAAAAAAATAAATGAATTAAAAAAAATAAATAAATACAAAGCCTGAAGAAAAAAAATAAAACAAAACCAAAATAAAACAAAAAACCTCCACATATTTGGCCAGGTAGGGTTATGGTCGTACACACTTTTAATCCTAACACTACAGGAGCAAAGTCCAGTAAGTCTCTGTGAATTCAAAGCCAGCCTTATCTACATAGCAAGTTCCTTAATGCAAGTTCCAAACCAAATAGGGCTACATAGAGAGATCCCGTCTCAAAAAAAAAAAAAAAAAAAAAAAAAGGTCACTACTGAAATGTGGTGAGGGAATCCAGAATCTATTATTTCTTACAATTATGTTCCAACCTGTAATTATCTCGGGGTAAAACTGCAATCAAAACAAGAAAGCTACATGTGAAAATGACTGTGAAATAAATGGGACTAGGGAGTGCCCAATCTGATTCAAAGGCTTTCGAACTTTTGCAGGGTCCAAAAGGCATAAGTACCCCATTACGAAGTAACTGATTAATCTTCCCAATGTACTGCAAAGAAAGCCTAAAACTCCCCATTTAACTAAGAGACTAGGTTTTCCAAATGAGACTGTACCAACTGTCAGAACAAGATGTTATAAACTGCAGGTTTGATGATTTGTTCCTGTGTTCTCCATTCTCCTGAGTTCCCTGGAGTGGGAAGATACTTAATGATGAAGAGTACATCCCTTAAAAGGGAAGGGAAAAAAACCTAAGTAACATTCTTCTTGCACATCTCAAAGTCATGGATTCTGTTACATGAAGTGAAGGATGCTGTTCCTGGAACAGTGGCAGAGTCATTCAACCTGACGTCCAAAACCTGTGGTTACAGAGTACTGTGTTTCATGGCAGAAGTGTCTCTCACTGTAGTCCAAGCTAGCCAAGGGCCTAGGACACTCTGCAACTGCCTTGGCCTCCACAAGCCACCACACCCACCTTAGGTTGTTAAAATTAAGATGCTCCAATGAAGAGTTCCAAAGGCTTTATTGACTAAAGAATTCTCCACAAGATATACTAAGCTGGCATTGCATGAAATGAAGCTGAACACAACAGTAGCTTAACATCAAATGGTAAGCAAATTAATATTTCTTGTATAAATTTGTGTGGGGGGCTGTCATACAAGAATGAAAGTCTGCAGCTCAACACTTTCAACCACCTGTGGAATGTTTTAAAAGGTATTAGAAGAAATGGGTACCCTTTCTTGATATGTTTCAGGCCAATTACACAGGAATTGTACAACCCCCCTTCACCCTCTCCTGATTTCCAAATAAAATCTTAATATGAACATGAAAAATGCCAGTCATCCCATGAGACTGCAAAACTCACCGCAGAATGTAAGATCTGAATTAATATGCATTACTGAGAACAAAGCCGAGAGTGCCTATGATTGCCAAGTTCACGTAGGCACATTTCAGAGTTTACCTCTAAGCATTTCGTTAAGTTTGTAGTGTTCCCAAGTGCTTTTGTCAGTACAACTGATCCAGTTAAGTATGACTCTACCTTGAACAAGTAAAATATGTTGTTTATCTCAGCAATGGGATTACTGCTATAGTGTATAAGAGAAATATATACTCTTTTCAATTAACAGAACTATTACATATTATTCAATAAATTGGATGATGCATTTTAAGGGAAAAGATAATTTACTTCCACAATGTTTTCAAGCATAAATCACAAAGTCTAGGTTATCAGGCTGCTGTTAGCTCAGTCATTGCTTCTGTTAGATAGTTCTAGAATGTTAATGTCCAGTACACTTGCTTTGCTTTTCTGTCTACCTAAAACCCTCTAAGAATTCTGTTTATCATCACAGAGGGAAAAAAAGGCTCAGAACAAGCCAGAAAGGATACTTCCTGCCTGCCCTTCCCCCTTAGACTATGCACTGTAACTGACATGGTTCTGTTCTCTTTAAATATAGAGGGAAGAAAGTCCCACCGGGACCACCTGATCATTAGAACATATGGTGGTGAGAACAGCTGACGAAGAGACACAGGAAGGTTTTGGTAGCTCAACTGGATTACGGTAAACTTCCTCCTTCTTATTTCCCATATGATTCTTAATAGCCTTAAATAAGACATAGAACAGCTCAATGATATTCAAGACAAAAGACACCATTGACACCACCAACATGAAGAGGATGAAGATGGTTTTTTCTGTGGGGCGAGAGAGGAAGCAGTCCACCCGATGTGGGCAAGGAGACTGTTCACAGATGTAAACGGCACTCAGAGTGAATCCATAAAGGTACCACTGGATCAGAAGGAAGACCACCTCGAAGACAGACTTGAAGAAGATGCTGGCCATGTAGGTTAGCAGCAATGTGCCTCTCATTTTCCTGTTACCATGTTCTTTCCTGCCACACTTGAGATGCTTTCCTGTATCTTTCTGCAAGCGCCTTTCCCCACTGGCCCCATTAAAATGAGCAACTTTAAGTTCCTCCTCCTCTTGCTTCTTCAACTTCTCATTCTGTCGAATCACATAGTACACATGTGCCAGGTGTAAGAGTGTAGGCACAGATACGAATATGACCTGTAGGACCCAGAGGCGCACGTGAGAGATTGGGAAGGCTTGGTCATAGCAGACATTTTCACAACCAGGCTGTTGAGTGTTGCAATGGAATTCAAATTGCTCATCACTCCAGGCTGACTCGATAGCAGTGCCCAGGAGCAGGATGCGGAAAATGAAAAGGACCTTGATCCATACCTTTCCTCCAGCTGTGGAATAAGGTTGAAACTTTTCTAGGAGCTGGTGTAAGGCACTCCAATCACTCATGTTGCCTGTCCGTTGTTCTTGCACTTAAAAGGTGGGCACACCAAGTAAGTGCACGCCTTGGAGGATGAAGTGAAATAAGACAGTAAGTTCAAGAGTCACGCCTGCCTAAAGTCTAAAAGCCTGCTGCTGTTTGGTACCTTCCCTACTCCCCCTAATAAAAGGAAATTGCTGACACCAGGCAAAAGTTATGGAATGCATTTTCATAAATGGTGAGTGCTCCTAAACCAGAACATATGTGTACCTATAATGAAACAAGTTACATAAATGAGAAAGCATAAATTTAAAGGTCTCCTCAGTATAAAACAATCGCCCAAAATAATGAGTCAACTGTTTGGCATATTAACAATTCATACTCATACACTGATTGATGCAGCTGTAGAGGTTGGGCCAACATTTCCATTAGGTTCAGTGTCTACTAGGTGAAATGTACTATAGCAGGCATGGGCACTTTCCAGTGAGTAACGAACTTGTGGAACTTGAAATCAAATGGGAAAACTAGATCATTTCAAATATCATGTTTTGCTACTACATGCCAGTAATCTCAAGCCCTTAGAAGGCTGAAGGAGAAAGGTCACTGAGAGTTCTAGGCCAGCCCGGGTTAACTATTGAGTTATCCTGAGCTACAGAGTGAGATCTTGTCTTTAAAAGCTACAGCATTTTATTAAATCTATGATATAATTGATCAAAAGATAAATCATTTCACAATTCTAAAAGGAATCAAGAAATCCAGTGTAAGAGACATCCTATATCTTAATTTCAAAACAGTATGTACATTATATAATTAAAGGAAGACTCAGTGAAGAAGTGACTATACAATTACACATGTAAATAAGATGCTGAGAAGATAATAACCAGGAGATACTGACAGAGAATAAGGTAAGAAAACCCCAGCCAAACTGATTAGAGATAGCCATACAAGAAGCAAGAAAATTATTGCTTGATGAGAGAGAAAGAGCAAACAAATTAAAGGTAAAGAACTCTATATTCAAAGCACTAAAAGGCAAGACAGGTAAAGGTTGACACAGTGGGCAGTGTAAGAGGTGAAAGTCACAAAAGAGCTATGTCAGATGTTACTTAGTAAGAAAGAAGCCCTGGGTGCAGAACCAAAGATTACACCATGAAACTAGGACAAGACTGAGGCCATGGAAGACATTACAAATGGTTATCTGAGGCTTCGCAGAATGAGTGGGAGGGCTGACAGGGCAGGATTAGAGCAGGAACGAATAGCTTGGGAAGAGGATGGGAACCGGGCTAACAGAGAGCAAGTGACTTTTGATGGAAACAAATGTGAAGAGGCTATCAAGAGTGATGAGGCCCTGGAGAGATGGCCCAGCAGTTAGGAGGAGATAATTAGGACACACGAAGGGCTTAAGCTGAGAACATTTGCAGGAGGAGCACTGCTACCATCGCCTAGCCTACTGAGTGTGGGTGGGAGCTTCTAGGATACAAAATGTGAGCGAAGCAGTTCCGAACACCTGCTAGTCTCCATCCATTTCCTCCCAAGATCCTCTATTTCTCTGTGACCAAGTCCTTAGAGCAAAAGCAGAATGAAGGGCTGTCTGCCTCTAATTCAGGGCATACCAAATATGTCTCACTATGAATGGACCACTGGTAATTTTTACATAACTAATATTTTAATTAAATATTTTCAATGCAGCAAATCATTTATAAAGTAAGTTTCAACTGCTGAGTTAAAATCATATTCATCACACTTAATATTTGAATTTGCCTACTTCAAAAAACATTTTCCCAAACATAGTCATTGTAAATACTTGGGTATAATAAAACAGGAAAAATAATATTTTTTAACATAAATGGTAAGAGTTATCCAATTAATAATCAATTTTAAACATCTAAAAACTAATTTGTTTCTTTGTTCTAATGGCCATTTCTCACAGTACTTGCTGTGAGAAAAACAAGATTTAAAATGAACCCTAGAAAAAGGGCGAGATTAATGAAATTTACAATGTGTCAATCACCTGAGACTGTTTGCAACTCTTATCCAAGGGTAAGGACATAAGCTTCCCCAAATTAAATTTTTTAGCAAGTTATCAAATTACAAGGCTTCAAAGTACACAGAGTACTTTCTCAGCTAGATAAATAACACATTTTAGATGAACTGTCCTCTGTCACACAGAGTATAAAAGTAGTCCTATTAAGCGAAAGTCACCAAGATCTAGAGTTTATAATTAGTTCCTTCCTCAAGGCTAATTGAGAACAAGTCATTGGCAGTATAAGACTTCTACCTTTATTCTCGTTCATTTTTCACAGTCCAAAGAGCTGCATCTCTAGACATTGGAAAGTGCCTTAGAAACTGAGATATTTTTACAAAAACAAATAGGATGAAATAGTAAAGAAAACTCCCCAGGACTACTTTAGTGAAGTCTATAAAAGGTAGCTGACAAGTCAAAAAAAAAAAAAACAATGCTGGGGGTATCAAGAGACATAATATTTTTAGTTAATTCAAGATAGTGTTCTTAGCAATTTTCAAGAACTAGATGAAGTTCTTAAGCTTTTCAAATTTTTTGTTCTGAAAAAGTTCTTACTAAACATATGAAAATAGAGATCTAAGACTCAAAAGGATGGAAATAACTGAGAATGAGTCATCTCTGCTAAGCAAATGGTTCACAGGAAAGTTTAAAACCCTCTTGCAGAACATTATTTTTAATCTGGACAAGATCTTTCTAATTTTAAAATATAAACGTAGGACTTCCAGTTTCAGCTCCAACACATGTGGAGTTCAGATATCATCATTCCGGTCGTGCGGAAAGAAAGACCCTAGCATAACTCTGAAGTCAGCAGTTTGTCCAACCTGCTAGAGAAGCAGGGCTGCAGGCAAGAGAGTCCCTGTCTCTAGATGGACAAATGCATAGAATCACCCCCAAGACACTTACCTGTGGCCAAAGGCTCCAGAGTAAAATATTAGTAATGAAAATAAATCTGCCTATGCTAAGTGGAGACCATTGTGGAATGAGCGCTCAAGGAGAAGAGACCCTCCACTTTGAAGCTTCGCTTGCCTCCAGAATTCTGAAATCTCTCCTTTGTAGGAGAGGAAAAGCAAACCAATCTGAAAATATTCCCAGGGTGTAAGAGCCAATCAGAATCTCTTCCTCGCTAGGTGTGGTGGTGCCTGCCTTTCCTGCCAGCATTTGAGACACATATACAGGTTGAGGCCGACTGGTCAGGGGGGAAATTGCAGGACACCTCAGGCTACACAGAGACCCTGTCTCAAAAATAAAACAAACAACAGAAAACAAACAAACAAACAAAAAAAAAAACAAAAAACAAAACCTTCTTCGGGATGGAGAATGTGAGTACTTTTGAAATGCAAAAGTACAATTTTCAAATAAACCCATTCTTGTAATCCAGGCCCACCTTATACTTGGAATCTCCTGCCTCTGCCTCTGCCTCAGCCTCCCAAATAGATTACAAGTCTGTACCCTGTGGCCCAGTTCAAAATAAGTTCAGAATGTTCTTCAATAACAAAGGCTAACACTCTCAAACAAAATGTACCTGAAACTTATATATTCTGGAAGAAGAGGAATTAATTAGCTCCAGTCCAAGTTGTTATTCCCATTTCACTTAGCAAAAGGAGGAGAAAGACGCAGTGGCCCTGAAAATGTTTAGGAAGGATATGGCTAAGGAGGACTCCTGCACAGCTGAAGCCCTACGTGACAAAACACTTCCCCATCTCACTCTTTCCCACCATTTCAACAGGGTTTCAGTATAGAACAGAAGACCACCACCGAAAAGTGAGACAGGCGAGACAGTCTCTGATAATCTTAGGGAAAGGCTAGGAGCAAAAAGTAGGAAAAAACAAACAAACAAACAAAAACAAACAACTGAACAAAAGGCGTAAAGCAGGTTCTCCCCCTGTGGGTGTGACCTCCTGGGGTTGCATATCAGATGTTTTTGCATTATAGCTCAACAGTAGCACATTTTAGTTATGAAAAACAATGAAATAGATTTTTGTGGTTGGGGTCACCACAACATAAGGAACTGTATTAAAGGGTCGCAGTATTAAAAAGGTTACAACCCACTGCATTGGAGGAAACTAATGAGGTGACATAGCTTAGCACAGAAGGGTACATGCTTGCCAACACTGAGAACCTGAGTTAAATTCCCAGAACTCACATTGTGGCAGGAAAGAACTAATCTCTGTAAACTGTCCTCTGACCTTCATGTGTGCAGCCACACACATGCATGCATACACATCAACTGAATGAATGAACGAATGAATGAATGGAAAAATTTTAATGGCTCACTCAGTTCCTGGCTGAGGAACATAAAATCCCTACTAAACGCCTACTTTTTCAGAGTATCATCCAATATACCATATTCAGTATGTGCACACACAAGGCATACAAAAGGGCAAGAAAATGACCTAAATAGATGAAGGAAGTATTAGAACCAGATGAAAATAAGGCAGAGACTTAAGAACTATCACATAAGGAATTTAAAATAACTATGAATAAACCAGGCACTATGGTTCTTGCCTGTAATCCTAGCACTCTGAAGGGTGATGCAGGAGGACCACTAGTTCACAGCCAACCAAAACTACACAGTAAGACACTATGTCAAACGAAACCAGAATTATAATTAATGTATTAAAGGACTCAAGTATGACTTTAACCCCAACACTCAAGGGGGAAAGATAGGAGGATATATCTCTGTGTTTGAGGCCAGCCAGGGATAAACAGTAAGACCCTATACCCCAAAAAGAAAAAAGAATGTAAGAAAGAAAGGGGGGAATGAACTTTCTCACACTCCTACGACTCTTCAAAAAGCTTGGAGCAATAAGAAAAGGCTTGTTGAAAGAGCTGGTTGTGATAAGAAAGCGCTGATCTTCCACCTCCCTTACCTCCCACTAGAGCTCACAAAGAGAAGAGAAACACAATGCAACTTCTTCAGCCTGATAATAGGCTCCTTCCTTTCCCCCCTTTCTTGCTTTGCTTGCTTGCTTGCTTGCTTTCTTTCTTTCTTTCTTTCTTTCTTTCTTTCTTTCTTTCTTTCTTTCTTTCTTTCTTTCTTTCTGGAGAAGAAACTTGCTATTGTTTCTCAGGTTGATCTGAAACTCAAAAGATTGTCCTACAGAGTAGCTGGGTCTTGAGTAGATTGGACTACAAGGATTCACCACCATTCCTACTTAAGGATATTTTTGAATCCCATAGCTAACATCATGTACTAGAAAGGGAATGGTAACTGAAAGCCTTCCTCTAAACAGCAGGGCCAAAAGACCACCTATTTCACCTACTTTGGTCACTTCAACAGTGACGTTACAGCTACATCAATTAGGCTAGACAAATGAAGAATGTCTAACGTGGAAATGAAAAAGGAAAAGTATCCATTTTCAAAGAGAGAAATCCTAAAGAATCTACCCCCCCCAAAAAAAACCCCAATCTACTAGAACTAATAAAGTTAGAAACAGTGCAGAAAATAAGATCAAAACACAAAATCCAGTAAGCCTCAAAGTGTTAAACATGTACTTACCATATGGGCCCAGGAATTCTGCTACTAGGTATACTCAGTTCCCAAGTACTGAGAACAAGCACTTGGATCCTTGTGTATAAAGTAGCATTCATAATAGCCAAAGAGGGAAATAAGTTTCTATCAGCAGATGAATGGATTGGAAAATGTGAGGCATATATCATACATATACATATACAATGGACCACTATAAGAATGAAGTTCTCATATGTACAACATGGATGAACCCTAAAAACATTATTTAAATGGAAGAAGTCAGATACAATAGGACAAATATTATATTATTCCAGCAGCACAAACAATCTACAATAGGTAAACATCACAGAAAAGGAAAGAAGCTTAAATTACTAAGTACTGGGATGAGTGGGGAGAATCTGTGAGATAGTGCTTACTTAGTTCCAGGCTTCTATTTAGCCTAATGAAAAAATGAAAACAGATGGTAGGAGTGTTTTCATATTACTACGCATGTATATTACTGAACTGTAAAACTTTCATTACAACTAAAATTAACAGGAATACTGCTCCATACTGCAAACAATCTTAAAAGGAAATTAAGAGATCAATTTCAGTTATAAAAGCATGAAAATGAATACATCAATCAATCAATAAAATATTGGGGGATTAAATTTCAGATTCTAGGCAACCCTGATCAAAATTCCAATGGCTTCCCTACCTCCAGGAGTGGAAAAACTGACCCTAAAATTCACAAGGTAGAACAGCTGGTATTGGAACAAAGACAGGAACAAAGCCCAATGGACAAAAATGAATGGTACACAATCCCCCACAATTAGGGCCAAGTGATTTTCAACAAAGGTGCTACTACAAGTAAATGAAAGAATTATCTGTTCAATAAAAGGTCCAACTCAACTGGATATTCACATGCAAAATTAAGAAAATAAGATAAGAGCTACACGTGGTGACTCATGACTGTGATCCTAACACTTGGGATATAGAATCAGGATGATCAGAAGCTCAAGGTCATCCTTAGCTACAAACTGAGTTGGAGAACAGCCTGGACTGTTCTGAGTCTCAGTTTAAAAGAAACTAAAAGCAGGGGCTGGGGCTTTGCTCTGGGAGTAAACTGCCTTTGGAGTTTAGATTCTTACCACCCACATACAAAGCCAAGCAGAGCCGCACGAATCCGGAATGCTAGTGTGTAAGAAGATGGCCAGGGGGAATGGGACATCCCTGAACTTTACTACCCAGCCTGACCAACTGTTGTGCACCAAGTTCAGTAAGAGACATGTCTCAAGAAATAAAAGCAGAAACCAGGCATGGTGGGGCACACCGTTAATCTCAGAACTAAGGAGGCAGTGACAGGCAGATCTCTGTAAGTTGTGGGGCAGCCTGGTCTACAGAGTAAATTCTAGAACAGCTATGGCTACATAGTGAAACCCTGTCTCACAAACAACAAAAAAGCTAGATATTGATAGAAGACACCTACCTTCCATTGCACGTGCACTCATGAATATAAAAACACATGCTTCACACACACACACACACACACACACACACACACACACACACACACACACCCCAAACAAAAACAAAAAAACAAACAAAAATAAAAACCAGGGACCAGAGAAATGGCTCAGTAGTTAAGGGGAGTAGCAGAGGTCTTCCAGAAGTCTAGAGTTGGAGTCCCAGAACCCACAAGGTAGCTTTTAACAACTTGTATTTCCTGTTTCGGAGGATCCAACACCACCTTTAGGCCTCTGTGGGGACTGCATGCATGTGGTGCATAGATAGACACATGCACATTAAATGAAATAATTCGATAAAAATGAAAAAGTTGGACCTCTGTATCACAGTATAGGAAAATCATATGAACATCAACTCAGAATAGATGAGGGGGCCAATAAATATAAAAGCTAAAATTATACTAGTATCCTATTAAATACAGATAAGAACATCTAAACTTTCAGATATTTGGATTTTAGTATCTTTTAAGGGCAAATAATAAAGGAAAAGTAAATATAATATCAACATTAAAAGTCTTTTCTACATCAAAAACAGTAACAAGAATATGAAAGGCCACCTAAAGAATGAGAGAAAATACTTGCAAACCACATGCCAGATGAGAAACTTGTACTCAAACTAGACAACAACAAAACTCCATTTAAAAAAGAATTGAATAGACAATTCCCTACATAAAATATCCAAATGGCTGGCCAGTTGGCTCAGTGGTTAAAAGCACTTGCTGTACGTACAATCATAAGGACTAGAGTTCAGATCCCCACAACCTGGTAACAAACAGGCATATAGCACTCCAGCTCCGAGGGAGAGAGAAACACCAGGATCACTGGTGACTTTCAGCCTAGCTAAGATACTAATGTCAAGTTCAAGAGGGGACCCTGCCTCAAAGAAACAGAGGAAATGATTATAGAGGATACCTAATGCCTTCTTCGGGCTCCAATGTGTCTATATGCATGAACACCTGCATGTACACATGTGCATATGCACACACATATATGCATACATTCACACACAAATAAATCAACATTAATCTTTTTTAAAGCAAAAAATAAGATATACGAATGGCCAATAAATTCATGAAAAAATGTTCAACATTACTAATCATAGGGACAGGACATGTAAATGAAAACAACTTTACATCCACTGAGACGGCTATAATGTTTCAAAAGAAAAATAAAGATATGGAAAAACTAGAGCCTGGGTACATTGCTGGTGGGAATATAGAGTGGTGCTGCTGCTATGGAAACCAGTTAAACATAGAATTTCCATATGATAGTCTCTCCATCCTCCGTATGCACCCTACAGAACTGGAAACAGAACTCCAATACTTGCACAGGAATGCTCACAGCAGTTTTATTCACAGTAGTCAAAAGGTAGAAACAAGCAGACATCCAACAACGAAAAATACATAAACCAGATAGAAGAGATGCAAACAATACAGCAGAATGCCATTTCAGCCTGATAAAGGAGGTAGCGTCCATGCATGGGTCAATGTGGGCAAACCTCAGGAAAAAAAAAAAAACCTTTCTGTTAAGCAAAGAAAACCAAATTCAAAAGGCGCATGTCATACAATTTCACATATATCAACTATTAAGAGTATCTAAATAAGCACAGAAAGAAATCCAACTGCCAAGAGGAGAGATGAAATGGGGGAGTTTATACTTAATAAATATGGAGCTTTCCTTGGGGGATACAGAATACTTCGAAACTTGAAAGACTGTGAATGTACTAAAGGACACTGAAATGTGCATTTGAAAATGTTTAATTTGTGTAATGTGAATTTCTTATTAACGAGGGGGCAAAACTATGTCTTAACTATCATTTCTACAAAAAAAAATCAATTTGTATAGGCCTTAGGAAATTAAACTAGTTAAACCTCGGTTTCCCTCACATAAAAGAAGGATAATTCTTGCTAAGTTAAAAGTTAGGGGGTAAAGCAGCTAACAAGATACATGGGTGAGAAACTTTAAATGGAACTTACTGTTGTGGCCGATTAATGTATTTATTTCTACTTGGCTTATACAAGAAAGATATTCCATTGTTTTTCTTGAAAGAGTTTTATTCTTCACATTGCAAGAATGTTCTCATTCTCAAGAAGAGCGCATTGTACTTTGTTCATTTTGAGTGGAACAACAGCTATTCAAGCCACTGATTTGTATGTTTCTGTATGTCTGATTCCCAGAATATTCTACTTCTCACCACATACAATTTCCCATGTAACAATTTAAAGACTTTACCCAAACTGAAATAAAGGTTAAAGTAATTTTCAGTGAAAATTACCTTATTAATTTTAATTCCGTAGGCTCCAAGAAACAGATAGAAACAGAGTCACTGAGATCACTATACTATTTCTGCCATATTCTCCTAGTTTGAGTTTGCTTAACAATACAAATAAGCAAATTTCTTTGTAAAAGTCAGATGATAAGTGCTTAAGCTTAGTGGGTCATACAATAATATACAGCTCTTTAACTGTGTCACACAAAGCAGCCACAGAAATAGCACAGGTGAATGAGTATGACTGTGTTCCAACAAAACTTTGTTCAAGAAGTAGAGTATAGATCTGATTTGGCCCATGCATGGTAGTCTGCAAACTTCAGATCTACATACTCAAGGTAATTTCCTTACCCATCCTAATATGGTGGCCAGAAACTTAGAGGAAATGACCAGGGCCTATGGTCAAGTTTGCACCATGCCATCTGAGTTCTCTAGCCCATCATGCTATCACTACAAGGATTCTAGATCCCCGGAGTTTGTAAAAGAGCTTCCTACTACCCATTCTCATTTATTATGCTAGCACTAATGGTACTGCTTCCTAATTCCATTCACAGCTTTATGCAGTTGTCCTAAGGGGCACTGGGAAATACTGTAATTTCCCATGGCTTTATTACTGACAAGAGTTTTTCATAAACAGGATTAAATAGGAAACAGGAAAAAGAGGCTTCACATTCTCCTTTGGATTGCCATCTTCTATAGGATTCAGACTGACTCCTTAACCCCATTTTAAACTCCTTGGCAATGGGCAATGTAACCTTATGTGTTGGTTTAGCTAGGCTGAACGAACTTTCTCAAAAGAATTCATTCTTACTGAATTTCGGAGCGCACCTTCCTAGCTAAGTGGCCGATACTTTACCAACCCTCCGTAGAATTTTTGTTCTTAAGCAGATAATGTGTTCAATTTAGGTTTTAATGCCAGGCCTAGAATACAATGCACTGCTTTCCAGTTACTGTTTTCAACATCTGGTAGACTATATTAATTATTTAACAATATCCACTAATGGCTAAATGGGCATTTATTAATTAGCTTTTTCTTACATTATCAGTGAATATATTTTTTCAAGCCTGTGCAGAAAAATAATCCACAGTGATTTTTACTATTGAAGTTTTGAAGAAAATTAGCAATGAGGTGATGGTATAAATTGCTTAACCACAGACCTTTGTCAGAGACAAGGAATCACCCCTTCTTTTTCCAATGACAAGGTTTCACTGTGTAGCCCTAGTCATCCTGGAACTCGATCTTGAACTCAGAGATCTGTCTGCCTGTGCCTCCCCAGTGCTGCGAATTT
This sequence comes from Rattus rattus, assembly GCF_011064425.1. Taxonomy (NCBI): domain Eukaryota; kingdom Metazoa; phylum Chordata; class Mammalia; order Rodentia; family Muridae; genus Rattus; species Rattus rattus. Next base: position 32,278,517 of record NC_046172.1, read on the forward strand.
AAGGTATGCACCACCACCACCCAGTTTGAACTCACTCATCTTAAGAATATGGAGAAAGAATGTTCTTGTCTTAGAGCTATTAAATCCTCATTTTCCTAAGAAGGGATTTTAGCCTCACCCTATAAATGCTCGATAAATAATGACACTGATTGGAAATGAGGGATCTGAAAGAAGCACAGAGAAGAGGTGGTACTGAAAACTGGACTTGGTTCCCAACAAGGAATCCAAGACGATCCTGGCCATTTGAATGTGGAAACCAGGAGAAGGAGCCTGGAGAACAAATCCTCTACAGAGGGTAAAAAAGATGCTTTAGAAACGAAGTCAGGGCCAGACATGGTGGTGCAGGCCTTAATACCAGCATGTGAAAAGCAGGGACAGTCAAAGGCCACCCTGGTCTACATATCAAGTTCCAGGCCAGTCAATAAAAAGAAAGGAAGAAAGGAAGAAAGGGAGGGAGGGACAGATAGAAGAGAGAGAAGAAAAGATAAAGTAAGCAAGCAAATAAAAAATGAGAAAAAATGAGGTAAAGTCTTCAGTGTAGACAGAACTAGTAAAGGTAATTCTGATGAGTATTTCTTTGTTCTATTAACCAAGAAATAAACATAAAACCAAATCTAGACACTAGTGTGATGAAGATTAAAGCAATCAGGAAGCAGGGAAAGGTCAAATTCTTCTACTTCCCTAAAGAAGTCAGATCTGCCTGGAAAGTAACATCCATTTCTTTTGGGGATGTAGAAATATGGGCAGTTTTTCCTGTCAATAGGTTAGTAGAGGGGCTTGACCGCTCATTTCTGTAATTCTCATAGAGACTGGAACAAAAAGAATGTCACAATGTCAAGGCCAGCCTGTACTACATAACAAAGTCCAGTATATTACATTGTCTCAAAAATAAGAGAAAACATAACTACAGAGAAGTAAGGTTTAATGAAAGTCTCACAGTATTTCAGAAAACTAATTAGATCAGCAACAGCAACAACCACAAAAAAACAGGTCAAGAGCAGAAACTGAGTGAACTAATTGTTCCGTATGAGTGCCTCTATAAAAAAAGGACAAAAGATATTTTCTTTATTAATGATTCCTATTATCTTTGCCCTAAACCTGAAGTCCAGTGACATCTCATTAATCTCCATAACCCTCAGAAAATTAAATCCTCTAAAATGGATTATAATGAAAACTGCAAACTTTTCCCAGTATTTTTTACAATATTTATTAAACCCTAAGCTTCTTTGTGATTTTACGTAATAAAAATTTATGCACATGAAGCAGAAACCTTGATATTTACTTAAATAAAAAAGCAATGGTGGAGAAAATAATATAACAAATTTCTACTCGACTCTTATCTCTTTGATCTTTGTTTTAAAATTATTAAAGAAGAAGATTTGCTTCATTTAATGTGGTTTTTAAAAACAAGTTAATTAGCCAGGCGTGATGATGCACACCTTTTAATGCCAGCACTCAGAGGCAGAGGCTCTACAGAGCAAGTTCCAGGACAGCCAAGAATATACAGAAAAAGCCTCAAATGAAAGAGAGAGAGTGGGGAGAGGGAGGGAGGGAGGGGAGAGAAACAAGTTAGTTTTGTTTTGGAAAACCTGCATGGTTTTAGATGGCAGTTGTTTGCCCAAAGTAAACATAACCCTCGAAAGTATTTTAAAAAGCTGTTATATTAGTGATTTGGTACAGTTTGATGTTTAAAGAGCCCACAAATTGTTTTGGAAAAAAGCAAAAGAAATCTCTGTATATACTCCTGTCAGGTGTGAAAGCTCATCTCTAAATCCTAGCTCTTAGAAAGATGACGTAGAAGAATCAATACATCTTTGATGCCAGCTTAAGCTACACACTGAATTCTAGGATATCCTGGGCTATAATTAGCAGGCCAATGATCTCAGAAAGAAAAAGGAGGAAGGGAGGGGGAAGGAAAGGAAAGGAGGAGAGGAGAGGAGGAGGAGAGGAGAGGAGGAGGAGGAGGAGGAGGGAGAGGAGAGGAGGAAGGAAAGGGAAAGGGAAAAAGGAAGGAAAAGTATGCTGCTAACAATGAAGTCTAGCCAAGCAAGATGACTCAAGCCTGTACTACCAGCACTCATGTGGCTAAGTCAGGAAGACCAAGGCTAGCCTGGGTCTCGTAGTAAGTTTCAGGAAAACTTGGATTACATTATGAGGACATCCACTATCTTGGGGTTTCTACCGCTATGAAGAAACATCATAACCACAGCAACTCTTATACAGGATAACAATGAATTGGGAATGGCTTACAGGCTCAGAGATTTACTACACTGCCCTCATGGTAGGAAGCATGTGTTTGGCACACAGGTAACATGGTGCTGGAGAGTGGCTGAGAGGGTCTACATCCTCTGGCAGCAGGAGAGAGAGAGACACTGGGCCTGGTTTCATCATCTAAGACTTGAAAATGCACCCCCAGTGACACAACTCCACAAACAAGGCTGCATCTACTCCAACAAGGTCACATCTCTTAATCATGCCACTCAGTTTCCTTCAAACCACCACACCCCTTATCTCAAAATAAACCTTTAAAAACCACCAAGGAAACCCTCTGACAAACGATAAACTGACAATTGAGTAATGAACAACTAAGAATGTCTGTCTCCTTGGTACAGACAAATAGAGATATTTGTTACTAGTGTCTTAGGGTTGCTATTGCTGGGATGAACCGCCGTGACTGAAAGCAACTTAGTTCATCATCAAAATCATTAAGGGTAGGAACTCAGATGCAGGAGCTGATGCAGAAACCATGGAGGTACTGCTTACTGACCTGCTCATCATTGCTTGCTTTGACTGCTTTCTTATGGAACCCAAAATCACCAGCCCAGGGATGGTACCACCCACAGTGGGCTGGGTCCTAGCCCATTGGTCATTAATTGAGAAAATGCCCTACAGGCTTTCATACAGCCAGATCTTATGGAAGCATTTTCTCAACTGAAGTTCCCATTCTCAGATGATTCTAGCCTGTGTAAAGCACATAGAAAACTAGCGAGCACAACTAGTGAGTGTAATCAATTTTATGCTACCTATTACAATCACGTTTTAACATGTGAAAGAAGAAAAGGGCACATTCTAGATTGTCGACTTTTGAAAAAAATAGCTTATGCCCATTTCACTAATAGTCAATTTGATACGTGGCTCATTGTAATACATGGATTTGTTTATCTGTCAATCCTCATCATAGGTCCTCCTATAATCTTTAGACTACTTATAAATAGTATCTTTCAAGTTCTTCCTTCTCTCTTAGTCTTCTTTAGATGCAACAATTTCAGTAGCCCATTCATTCAGCTCTGTACTCCCTCATGTAAGCATCCTATCATTTCAAAACTCCATTTCCTTCTCAAGTTACCTTCTTCTAGAAGGAGAACAAAGCCTGGTTTGTCTACCTAGTAGACATATGATCATGGTCTTCCTCCATGGCTCATTTATTAGTCGTTTCTTATTTGTAAAATGGGGATAAAACATCTGCAGAGTGTCTAGTATGACACTGCTTATATATGACAGGGCTTAATATGTAGTGTGTATTACAGGATTTGTTTTGTAACATTTTCAAGTGTGTCTGTGTGTGTGTCTGTGTACATGGCAGGTGTGTGTGTGTGTGTGTGTGTGTGTGTCTGTGTACATGAATGCATGTGTGTGTGTCTGTGTACATGGCAGGTGTGTGTGTGTGTGTGTGTGTCTGTGTACATGAATGCAGTTGGCGGGTGTGTGTGTGTGTGTGTGTCTGTGTACATGGCAGAGGTGTGTGTGTGTGTGTGTGTGTGTGTGCATGAATGTAGGTGCCCACAGAGGCTAGAAGGGTCAAATCCCCCTGGAGCTAGAGTTCCAGGCTTGTAAGACACCTGATGTGGTTACTGGAAAGCAAACTCAGGTCCCCAGGAAGAAGCGGGAGGAGTAGGAGGGGATCACATATATGAATAAAAAGAAAACCACCAAGGTATCTGTGTCGGCGTATAGGTCAAAAAAATGGTGCATCTTCCAAATATGAGTACTTTTAAGTCATTATAAGCAGAAGCTTTGTAGTCATTCTTAAGAGTTTTTCATATCCACATCAATGTGTACACATAACAAAAAAAATAGAAGTTATCAAAAACAAAGAAGAAAGAAAGCAGAAGCTGCATATCTTCACTTGGGTAACATTTCAACTACTAAACCAAAAAGAAGAGTTTAGAGAGTGACATAGCACAAGATGTAAAAACACTTGTCTGCAAATCCCAGAACCTATGTGGCGGGAGAGAACTCACTCCTACAGATTGTCTTCTGACTTCTACGTGCACACTATGATGTAGCACACCACAAGCAAGCAAAGTCTCCTGTAAGTCACCCATGAGCCTTCGGTACTGAAGTCTAAATAGTCAGCACCACAACCATACAATACATTGGAGCATAGCTTTGCAGGTCTGATTTCACTTGGGAAAAGGATATACTCTAACAAGTAAAATGACCAAAGAGCTGCCAGGGCTAAAACAAGATTATTCTGAGTTAGAGCCTAATTTATGCTTTAAATTTTCCAGCCTCTGATAATCTTTTTAGATGCATTAAAAGGAAAAAGCAACAATACTTTGAATGTCGATCTGAGCCTCTCACTGGGTGAAAAGCAGGAAAAGATAAGTTTTAGATACAGGCTCAAGCTGAGTGGCTTGAGCCTGGAATTCCTCATCCTCCTGCCTCCACCCACTAAGTGCTGTGATCACAGGTATGTGCCACCATGCTGTTTTATGCTGTACTGTGGACAAACCATGGGTTTTCCTACATGCGAGGTAAGCACTCTACCAAATGAGCTACTCCTGCAGCTAGAATAATTTGTTTTTATCTTTCCATTTACCTGTTTGTTAGAATATTGTCTTAATATATACTTGGTTTTGCTAATACATAGTACCAGCAATATGGGACTGAAGGAAAGTGGATGAGAGTGGGCATCCTTTGGTTTTGGGAAACACATTTTGAATGTGAAATCTGATCTCTACTGACTATTAGATACAACGCTTTGAATTACAAGGATGAATACAGTGTAGTTTTCTTGCCCTTATAGGCTATATGAAAATAGTTATTTTAAAACTTGGCTCTTGAGGTTTCTGCAAATGAAACCCCACCTTGCTAGGTGTGATGGGGCATACTTTATAAGCTCAATTCTTGGAAGATAAAGGCAGGAGGATGAAGAATTTCAGGTCATCCTTAGCTATATAGGAATTTTGACGATAGCCTAGACTGCATAAGATCCTCTCTCCAACCACTCCTCCCCCCAAAAACAAACAAATGGCTAAATTTACATTAATGAATGACAAAGACTAGCAGAAAAAATTGTGTGTGTGTATATAGATAGATAGATAGATAGATATCATAAGCAAATAATAGTGTGTGTGTGTGTGTGTGTGTGTGTGTGTGTGTGTGTGTGTGTGTGTGTATTCTAGATAAGTTTGGATCTCCTAAATTCTTGTGGTTTAAGACTCATCACTAGGACAAAGTACAGATGTAGCTTACTTAATAGAACACTTGCCTCATGTTCATAGGAGTCCAGGTTCTAGCCCCAACGCTGCATACCCAGGCTGTGGTGGCACATAACAGTAATCCTAGCACTCTAGTGTGCTAGAGGCAAGAGAATAGAAGTTCAATGCCATCCATTCCTGGCTACATAGTGACCTTGAGGCCAGCCTTGGATATTTGAGGCCCTGACTCAAAAACCAATAATAAAATGTTAAAGCCCACAATTAAACATCGATGCTTCTATTTGCAACACGGTACAAAACAGCCATCACAGAAAGGGAGGAGTCATAGTCACAAAAGAGTCAACGTTAACTTGGAAATTAACATCCTACATTTCAACAGTAATACCCACCTAAGAACTCTTTTTTTAAAGCTTTGAAAATTTATTATAACTCAAGGAAACTCATTAAAAGAAGAGCATTTCATTAGGGAACTTTCCATTTGTTTAATTTCAAACTACAGTAATACTTCTTAACGAGGTATTCAGTGTACTAAATTTATTTTGATTACATTTATTTTAAATTCTTAATCATCCTTAATCAAGAGCCAGGAGCATTCAGGCAATTTTTGAGATTTAGTTACTGACAAGGATCTGCAGAAAATTTCAACATAAAAGTAACTCAAATACCCAAATTCACCAATTAAGAAGTCATTGTATTAAAATATGTCCATGATGTAAAACACAAAACCATACGGTGATGGATTCTAAGATTAAAAGGTAGGAAGTATTTATAAGGAAAAGCTTTCATTATCTACATATACATTAATTTCTATTGATGGATGATAATATCTTTGGTCCAATAGTTAAATTCATTTCGCATCCAAACTATATAACTAAAAAAAGGGAAAAATCACAATATGAAAACCTTGATCTTAAAATTAAAACAAAATAACATGAGGCTAAATACTAATACTTTGACTGGATACACTCTAACAGAAATGGAGTCTCTGAGCAAGATGCATTCACCGAGTAACAGCTATGAAACTTCAAGTGACTATGAATAACTTATGATTGCTCTAGTCAAAAACCTTATGATTAATTTTGAGTGATCAACTATAGCCAATAGTCATAACCATACATTAGTATCCCAACTCCTTGCACACAGCCAAACATCTACCCATTCACTACCTTTCAAAACCTAGATGAAATCCATCAAATGATCAACTAGGTCTATGTGAAATTCACACAATAAAACTCCTCACTCATGTGTAACTGAATACAAATTTAATATGGCACTGTCTTGCTTCTTTCCTTCCATTCAACCTCTTTCTTCCCACTATACAGCTTTCACATATACACAAATAGATTGCTTAAAAAATAGTATGCAACTAGAAACAAAAATGTAATGGTCACTTACCATGAACATGTTTATCCCGAAAGTTGCCTTTTTTCCCCTGTTTACATATATCAATTCTATTTCATTAAGCATCACTACCAGAACCAGACAACTTTAATTGTGTGCCCACATATAAAGAAAACTGTTTTCATTTCAAAACAGATGAAATACATACATATTTTTCTTTGTAAAAATCATGTACTTGCCTTGTGTCTGCATTTAAGTACAACTCCATAGGCTCCTATAATTAAAAAGAAATAAGCAATCAGAGACATGCATATGAACTATAGTTCTATATTTATATTGCTTATGAGCATATGTCAGAATAACAACACCTATGACAATATTCTAGATTAATAGCATCATGAGCCACATACAAATAGAGCAGGGGTCTCATGTGTTTTTTGTCTAAACCCAGAGTATAGACAAATCATTGCTTCAGATAAATGTTCTGAAATGTTTCTCTCTTAAAAGAAAAAAAGAACTACACACATATGTTATTTAAAGCAAGGTGGGATCAAACACACACACACACACACACACACACACACACACACACGATAATGCTGTGAGGCTATGTAAACTGGGCAGAGTAGTATACTCTGCAATTGTAGCACTCACAAGGCTGAGACAAGAGGACTGCCATCAGAGTGAGGCCCAGTCTGAACCACATGGTGAATATGAAGCCAAGCAGGGGTACACAGCAAGACAATAGCTCAAATTCAAAGCTGATAATTTCCCAAGAGTAAGGTCAAAATAAGCTCTCTGTCCAGGGAGGGAAGTATATCCTTTTCTAGAATACTCTAATATACTAACAGGCAAAGTATTATATAATGGAGCTAGTGGTGAAGTTCAGTGGTACAGTGCATGGATCCTTGGTTCATGTCCAATCTCTCCTCTCTCTCTCTCTCTCTCTCTCTCTCTCTCTCTCTCTCTCTCTCTCCCTCTCCCTCTCCCTCTCCCTCTCCCTCTCCCCTCCCTCTCCCTCTCCCTCCCCTTCTCTCTCTCTCACACACACACCAAAACCGCCAGCCTCAGTAATCCCATTAAACAGTATGTGTTGCTATGCTTCTACACAAAAGTTCAGCTTATGGGCATAGGCCCCGAGCACTCCCACTATCTGTTTATTCTGACAGGGTCTCTTCCTATCGCTTGAGTAACTCATCCTGTAGGTGGTAAGCACACCTGGCTAGTGAAGGAACAATAAAACAGTACCTTGGCAGGAATGTACCCGGGAAACTGAGGTTAAAGTTACAATGTGAATGATCTAATTAAAAGAACCAAGACATAACCTATATACAATGCTGGATCTCTGAAGAAACACTACAAACATTGTGATTAGCAAACAGGCAAATCCAGCATTCTACTGGAAGGAGAAGGTGGAATTGAGTGACAGGGAACTGGGAGCTATGTCTCTAAGGAGTAAGGACATCTTAAAGTTACTCCTTCATTTTGCTAGAGAGGGATGAGTCTTATAATCACAGCTAAGATGAAGCCAGCGATTAGAAGCATTCAAACTCACGCACAATCACTAGGAAACAATCCACAACTTTTCTAGGAGGTGAAAATGTATCATGTAGGCTACAGGAGTGCATGCTTGACAGATACATTTCCTAAACTCCAAACCAACTGAGTTAATTTACAAAGAAGAAGTAAAACGACAATGTTTGGCTGTAAGTTAAATGAACAGATTCTAATTTATAAATAACAGGCTTACAATTTCGGCTAACCTGAGCCAATACCTAAGATTATCATTAACACATGCTTTAAAAAAAAACCAAGGTTATAATCTTGACAGTCAGACCCAAACTTTGGAACATTCCAACCTCGTTACACTCTACATACCCTTTTCCCTTTATTGCATGAGTTTTAAACTGAAATAGTTTTGAAAATCAAATTCTGAAAAGGTAGTGTTTAAAAATTATTTTTTATAGCCAGATGGTGGTGCACGCCTTTACTCCCAGCACTCAGGAGGCAGAGGCAGGTGGATCTCTGTGAGTTTGAGGCCAATCTGGTCTCCAGAGCAAGTTCCAGTATAGCCAGGACTACACAGAGAAACCATGTCCCAAACAACTAAGTAAAAACATTTTTTTAATATATAGGGAAGTGTAGGCATGCCACAGTCTGTGTGAAGATTAGAAAATAAGTCTGTGGAGTCCATCTTTTTTCCTTCCACCTTGGGGGTCCTGCGATAGAACTCAGGTTCTCAGGACTGTCGGCAAACACCTTACTGGCTAAGCCATCTTGCTGGCCCAAAACTTTAAATTGTATAAAACAGGTAAGAGACAGAGTAACTTGTTGCTGTGTAATATGGGTGATGAGTGGAAAAGGCATTAACTAGTGAAGGCAAGTGGACCACTTTTTGGTATGGTTTGAACTTCAGACCTTGAAACAAGTCCCTAATTAATAGTCAAATTCTTATTGTTTCTAATTATTCAGAAGAATGTGTCAGCCTAATAGTAAAATCTTGAAGAACTCTGTAAAATTTTTAAATTCTTGAAATTCAAAATTTATTTTAAAAACCTAAAATCCAAAATTTTTATAACATCTCTTTTTTACAAATGCTAAGAAACCACGTTTTCCCTGATATTCAACTAAAATCATTTTTACAAATTTCTGTCAAGTTACCTCTAAGAGTCAAATGACTAAGCAAGAAAATCAGGGTGATTTCTTTTTCTAGGAGTCAATTTTTGAAAAATGAATTATACTTTATCTAATCAATAGTACCTTTGCTCATAAAAGCATCATGTTATACACTACAGGGAAAGGAAAATAAATCGCATTAAAACCATCCCATGCATATTAATTTAAGATGTTAAACATATAACCAAACTGTGTACTTGAAAACTTATAAACTGTGATCTGTCATTCTCAAAAAATAGAAAGTTATTTATCCATTTGTTTGCCATATAGTAATTAAATTTAGCATATAGAAATGAATTTTCAGATATTTAAAAATTAGCTCAGATGACATAAAATGTAACAACAACAAAAATACATAGACTAAGGAAACCATGCCAGGGAAAAGAATGAAATCATGTCAGTTTTAAAATATCCCTGATTGTCAGACATGGTAGCTCATGCCTTTAATCCCAGTACTCCAGAGGCAGAGACTTGTAGATCTCTGAATTCTAGCCCAGCCTGGCCTATAGAACAAGTTCCAGGATAGCAAAAGCTACACAGAGATACTTGATCTCAAAAATATCTATTAAACTTTAAAGGACTTTTAAATGTTTTTCACTTGGAGAATAAGACTCGAACAGGTCTTTTTTTTTTTTACTACTGTACATTTAGGTGCATATCTGAATTGATATGCTAAGTTCAGAGGATATGAATAAAGTTTTTGGTGATATACAAAATGATACAGTATTCCAAACTTCAAATGTAATTTTAACTTACCTTCACCAACAACCCCAAGGATCTCAAATTTATTCATCACATTACCAATGTTAGGAATCTTCATGAAGACAAACTCCTCTTTTGATTCGAGCCACAGAACATGGCACCAAAAAAGGGACTTCTAAACCAGTTATTCAGTATGCAGGAAAAAAATGTTCCAACGAAGAAATTCTCAATGATTGTCAAGGAACGTTCATACATTTGTTCAACTGTGAAGTATTAAATGAGTCCCTGCAAGAGCAAACAGAACAAAGCGCCATTAGTGTTATGTTACAACACTCAACCTATCATATCCTTCTTAGAATGTTTTTGGATCCACATTATTGTTTCATATGCTGTAAACAAAAGTAGGGAGAAAGAACCTCAAACGAAATGAACCTCTTAGTATTTAAAATGAATACCATGACCATAATTAAGGAAGGAAGGACCAGTTAACTTTTGAAAATAGTACTTTATCTAGTATCCTCATTCTAAAAATATGAACAATAAAAATAAGAGCAAACATTGTACTCAACTATACTCAAATCTTAGACATTTTTCTTTAATAGTGATAAAACCTTTTTATTTATACACTCTCACTGTATAGCCCTGGCTGAAAATCAGGAAACAGAGGTCCACATGCCTCTGACTCCAGTGTGCTAAATGCTGAGGCTAAAGGTGTGTGCTATTACATCTAGATGACAAGAAACTTCTTTATCTATATTTTTGGACCAGACAGGTAAGTATACACTGAATAATGAAACCTCTAACACTTCCCCTTCCCAATTTCCCACCTTTTAATAACCCACAGTCCAATTAGTGTAGCCAGTATGCGTATTGGTGTAGGGTGCTACCCACTGGATCACAGACAACCTACCCTGGGCCACATCCCTGAAGAAAACTGATGGTGTCTATCAACTGCTCCTTTGCTAGGGGTGGGACCTTATAAGCCCTACCTTCTCCAGGAGAGAATGAGACCTTCATTTCCTAGTCCCACAAAAGGTAAATGCAATACGAAAGAGCAAGGAAAACACATAAATATTTATGTGCATATATATTCTCCAGATCTGTGCCCTAAGAGAGCATACAAGTAATGGCATACCAACAGCTCTGAGCACACTGCATACTCTAACGAAAAGGTTCCCATGTCTTTGAAGAAGTGACTAATTTAAGACTAGGGCAGAGAAAGTGCACAGCCAAAAAGTAACAAAATGCTTGAAGAACAACCAGGGCACATCAAATGGACCTAGGAGCCAAGTTAAACTGACTCATACTGGCAACAGTAAAAAAAAAATAATAAAGGATATTAATAAATTATCATATGTAGAATGAAATAAAAACATGTCTATAAGTAAATATAGGCAAAGCTTCTTTTACAAAGCTCTATAACAAATAATAAAGGTAGTGATGGAATTACAAAATCTCCACGTAGCAATCACTCTAGAATAAATTCCTTTAGCAAGTGTCATCGATATATGCTAAAATTCATAGTTGAATGTTACAGGAAAAACACTATCTTGTCTCAAACTATCTACCCACAAGGTACCTATTAATTACAAAAGGACAAAGTATAATTTTAGAGTAAAGACTTCTGCCCAACACAACCATAATTAAGTGATCAAAATTAACATGGTCAATAATGAAAAAACCAACATTACTTGTTTCCTGATAAAACATACTACATCACTACTTCTGTAGCAATTCTACCAGAAATGTAAAGCCTAAATCTAGCCGGGGATGGTGGTATATGACTGTAATTTCAGCTCTTGGGATGTTGAAGCAGGAGGATCAGAAATTTATACCTAGCCTTGGACAGGTTATGAGTTCAGGGTCAAAGAAAAACAAAAGTTAAACGCTTATAGTGTACACAGTAAGATTCTGATAATACTGAGGTTATAGAAAACGATGCTCTAGGGTTTTTTTGTTCATTCTAGTTCTTTTATTTAAAAAAAAAACTTGCCCTACTTCTATAAACAATAACAGATTTTAAAAACGTTTTAAAAGGAAGAAATACATTTAAACAAAGAAATTTGTTTGCTGCCTGTGGAATATCAAACGTTTTCAAAAAGGTACCCCACATGCTATGTAGACAGGAAGTGTTCTTTCAAACATGATGGTGGAAATGTAAACTAGGATAAGACTTCCAAACAATTAGACTATACAGAATTGATGAGACTTAAATGTTCTTATCCTGATAAAGATTTGCAACCATATAGAACCTGCAACAGCCAGGCATAGTGACCACCCACCCCTTTAATCCCAGCACTCTCCAGGAGGCAGAGGCACAGTGAAATGCTGTCTCAAAAAAAAAAAAAAAAAAAAAAGAGAATACCTGCAACCAGGTAATAATGTGAATTTTCAGATACAGCTTTGTTTGGTTTTAATTAAATATATTGGGTTTAAAGAGATGGCTCAGTAGTTCAGAGAAGTTTGTTCTTGCAAAGAATCCATGTTTGGTTCCTAGCACCTACATAAGCTTGCTCAGAAATGCTTACAACTTCAACTCCAAGGAATCAACCACCCTCTTCTGCCTGCCTGAGGGTACTGCACTCATGTGCACAAACAAAAACTACAATCTTTAAAAATACATATTAAAATATAATGATAAGCTCTACCTCTTAATATTTATTAACATTATTAAACATCTTGCTAGGTTCTAGGCGTCCCAGAAAAGTATGGGGTACATGTGCACATAAATTGATAAAATGCATTCAAAAGAGAGAAAGCAGAAACTACAGATGTTATCAGTAAACTCAAAGGAAGTCAGAAATGGTGATGCACACCTGTGATCTCAGCAATCAGAAAGGAGGTAGAGGCAGGAGGCCAGCCTGGACAACAAAGTGACAAGCTGTGTAAACTGGATAGATAGGCAAGTAGACAGACAGACAGACAGACAGGGGCTGAGGATGGTTCATATAATATAAAGAACCATTAACATTGCAACTGAAGTCAATCCCTGGGATCACATAATGCAAAGAAATGGGGGGGGCGGGGGGGCAGAGGACAGGAAGGGAAGGAAAGGGGAGGGAAGGGAGGGGAGGGAAGTTAGTCTGCACTGTCCCAGTTCATATTCCCATCATCATGTGTAAAAGAGCAAGTCCTGTACCTACATGGAACATTTATTTTTCAAAAGTGTCAGATTCCATAGGCAGCAAAGGCAATCTCTGTCTTTATATTTATTTCTTCCTTTAAAAGCAGTTATTGTTGGTATAAGTATAATTAGGAAGGGAAGAGAAGGGAGAGGGGGAGGGAGGGGGGGAGGGAGGGAAGGAAGGAAAAGAAACTGACAGGAGACTAACTGGTAGACTGTTAGAAGTTTAAGTGTCTAACATGGTAACTGAACATAGGCTTCATATAGAAATATCAATTATATTTATAAACTTCAGTAAAAAAAAAACAAACAAACAAACAAACAAAAAAACAAACCAAGCTTGCTCCGTAGTAGATCATATTTACAAGAACCAAAATTTAGGATTTAACAAAAGATATCTCAGATCTCTAATGCAATTATATAAAACTACACTTAAAGGCATTAAAGAAAACCTAAGTGAATGAAAAAATTCAACTTTTAAGGATAAGATACTTCAAAGCTATAAAAATTCATTTCATGTTAATCAATACAGTCGATGCAATTCTAATCAAGCCTGCCATATGGTTTCTAAGGAATTAAAACAAGCTGCTTTCAAAATCTGCCTGGAAGAGTAGAGTTACAAGAGGAAGTAATATTCCTTTATAAGGAGGGGAAAAAAAGAATGGAAGTCAGGCCAGGGAGGGTGCGTTTACTGACTACTCTGCAGAATACACTGAGAGTTCTGACAGAGCTATACCACCAGAAGCAAGTTAACAGATGTGAACACAAAGAATAAGTAATATTAATAACAATACAATATCCCTTCAACTTCTTACAATCCTGATAGAACTCGGAGTAACGTTACAGTAAGTCGGATCATGCTACACCTCACTACAAACTCTAGAATGACTTCCCGCATCATCAAAGGTAGCAGCCGAAGTCCATCTGTAAGCCACACAACTTGATTCCATCCTCTGAGAACATCTGCTGGTTCCCAATGTGGCTAGCCTGGCTCCAGTCACACTGACCGCTTCTCATTAGACTTTCTTCAGAAAACGAAAACACGTTTCTTCCAACAACCCACAATTCTCTAGTGCACAATTCCCATTCTTTTTGTTGCTACTTCATAACTATAATTTTGCTACGGTTATGAATTGTGACATAGGTATTTTTGGAGATAGGTTTGTCAAAGCATGTGTGACCCACAAATTGAGAACCACTGCTTTAAGGAGTTACTATAATAGTCAGTAAAAAATTATGCTACAATCATTTACTGCTGTTGTTTTTGAGCTGGGGGGTGTCAGAAATCTATAGCCTAGGCTGGCGTCAGACTCACAGCAATCTCCCTTCCTCCATCTCAAGTGCTGGGATCCAGAGCCTATGTTCAGATACCTGTCTTTCAATGTTACAGTTTGGAAAACAAGACAAATACGTATTACTTATTTAAAAATTCACTTCAAGACTGTCTCCACGTTTCAGGGAAATGATAAATAAGACCCACAAGGATTGGTGAGATGATCGACACGGGAAGCACTCACCACACCAGCTTGACAACCTCAGTTCAGTTGGAACCCAGTGAAGGAAAGACCAGACTTCTGACCTCTACTCTCATGCCCCCATGGTAAACACACACATATATACATCGCACACACAGACATCATAACAACCGATTGATTGAAAAGGTGCACAAGACTGTAGAGAATTAGATAATCCAGGCCCTCACTCCCGTAGAGCTTTTCACTGTGCAGAGGAAAAATTGTGATGTTTCAGTTTGCAGTGATAAGAAGCCAACTGTATGAAAGATGCATGTTCAGTTAAAAGATGCTCAGAATATTTCGGAGAGTTAATCTTCACTTTCTAAGGCTGCTTTGAAAGATCCAGGAAACATCGAAACATCTTTTCTTTTGTAAATTACAGTATAATAATTACAGTATTTATTTCAAAGGAACTGAAGTAACAAATAAATGATCTCTGCTAAGATGACCCAGCATCCAAAACAGGTCTGCAGCAAGAGATACAGGAAAGATCTGTTACTACCTGGTCTCTGTGGCAAGCCAAAGAAGATAAACCGAGAATCCCAATTTAAATATGCCAGGACATACATAACATAGGTGTCAAAAATCTGTGTTTTAACTACCAGTATTCGTACTGAGGCAAAAAAGAAATTGTGCCAAATTTAGCTGAATAACACTGATTAATCTTAAAAGAGATAAAAATGGTATGAAGACAAAGACACTTTAGCTTCTGTTAATGGCGAATTATGTAACTTGGATGAAATGTATCTTTGAGGACAAATACAAATGCTGGGGAAAATACTTTCAAAAAGGAACTTGAAAGCTATGATAGTTAAGATTATAGAGAAGTATCTGGTTCAAATCAAGGCAAAAGAATAGAACCTGAAGAGGTAGCCCAAACCACTCTAAATTGTTTTGATCCCCTTTGGAAGTTGAAGAAGTGGGGGAAAAATGAAAGAAATACAGGTTGCTTATGAAATACTTACTGAGATAGGGGCACGAATATCAAAGTCAAGAGTGTTTCAAAAGGACAAAGCTTGGTACATCACCAGTCATTTGAAACTGAAGCCGGAAAAAGCTAGCTACAGGCTCTAGACAAAGGAAGCTAGCAATACATCAGCCCTTGGACAGAGCAGAACTGTGGCATTATGTCATTCCAGTGATCCAGATAAAACCTCTAACTGTACCTTGGACTAAGATAATTCCATATTAAGATTGGGGGTGTCACTACTCATCTTTGGGAAAGTCCAAAGGGAAATTTTTCCTGGGGGAGGACAGCACCAATCTAGACCTCGTATTAATGTCACAAATCATTTCTCATTGACAGTAGACACACTGGAAATGATGGGCAGAAATCCAAGATGAGATCCCACAAGCAAGAGCTAAGACAAACAGCTGAGACAGCAAGGGACTCACAGGGGTCTGAAAGAGTCAGATGATCAGGAAAGCCCAGGAAATAACTGCAGGATTAAAGTAGAAAGAAGGAAAAAAATAGCAAGCATTTTGATGACTGGATGGTCCAAAGAGTAAGAGACAAAACTCGAACGGTTAAGTTAGAATACTAAAATGAGAGAATATGCAAAAAGAACTCAATGAAAATAAAAAGTGTCAGCGTTCAGAAGATCCTAGATGGTTTCTAAAACACCAAATTACCTAACCAATACTTTTTCTCTAATTCTCTAGCGCACACACATTTATAACGGATGGCATGGTACAGCATAACATAATGCAAACCAAATTGCTAGGGCTGAAATCAGAGGATACTCTCCATATCTAAAACACAGAAAAGTTAAAACACAAAAAAGAAATAATTGGAAAATATTAATATGCCTGGAAGTTAATAATCCACAAAACATCCCATCAGTGAGTCAAACAAGAATAAAACTTACAATGCCACAGATTTATGGCAAGAAGCTAAATCAATACTTAGAAAAGGAAATTGTCAGGGGCCAGAGAATTATATGCCTTAGCAGGTAAAGGCACTTGGCACCAAGCTTGACACCCTGAGTTCAATCCCCAGGACCCACATCATGAAAGAAGAGAATCACTTTTATAGATTGCCTTGACACCTGACCTCCACATATGTGAAATACACCTATACAAGACAAGTGTTTTTTGTTTGTTTATTTTTAATAAAGAATGAAAACTAAGAATCTGATATACATACATCAAAAATGTAAAAACTTAAATGAACTAAGCATCAATCTCAAGGTTAAAATGAATACATATGATAGAGAAAAATCATTTATGCCAGAAATTCCAAAAATAGGAAACATATTTAAGAGGGTTTAAAAAAAGAACAAAGTTGGACCTTGGAAATCAAAGTTACAATTTATGTTTTTGGGGTTTTTTGTTTTTATTTGTTTGTTTTAAGCTAGATATGGTAGATTATGAACATACCAGTAACCGAGCATTTGGAAAGGTGAGGAAGGAGAATTGAGTCTAAAGCTAGTGTAGGACTAGAGAGAGAAAAATGAATATATATATATATACATATATATAGAGAGAATATATATAGTACATATAGAATATATATGTATACATACATACACACATACACACACACACACACACACACACACACACACACACACACACACACACACACACACGGCAGAGTGTCAGCCTCATAAAGTCCTGAATAGAAAATTCAACCATGTCAGGGTACATTTGTTCCCCACAGAACTGTGAGCTAATATTAGAGGAATGTTAGTGGCAACTTGTTATACAACAGAAAAGTAATAAAAAAGACATCATTTTCTTTTTGTACAATATTAAAACAGAAAAACTAAGCCACAAACCATAACATGTAGGTATATATGTGATTCTATGCTTGTTATAAATATCAGGATATTAATTACCTCTAGGGAGCAATAAAATGGAGAAGAGACATACCAAGATGGTCTTTCGGAGATGTCATTTCTCTTTAATTACTGCCTTAATTAACAATTTACTTATAATTATTCCCTATTGTATATTGTGTTTTAGGAAATTTCTATGCTGCTATAGTCAATCATAAAACATGTTCTTACGAATTCACAATGACCCTAAGATACCATATATATTTATTTCTTAGCCATTTATTTGAAGGCAAATGAGAATTCTTATTGAAGATAAAGCATTGAACACTGCAGTAATGACTTAAACAAAAATTCTATGTCCTTTCTGCCACTGAGGCTTAGGCTCCACACAGTGTACTATGTATATTGCTAGATACAGTAACAAAGCCAAAATATCCTTAAAGACAGGTAAACAGAGTTTAGCACACGCCTCAAATCACACCTGATGAGGAACTAATGAAGAAACTGGGTTTGTCTCCTATAAAAATAACTGACATCCCATCTGACCTTGTTGAGAAGGAGGAAGCCCATGTGGAGGTAGAATTAAGATTACCAGTAGAAGGAAAAAGAAAATGAAAAAGAAAAAGAGAAAAAAAGAAAGAAAGAAAGAAAGACAGAGAGAAAGAAAGAAAACAAAAGAAAATAAGAGAAAAGAAAAACCATGTGTACTTGGTTAAAAAAAAGGACAAGTAACTTTGAAAGAGAGAGAGAGAGAGAGAGAGAGAGAGAGAGAGATTTATTTCAGAGCAGTAGTAATTAGGCAAGGACCAGTCATATTTATTCTGCTCACATTGGTTGTATTGGTCAGATGCTCCTAACAGGCCATCTGATGGCAGAAAGGCTTTGGGGTAAGTGGGTAAACACCAGCCTGCCTCTTTCTTTTCATAATGCTAAGGGGATGTGGGCAATAAACAAAAATAATTTACAGTGACAACTATCATAAAAAATTAAGTCATGACAGATGACAGGAAAGGGTCCTTTAGATAGGTGGTCTAAGAGTGATCTGTCAGAGACCTCATTCTGTTCTATGGAAAGTAGTAAGCCATGGGCACAAGGCCATGAGAAAAGCATTCAAGGCAATACAAAGAAGAACTTGATAAGCTGAAGAACAGAGAAGGCCTGTATCTCTAAGTAGAACTGACACAGAGGAGACCAGCAGGTGGCAGGAAGGGGTGGCTTGAAACAGTTTGTCCCTGATAGAAACCATTCTTGTACTGAACTAGATGTCCTATACAGTACCTTCCAAAGATAAGATTTGAGGTTACTGGCCATCAATTTTATAAATAACCAAATGTCCCACAGTAATAAATAACACCTAGAATGAGGAGAATTTGAAAATTATTATATTTATTTATTCAATGAGAGAGACACAGAAACTAAGAGAGAGGGGGAGGGGGCAGGCAGACAGACAGACAGACAGAGGTGTGGAGATCAGAGTGCCACTTACTGAATTCTGTTCTCTCCCTCCACAGTGTGGGTTCTGGAGATCAAAAAATGTCAGGCTTGTGTGACAAGTACCTTTACCCACTGAGCTATCTCATCAGTCCTAGAATTAAACAATCTTGTTTCTACATTTGTAAGTAAGCAGGTAGCTATAAGAACTGACAGAAAGATAAGGCTTAGAGTTTATTTCATAAATTACAAGTACTGAATTTAAAAGCTGTCTGGGCCTAGAATGTTCCTTTCATTGCTGAAATTATAATCTTCATCTCAACAGATCTTTGCTTCTTTTCAAAGAGAGTACAAAATCAGTTGAATCATGAGTTTTGTTTTTGTTCCTGGCATTGTTTTTATACATACAAATGAGGAAACCATTTTGTCGCTTAAGAATGCACAGGAATAAATTTGGTACATGACTAAATTTGCAATAATAGAAGAATTCAAATGATTTGAAAGCATCTTAAAAACTCAGGATCCATGGATAGAAGGAAACCAGTTCTGCATAAAGCGCAACCCTGTGAAAACCATCATCATTACCTTCTTGTGGGGACTGCTCACATCTAAATGGGAAAAAGATACTACACTCTATTTCAGTCTTCTTCCTAGGTGGGACCATCTGAACCCTCAATGGGGTCTTAATTCTGCTTTATTCTCTCAATAGCAGAAAGTTATTTGATTCATCAATCTAGCCTTTAAAGTTCAGTTCCTATTATTAAATCAAGCACCTACTTGGTAAGCATTAGTTACACATAACTTGCTAGTGTGAAAAGTTCAAACTAACAAATATGTACCTTGCTTTATCCTGGGCAATCTTTCCACAAGGAAGGAAATGCACTAATCCCATACCAATTTGGTCCACATTTCCCAGAACTGCCAATCCTACTTAAACTCCAAATCCTTCTGGAGAAGGCTTTGGGGATCAGACTGAAACAATGGAACTGAAAGAGGGCAGGAAAAACTCAGAGACCATATTAATACTATACCAGCCATTTACAATATCTTACACATATAAATTGTTTTTGAAGGCAACTATATGAGAAATGTAAAGATCAATTTTTACCAAGGTTACCACAAAATGATATTTTGAATCCCCACATCACCGCCCTCCGAAAGACCCAACAAGCTGTTGAAAGAGTCAGATGCAGATATGTGCACTTAACCAATGAACAGAAGCTTCTGACCCCTCTGGTTGAATTAAGGAAAAGCTGGAGGAAGCTGAGGAGGAGGGCAACCCTGTAGGAGGACCAGTAGTCTCAACTAACCTGGACCCCTAAGATCTCTCAGACACTGGATCACCAACCAGGCAGCATACACCAGCTGAGATGAGGCCCCCAACACATATACAGCAGAGGACTCCTGGGTCTGGGTTCAGTCAGAGAAGAAGCACCTAACCCTAAAGGGACTGGAGGCCCCAGGAAGTTTAGAGGTCTGGTGGGCTGGGTGGGGTGGGGAGATATGGGATGTGGAACAGTCAGAGGGTAGACCAGGAGGGGAATAAAATCTGGAGTAAATAAATAAATAATCTGAAGAGAGAGGGAGAGGGAGAGGGGGGAAGGAAAGGAAAGGAAAAGAAAAAAGAAGAGAAAAGAAAAGAAATGAAACTTACAAAGCTGGGAACTTCCTAGATTTGGTACACTGACACATACCAGAAAATGTGATCCAAGTTATTGTATCCCCTACTCCAAGAAACAACAACAACATCCTTAAGATTAAGAAAGGATGGAAGGAACTGAAGTTCAAGACTGTTTAAGGAATACTGGGTTTAGGGGTCTAGAGAGGTGGTTAAGAAGACTTGCTGTTCTTCAGGAGGCTTACAATTCCTCTAACTCCAGCTCCAGGGAATGGATGCTCCTAGCCTTCCTGGGCATGTGAGCACGTGCATGCATGTATGTTGTATAGAGGTGCAAGGACAACCTCCAGGAGCAGGTTCTTTCTTTCCACCATTCGGAGGTCATCAGGTTTGATGATAAACACCTTTACTCACTGGCCCAAAACTATGTATTTTAAATGCTACAATTTTTATCATGGGACATAAGGAGCTACTAGAGGGTCAAAAGGAATGGCAGAGACACAGGGGTGACATGGAACTGTTATTATTCACATTTTTAAAAGAAAGACCCATGTTCTGCTGAGTGTAGATATCCATAAAAATGAAAAGGAGAAAAATAGAAATAAAAACCTGAGGGAAAAAAATCTATATTACAGAGAGTAAATATTCTAACAAAAAAAAGTCCCCAATCCTTCTATTCAATTAAGAATAGAAACCCAATTTTTTTCAATTCATATAGTTGTATCACTTCCCCATCCCTTTTCTCCTCCTTCCAAATCCTCCCATGTATCTTCCCTTGCTCTTGTTCAAATTCGTGGCTTTTCCTTATTTCATTAACTGTACACACACACACACACACACACACACACACACACACACACTCCTAAATACTTAAGTACAATCTGCTCAGTTTGTAGAGGTTATATGTATATGTTTTCAGGCTATATAATGTTACCTGTATGTATGTTCAGGGCTGACCATTTGTATTGACCATTTGGTACTGGATAACCAATTAGTGTGCAACGACTATGGAGCTGTGAGAAGGCTGATCTTTAGGTAAAGGCACTAGTTGTTAAGTCTGATGGCCTAAATGCAATTCCCATTTGAGTTTAATCTCTAGAATCTACATAGGAGAAGGACAGAAACAACTACTAAAAGTTTTCCTTTGTTTTTTTTACATGCACATACACAATAAATTTTAAGATTAATTAAGATAATCAAAAATATGAAGTCTCTTCAATATATAAAATGTGAGCTCTACAGGAAGACCAACAGAGTCAATTAACCTGGACCCTGAGGGTTCTCAGAGACCGAGCCACCAACCAAACAGCATACACGGACTGGACTTAGGTCCCTGCACATATGTAGCAGATGTGCAGCTTGGTCTTCATGTCAGTCCCCCAACAACTGAAGCAGGGGCTGTCCCTAAAGCTGTGGCCTGTCTATAGAATCCATTCTCCCAACTGGGCTGCCTTGGTGGGTCTCAGTGGAAGAGGATGAACCCAGTTCTCTAGTGATTTGAGGGGCCAGGGTGGGGTGATACCCAGGGGAGGGGGCATCCACTCTGTCAGAGGAGGATGGGGGAGGGATTGTGTGATGGGGAGACTAGAAGAGCAATTGAGATGTAAAATAAAAAATAGGTAGGTAGATAGATAGAAAGAAAGATAGAGAAATAGAAAAAATATATGCTGCTTGGCTATACATATATTAAAAACTGAAAATCGGGGCCAACATAATAGCTAAGTAGGTAAAGGTGCTTGCTGCCAAGGCCAACAAACTGAGTGAGTCTTGGAGATCAAATCTAATAGTTGTCCTCTAACCACTACTCTGTGTACAGGCATGTACACACACACACACACACACACACACACACACACAAATCTTTTAAAACAACATAGTAGAAGTTTTGAAGATACCATAAAAATCTCAAAGTCAACAACATGGAAAACTCCAAAAGCTTCCAGGCTAGTGTTAATACATCCTCATCTCATCTCCAGAATCCTGGTCCTCAGAGTCCCTCATAGTCCCCACTGGAAATTACATAATACATTCTGAAACCTGGATTTCTCTCACCAAGACAAATGTCCAGGCGGATGCTTGACCGTGACTAATTTTAATCTCTTACTTGACACCTGACACCCCTCTGCTAGATGATCTCCAAGCTTCCTTCTTGTTTTCAAGTCCACAAATTCATTTCTAAGCATTCGGAAAACTGAGAATGGCTACTAAAATCCTCAATAATAAAGATCAGTTCACAGGGGATCAATATGAAATCTGTAAAGTCTACCCCCGTCTTTTCATTACCATTCTAAATCACTTAAAAGGTAAGTCTATGGAGTGACAGAGTATAATTCAGAATGTTTCCAAAAAATAGCAAAACTAGAAAAAATAGAATCCGGCCTGCCAAACAGCTGATGATTAAGCTCTAGCCCTGTGAGGGTCACTTATGTCACTTATGAAAACCAAGTGGTAATAACTAGACAGCAGCAACTTTGTGAGACATCAAGAGGAAGCCTGGGATAGTTTCCAAATTGACTGAAAGTTATTTTTACTTAAAGATACTTGTGTCCTATTTTTTAAAAAAAGTAGAAGAAAATCAAGCAAAAAAAAAATTCCACTTTCTCAGCTGTCTGTGCTGCTAACTTTAGAAAAGTAAGTTGTAAAAATTACAAAACAGGTTCTTTAAGATCAATAAATGATGTAAGTGACCAAATTTAAAAGATAAAACCTAAGTAGAAGAAAAGATTGGTTCTTTCCCTCAAGCAGATTGCAATTTCAAGAAGAAAGAAAATGGAACTAAGAGCAGTTTGAAGTGCCCATGTTACCCCATACTAACTTGGTGTAGAGCTGCGCGCGCAGTCTCTGAGAGCTTGCATTTGTTTTCATTTGTAAACTGGAAATACCTGTGAGGACCTGTGGAGTTTCCCTGACAGTATGTATCTGCGGGGCATCTCCACCCCCGCCCCGCCCCTTCCAATACCAGTTCTCTGATTCTAACACCAGCTGACTGCCCTACTGATTCAATTCACACAAGCTGAAAGGGCTTATTCTAACAAGACTGCCCCATTTAAAGCATCAGCCACAAGTCTCTAGCCCCAGAGGAGTTATATGACAAAAAGACAAATTCAGAGATTTCGATACCTTCTCCTCGGGTTCAAACTTTGCTCAAGAACGTGAGAAAATGCTACTTAACCTCACTGCTTGCTTATTAGAGGTTATAGAGAGATGAAACAGCCTGAAGGAAGGTCTTTACAAGGCAAAGAACGTGGGGCTGGGGACTGCAGGTCTCTCACGACTTCTTAGAGCATGCTTCCTCTTAGAACTTCTGTATGGTTACCAAGCTAGAAACTCCCAAACATGTCACTTAACTTATAAAGCATTGGCTGCTCTTGCAGAAGACCTGAGTTCAATTCCCACCACCTACGTGGTTGTTCAAAAACAATTAGTAACTCCAATTTCAGGGGATCCAGTTCCTGTTCTGGCTTCCGTGAATACTGCACACTTGTGCACAGGCATGCATCAAATGAAGTAATGCTTGTCTGTATGTTCACTGTAAACTTAGGTGAGGTCTAGTCTGTAAGCTTGCCTTGGAAACGTAAAATCTACAAGATCTGAGAAATCTGGCAAGTTCCAGGCCAATGAAAGATTCTGTGTCAATCAAAAAAAAATGTGGATGGCATTAATGACACTTGAGGCAGTCCTTTGGCCTCTATACACACACACACACACACACACACACACAGAGAGAGACAGACAGACAGACAGAGAGAGAGAGAGAGAGAGAGAGAGAGAGAGAGAGAGAGAGAAATGATGAATGAAGCATTAATCATTACACTCAATTGTGAAACACTGTGTAGGTGCTGGGACTTGAAGCCAGGTCCCCTGGAAGAGTAACAAGTTTCCTAACCACTGAGTCTATCATCTCTCCAGCCCCAAAGTTTTCAATGATCTTGTTCAATTTAATGAGTGCTTTGTAAATAATTTAATGAGTAAAAAGTGGCCAAACTAAAATGAGATTGACAGGGTCATCTAGGTCTGCAGTCCCAACATTTAGCACAGTTTGAGGACAGCCCTGGACTATATCAAAAGACTGGCTCCTCCCCAAATCCCCCAAAAGTGATAATGTTATTTTATGAATCTACCATCCCTCTTGGTAAATTGACATAAATTACTTGTGTCATTTGGGAAGCCCCTTTAAGTACAAGCTTCTAATTAAGATGATAAATCTCACTTACTGGAGGTATTTGCTTTATTTTTGACATTTACTGTTATACTGCTGTCATTACCCAGTTAATGATGATTGTTCTTTTTTAATATATCTATAACCTCAATCTTCCTTATTAGCCTATTTTTGTTCAGATACTATTATTTCCTCTTAATGAACAAAAACAAAGGCTGATAGATGTAAAAATGACCTGGTTTTGGTCACATAATTAGTGAAAGATGGCACTCAGTTTATCAGTATTCTCCGAAAAATAGAAATTGGACTTCTGGTAGGAAGAGTTTGTGCTAACAAGAAGTGCGTGGGGACTGACTGTTCATCATCTTAATAGTACTTCAATTGTTGAAATAATGATGTCTCATCTTCGAAGGAAGACATATCAATGCCAGGAACTAAAAAGTCGTTTGTGATATTTAAAATTAGGCTATGCTATCCTGGCTAACTGAAACGGCAGACAAGGTAATATTTACACTGAGTGTGGGTCTTTTTAAAGGGCGGAATCTTGCATCTATAGTTAAGTAGTAGTTCTTTTGAGAAAAATGAGGCTCCATGGTTATCAAGAAGCTATGCTATGCTTCACCTTCTCTGCTGTGAAGCAACCTCTCAAAAGCTGCTTCTAAGACCTGCACATGAACTCTATTTTCTTTCTCTGTGTTGGAATGAATGTATAAGGTTTGTTCCAGCTTTCAGAGTCTATGAGTCCCTGAACAGGGAGGTGATGGTATTTCAAAGGGCTTCACAATATTTTCTGCATAGAATTAAAGACACAAATAATTAGCCAGAAGTGGTGGCACATGCCTTTAATCCCAGCACTGGGAGGCAGAGGTAGGCAGATCTCTGTGAGTTCAAGGCCAGCCTGGTCTACAAAATGAGTTCCAGGACAACCAGGGCTACACAGAAAAACCCTGTGTTGGAAAAACAAAATAAAACAAAATCCAACCTACACATAATTAAATTTGTGAAACTGTAAAATATATTATGGATAATCTACAGAGAGAGTAATATTTTTATAAGTTCATTCCCTGCCAGTTATTATTGTTATATACATAGTCAATTCTTATTTATGAATTCTTAGGACAACTTATTCCAAGCCCATTACTTTTCCTCAATATTATCTTTCTTTCATAAATGTGGGCTGTTATTAAGTTTTTCAGTTAACAGATAGAAAAAAGCTAAAATGAATTTTTTGAGAACTTCCCAGAGAATTTTGATAGGAAAGATAATGAAATGGAGATCTCTCTTCCCTAAGTCAAAACCTTAGAAACCCTTAATATAGTTCTTCTTATCCTTTTG
Organism: Rattus rattus; assembly: GCF_011064425.1. NCBI lineage: Eukaryota > Metazoa > Chordata > Mammalia > Rodentia > Muridae > Rattus > Rattus rattus. The sequence goes on from NC_046172.1 coordinate 32,304,641, forward strand.
TGTGTTTTCTTTAATGTAGTGTCTATGTTATATGCATGGGCTAGGCTCTGGGGTATGATATCTACTTCTCAGGAAACTATAACTTGCTAAAGGAAATAGATATGTAGACAAACAGTTAGCATTTAAATAAGTATATGAGGAAAACCCTGTAAGAGGAGGTGTAAGAATTTATAGTCCTCCCCCATTTAAAAAAAAAGTCATCAGAATTAATAAAACTTGAGAAAATAAAGAAATCAGGTTTTGAAAAAAAATTTCTAATTGAACAGAGCAGATAAATTATAATTTACTCTTACTATTTCACTGTTACTTATTAGTTATTTATGACCTAGGACACATCCAATGTATGACACAAAATAATTTAATGAGTAGTGGTGAGATGACTCAGCAGGTAAAGTCATTTCTTGTTGCCACACCTACAACCTGAGTCGATCACTGGAACCCACATGGTCAAAGACGAGAATCCATTTCCAGAAGTTGTTCTCTGACTTCCACATGCACAGGTGTGCCCTCCTACACACACACACACACACACACACACACACACACACACACACACACACACACACACACACAAATACAGAAAGGAATTCCAATAGGTTCCTTTAATAAACAGACAGGTTGAGTTTTATAGAAATGTTAGCAAAATCTTTTTGCTAAATGGGATTTGGCTACCACCTCTCCTGAATTCTCAGGTCAGATTACAAATGAGGCCTGAATGAAGTCTGGAAATGTTATTAGCAGTATCAATAATCAATAAATCAATAACTTATGAATCACTGACTCATAAACTGTAATGACTATATACTAGTAAAGTAAGATGAAAGGGAGAAACAGATGGGAACTCCACTAACTTTACAATATTTCTCTACACTGAAAATTGTCTTATATTTTGGACTTAATTATTTTAAAAACTCATTAAAGAAGCTCCACATATTTTAGCTGGCAGAAGAATCAGTGAACTTGTAGACTGCACTGGCAAAGGTCATGCAATCTGAAGAAGAAAACAGAATGAAGAGAAATAAACAGTTCTCAGAAAAACAGGGTTACCTTTGAACATATTGTGTTAGTTAATTGCATGTGTCAACTTCACTGGACCACAAAAATCCAAGATATTTGTTTAAACATTATTCTGGCCATGTTACAAAAATCCTAGATATGTGTTCAAACATTCTGGCCATGCCAGCTACTGCACCAGAGCCACAAATGCCACCATGTTCCCCACCTTGATGATAATGAACTAAACCTCTAGAACTGTAAGCCACCCCCAATTAAATGCTCTCTTACATAAGAGTTGCCTTAGTCATGGTGTCTCTCCCAGCAATAGAACAGTAACTAACACAACATCTAAGGATCTCGACACACTTCAAATAGAATAAACACGAAGATTCATGCCAAGACACATGCTCAAAATACTAGAAAAATGGAAAATGATAAAAGCAGTAAAACCTGCTTGTCACATACAAGGCAGACTGACTCAGCAAGGTCAATAGCTGGTTTCTGGTTAGAAACAATAGAAATCACGACGTGGTGGCACATCGGCAGAGTGCCAGCACTACAGGAGGCTGAACTACTACCAAACCTGAGCTACGTAAGTGACGTCCAAAGCAGTAGAGGCCACATAACAAGACCACATCAAAGAACGGAGGGAGGGAGAGAAGAGGAGAAGAAAAGGAGGCAGCAGAGTGACACATTCAACATTCAAAATACTGACAAGAACAGACAAAACCAAACCTGCCTAGCACTTCAGGCATACGGCAACATAAATGTGTTTTAATAAGTAAAAACAAGGTAGTCGACATTCAGAAGTTATAACATACAAGCCATATTTGGGAAATTTTACTCTGAAGCAAGTGGCAGAGGACAGTAATGTTGAGCCCACACACTTCTTTAAAGCACAAGGAAGGAGGATGGGGCAATGCTGTAGTGTAATAAGGAAATGCCAATACATAGGACCTCAAAGAAAGGAAGACATGAAGAGAGGCAAAACCAATAAATAGATATATGTATATGCAAATATATACTTAATCTTTATTCTCTCTGCTTCTTTGCCTGTGTGTCTATGTGTGTTTGTGTGAGCATGTTTGTGTGCTTGCATGCATGTGGAGGTCAGAAGTCAAACTCCTGTGTTCTTCATGTGTGTCATCTAGCTTTTTTTAAAGACATGATTGATTTCATTATGTAGCCCCGGATGGCCTAGAACCTGCAATGTAGATCAGGCTATCTTCAAACTCTTGAGAAAGATGTCTGCCCTTAATTCTTGAGTACTGGGATAAAAGACCTATGCCACCATGCCTGGCCTGACCTTGTTTTGTGAGACAAGGTTTTTCATTTGGCTTGGAACTTGCCCTTGATCGAAAGTATGTTGATGAGCAAGCCCCAGGGATCCACCTGCCTCAGCCTCCCCGACAATGGAAGTATAAGCACACACCACTACACCCAATATAGTTTTGTGTCTTTGTTTTGTTTCTTACATGACTTCTGGAAATTCTATCATGCTTGGATAACAAACATTTTACCTACTGAGCTACCTCCCTAGTCTCCCTCTGTTAAAAGGCAAAATTATATTTACTAATAATTTTAGCACTATTGTTGGGACTCAACACTCAAATGTAGTAGTATACAGTGTTTTGTTTGATTCGTAGATATTAGAAAATATTAAAAATGTTAAAGAAAGTAGTGATACCACTAAACTTACAAATTAGAGCAGGGCATGGTACATGGCTTTAAATTCCTAGCACCCAGAGACAGAAGCAGGTAGATCTCTGGGAGTCTAGGCTAGCCTGTCTACATAGAAAGTTTCAGGCTAGTCAAGACAACATAGTGAGAGCATGTCTTGAAAAAACATGTCTTATGAAATTGAACAAAATCGATACTGATATCATTGAAGAAACAAGCTATAAAAGTTTAACCTCACTAGAATCAGAATTCCTTTGACAGTCCACTTTTCCTATATCCACCTCTCCAAATACCCCAGGCCTTATACAAAATAGCACAAACACTTCTTTTTCTTTTGAATACTCTCTCTCTCTCTCTCTCTCTCTCTCTCTCTCTCCCTCTCTATCTCTCTCTCTCTCCAAATAATTCTTACATTTAAATGAAATTTAATGCCAGAGACTAAATTATACAAGAAATGAAACTAGAATTTCATTTTAAATGAAGCATTATGGTCCATGAAAATTAAGTGTTGGCTTTACACATCTCACTTCTAACTTGTATTTTTGCAGAACACTAATGCAAGCTAAGATACCCAAATGAAATCGTCTCTAGAGAGGGAGAAAAAACAAACACTTGTGCCTCAAGTTATCATTCTCATATAATACACCCAATTCAAGGGAATGGCCAATATTAGCGAGTGCCTCCACAATCATTAAGCAAGAAGCCTATTTGTCTCAGGAGCTTTGCTTTTTAATGTATGTGATTCCTAGTAACTAGTACTTCACAAATGCTAAGAAATGGTCTTTGCTTGTGTACTCAGTGCAGTGTGCTAAGTGAGTGCTCTGAGCTAAGTATGGTGGCACACAACTATAATCCCAGCACTGGGGAAGTTGATACATAAAGAGCTTGAGTTTAATGACAGCCTGGGTTACACAGAAAGTTCAAAGACAGCCTGACCTACTTAGTGAGACCCTGTCTAAAAAAAGAGGAGGAGGAGGAAGAGGAAGAGGAAGAGGAAGAAGAGGAAGGTGGCAAGATGACTCAGTGGGTAAAGTTTTTACTGCGTAAGCCTCATGACCTAAGTTCAGATTCCCTGAACCCACATAAAAAAACAGTCAGAATAGCACAAACTATCTGGAATCCCCGTTGCTATAGCAAGAGATGGGAGGCTAGAAAAGAAAATCCACTGAATCTTAGGGAGCAGCTAGCCTGACATACATGGTAGTCATCACCAGGCCCTCCTCAAATAAGGTAGAAAGTAAGGACTATCACCTGAGGCTGTTCTCTGACCTCTCTCTTTATGCATACATGTCCACGTGTGATCATACACACACAAAAGGGGTCTCTGTATACTATGTACTATATATATATATATATGCTTCAGTTTTTTCATTTTATCATGAAAGCATCTAGAACTGCCTATCATATCAATTCCATTTCAGTTTGCATTTAAAGAAAATCTTCTAGCAAAATGAATAATATTCATTTTATAATAACTGTACCTCCAAATAAGCAACCTTAATCCTAGTCAGTATGTACATAGCCACCAGCCAAATAACATTCCAAAATTCAGACATCAAATTTAATGGCAGCATGCATTATTGCAATGCTACTCAAACTACTTAAGATCACGGTATCAAACAGAACAAAAGTATATTACATAATGAGAGAAGTACTATTAAAGGAATGAACTACTTATCCTTTGGTATGTATTATTGGGGTTTCTTATTATAATTTATAGAATTACGTGATACTCCATTTTGTTCTGAGTAATGTTAGCATTTTACTTTTAGGGCTTACAACCTAGCATAAACAAAGAGACCTCCTGAAATATTTCAAGTGTTTTGCCTTTTCTTAATTTAACATTTTTGGAGACAGGACATCGGCCAGTCAAGACTTGCTATATTGTAGCGAACAATGTGAACCTCTGATCCTCCTGCCTCCACCTCCAAATTCTGGGAGTCCAGGCATGTATGCCAAAATGCCTAGTTCATGAAGTTCTGGGGTTTGAGCTCAGTGCTTTGTGCATGCTAGGCAAGTATTTTTCCAACTTAGCTACATCCTCAGCCTCTCTTTTGTCTTTTCAACTGTTGCAAATTTTAAAGAACCACTTGAACAGTAAGAAAATATTAACACATTTCAAAAACCTTTGTCATAAGCTTCTGCCCAGAGAAGACACCTGTCATTTCCATCCTAGACACACTTTAGGAAAAACAGTAAGAGGCCAGTCACAGTCTTAAATGCCAGTTTTACAATGTCACATGCCACTGCCCCTGGGCTGTCATTTACCCAAGTAGAAACAAAGCCCTAGCCAAAGCTGGAAAGAGAATATTCTCCTTTCTGGGACATGGGGACTCAACCCCTAGACCAAGACAGTAATTATCTTAAGAGCTCACTAGAAGGTCTGACAGATGTGGGGCTTTGAGCTGTGATTTTGAGGTAGTTTTAACAAAAGACCTGCAATTAGTTGAGTTAGAAACTCAGAAATCACCTGGACAAGGGCAAACCTTAAAGGTAGGCAAAAGCTGCCCGACTGTTTTCCAAATTGCTTTCAGATGATAAACTGAGTTAGCACAAAAATCTCATTGCCCTTTTTTGAGAACATTTCTATTCTTTCAGCCAATGCCTAGTCATATTATGAAGTATATAATATTTGACAGAGGTTGTTTTGTTTTCCTTTTTGGGAGCGAGTCTTACACAGTACCTCTGGGTGGCCTAAAGGTCACTCTATGGCTGTGATTAGTGTTAACATGGCAGATCTAGAATGACCTGGAAGGTAGGCCAGTAAACCTGTCCATGGAGGATTATCCTGATGTCTGTGAGAAGAGCTATCTTAACCGTGGGCAAGCCTATCCCAGGCAGGGGAGCCTGGACAGTTCGGAATAGAGAAAGAAAGCTGAGCACTAGGATGCGTTCATCTGTTTCCTGTCACAATGTGACATGTTGCTTTATGCTCCTGATGCCTTTCTTCCCCACCATAGCGACTGTATCTCTCGGGAACTGTAAGCTAAAACAAACCCTTTCTTAAATTGCTTTTTGTTAGGGTATTTTGTCACAGCAACAGGAAAGAAACTAAGACAATAGTCCAGGCTGGCCTCAAATTGGCAGCAATCCTGCCTGAGCCTACTTGGCGCTGTGATTATGGCCAGAAACCACTGCACCCTGCTAAATGTATACTAATACTTGAATTAGGATGTCAATTTAGGTGTTCTAACATAAAGTTTCAACATAACAGTGGCTTAAATAAAACAGAAATTTATATCTCTTTCATGTAAAACCAGAGTTTTCCACCTCATAGTTAGAAGAGAGAGAGAGAGAGAGAGAGAGAGAGAGAGAGAGAGAGAGAGAGAGAGAGAAAAGCCACCATTCTGACTGCATTCCAGTCACAGAAAAAAGGAGAAAGTGGGATGTAGGGAAAGAGCCAAACTCCTTTCCTTTTAGGGAAAACACAAAAGATGTCCCCAATATTTCCATTCACATGCCACTGGCCAACACTTATGCCTATACCTGCACCTGAATGCAAAGTAGAACAAGAAATTAATTTTTTAACTTGGATAACAAATATCTTGTTTTCAATTACTATATAATTTAATGCAAATGGATCCTGGAAACCAACTTAAAATATACCAAATATTCTAAAACCATGCCTAAGATGTAATTCTTTAAAATATTCCAGTCAGTATAACAAACATTCCTTAAAAAAATTAGAAAGGAATTTCTGAGGGCAGGAGGTACAAGAGTAAATGAAAAGGAAACCAAAGTACCCAGTATGCACTGCAGGAAGGTAATAAATGGCTGCAATGCAGGACTTTCTATTTTATCTTAGCGTACCCCTCCTTTATCAGGGACCCATTAAAAAGTTAGTGGGAATGTATATTATATTCATGCTGGAGAAGACAGAAGGCCAACCCAGAACATGAACCATATTGTGAGTGTCCAATTGCACACAAGTACTTAATTTTGATTGCTGAATATATAAACACATATAATGTGAAAAAATGATGAGGTTCTGTAATTCAGAGAGCCCCAATGTCCTCAAATTAAAATCTTTTACAAAAGGCCATCCCCTTTTATTCACAACTGCTAATGTGTAACATTACAGAAGGATTGCTTTGTTACTTTTAACCCCAAATTCACCAAAGACTATTCAAAGGTAATCATGTTTAAATTTTGTACCTGATTTCTCTCCAAAATTAGAATGTTATTACCTATGTAGAAATTGCTTGGTGGCACTGCAAAACTTCAACACAATGAAGGGGAAAATCAGTACATAAAATGTAGTTAAATTATATAATGAAGTGCATTAAAGTGTTGGGTTTTTTCCTTTGTTTTTTTTTTCTTTTTTGAAAGAAAAGCTATCCAAAATACAACACTTTTTAAATCCTCCTGTGATGATGACAGTTTATGAACATTTATCCTAAAAAATAACATAAGAACAGGTTGTTGCTGGGGATATAATTCATGGCCTAGTCCATGTTAGTCAAGTGTTCCAACTGCCACTGAATTATACCCTGGAGCCAGAAACAGAAACCATTTTCATCTATTCATGAGAAGAAACCAAAAGATATGCTCAAAATAAGCAGCTCAGCATACTGAATCAGTTTATGGAAAGGCTGATCAAACTGTCAATTATTTCCTCAAATAGTTCCAAAAATATATAATGTATAGGGATATACAAATAACCAGTCTTGGAAAGCCTTCATCATTAAACAGTAAATCAAATGGAGAGGTACATGGCATCTTCCATATCCTCCTGATTTCCCCTCTTGTCCCCTACTGCACCCAGTCCTTCCTCTGAGCTGGCCAACAGAAGCCAAGCACCCAACAACATATGCTTAGCTGTAGGCTGTGGACTCGGAGAGGCAATACCTCCCACAGACATCTCTGTAAAAAGACACATTGCAATAGCACTTTTGTGGCTGTACATATTCGGTTTCTAAAAATTTTCTGAGTAACCTATCACTTATCAAGCTTTACCAGTGCTATGAGAGGATCTATTAGTGACTCTCTATTTTCCATATATTCCCAACCTAGCCTATTGATAGTGATGATGACGATAATGGTGGATTACAGTAATAAATGGCCTTCTACCTCAATGCTCACAGTCATTCCATTTATCTCACTGAATCCCCATATACTCAATATTAAGCAATTAATTTGTAATCCAGCCACGCTGACAGAATGAGTTTAAGCACTGAAAGGCCCTTTTCTATTATGACTGAGCTGAATTTTTTCGGAAAGAACCAGTTTCACTTTATCCATTTGCTCCTTTTTTAATACTTACTTGTATGCATGAGTATATATGTAGGGATACACATATGGAGGTTAGAGAAGATTTTTTGGGTTCCAAAGATCAAACTCGGGTCATCAGGCTTGGGAGCAAGCCCTCACCCACTGAGCCATCAGGTCATCCCTGCTCTATTATTATCTTTAATTACTTCTCCATATATAACACATAAAGTACCTATTATATAACATAACCATATTTATTCTAAGTTATTCTAACAAAAATAATGTGCTAACATTTCCGTTTTTAAGCGATATTTTAACCAATTTTTTCTTTTGAGGACTTGCCAAAAGAAATGGGTTAAAAATGATTAAGTGTAAATAAATGTCCTCTAAAGTGAGCTTATGAATTCTAACTATAAAATTACAAAAAATGCAGAAGTACTCAGAAGGCTGAAACAGGAAGATCATGAGTTCAAGGTCAGAAAAAAATGAAGCCATAAGAAATATCTTCTCTCTCTAAGAGAAATAAGTATGAACTGATGGACCAAAATCTGAACTAGACACTGAAATGTCTGGTTTACTTATTTTCTGTGGTGTAGTGGTGTGTGTGTGTGTGTGTGTGTGTGTGTGTGTGTGTGTGTGTGTTATACACAACCAAATGTATGTGTGTGGATGTAAACATGTGCAGGTGTATGTGTGAGTAAACATATGTAGAGGATTAAAGCTGACCTAAAGTGTCTTGTTTGATAACCATTTAAGGTAGGGCTTCTCACTGAACTCAGAGCTGGACAATATCAGTTAGTTTAGCTAGGCACCTTGCCTCAGGGAACCTGTCTCTGCCTCCTGAGTGCTGGAATTACAGGTGGCTGTCACACCTACCTCATTCTTTCTACAGGTTCTCAGGATCCGAACTCCAGTCTCCACGTTTCTATGGCAAGTGCTTTATGAACTGAGCCCCTTCCACAGCCAACTTTTCTAAAAATTCCTCAAGATCTATTTGGATTCTTTTAGAATTACTTATTTTATTCTATGTGTATGACTGTTTTGCCTGTGTGTATATATACCCATATATATGCTGGTGCCCAAGGTCAGAAGAAGCCATTGGATCCCCAGTAGCCAGAGTTATGAATGGTTGTGAGCACCATGTAGGTACTGGAAACTGAACCCAGACTTGCAATGAGAACAGCAAATGTCTCATCAATGCTCTCTCCAGTCCCTTCTATTTGGAATTTAACAATCGTAACAGCATAATATATTTTCATAAAAATTAAAGTATCAACTATTTCTTCTATAACTGTGACACTATTAATACTATAGTTAGACTATCACATTTGAGAACATAAAAATAATTCAAAATTGAAAAGACATTCGACCATGACTAAGAACAATTATAAGTACCAGATTTAGATACTAATCTCTGAAAAACTTATTATATATTAAAATCCCTTCCTATAAAGACCAAAATATGTGTTCGGGGTAGAAGAAAAGAAGATTGGAAGCTATTCATGCTAATAAATAAACAGAAGACTTATTTTCATGCTTTGTTTAAACGAAATAGTCCTATGATATGTTTGAAATTACTCCATATAGAGAAGCGAAGAAGAAAGCACTGGAAAGGTGGCGCTGTTCTACAGAAGCATGTTTAAACTGTATGGGCAGCTGCGATTTCTCAACTTCTACTTCTAGTTCCCTCCCTGGAAGACCGTAGAAAAGGTATGTTCAGGACAGGAAAGAAAATAATTTCCTCACTGTATAAATTCAAAACTCAAGAAAGGCACACTAATAAAAATGATCCACTAAGACACTGCTGCGAAAACAAAACCCGTTTACTAAAGGATTCCACAGAGAATCCTTTAGTTTACTATAGCATTGACTCAATTTATATTGCTTGTAAAGGAAATTTCTAAACGTCAGCACAGTCTGAAGAGCATCCAGAACATTCTGAATTAATTAATTTAAGGTCATATTTTGTACTTAAATGGGTCTCACATCCCATTCATCTGCTGATTATAATTACAGCCATCACTATTTTTCTTCAAACTTGAAATCTGCAAATTGAATTCAAATACATCACTTTCTAAAATTAGGATAAGATTTTCCTCTAAACTTGTTATTAAAATATTTTAATCCAGGGGAATGAAATTACTTAATCAGCTAGTTTGGTCAAAGATAAACTTTTTTTTTAAACTGAGCTCATCTGAGTAACATTTATGATTTCTAGAAGTCATGATGATCCACACATACCACTGACAGTCCTCGAACCCCTATCATGTGATAGAGGCTGGGAAAGAAAAAAAATGCAAGGGGAAAAATATTATTGTCCTTCTACAAACTATGGTTAGTTTTGGCTTGCTTACTCTTATAACCACCAATTAGCCAATGAAACCCTTACTCATCAAAAGTGCCATATGACCCAAAAATAAAACTGTCACATAAGCTCCATTTTAGTGCACTAGTAGCTCATCAGCCTCACGAGTTGTGCTGCCTACCTCCTCCATTAAGTTTTTGCTAAAAGGCCACAATCATGATGACCAGGAGTTCCTCCCATGGAGGTAACCCTGCAGCAATAAACTCTTAAGTTTCTATCTAGTTCTTGAGGCTGCCTAACAGCCGTTGAATTTTTCATTACCGTGACCTTTTTAGATAGGGTCTCCCTCTATAACGCCTGGCTGGCCTGTAACTCACTGTATAGCCCAAGCTTGTGTGGAACTCATAGCAATCCCCCTACTTCAGCCTTCCAACTCTAGGTTTACAGTTACGGGATATCATAGCACACTCCACTTCTTGACTTTGGCAGGCCACCATGGCCCATAGACTTTTGCTCACTTTTGTCATGAATATGACGCTGCCAGAGGACAACCTAGAGCAACACTTGATCCTTCGGCTGTAACTAAACAAATTACTAGCCAACTTGGAATTTTCCTCGGCAAACAGTCCCTGACATTGCCCACACTGACACACATACTCTACTTCTCTCCCCATGCAGTTTCTAGACTTCCTGAAATTCCATTCTCCATTGGTACCATGCAGCATCACAAAAGCAAGGCAATGTCTCCTGCAAATGTGGAAACCTCACTGGGCTACCTCCTGTGGGAGACTATTAAGAATAATGACTAAGAATTCACCAGGGATGCTCTGTGGCTTCAATACCGACTCCATTACTTGGGGGAAGTTTTGTAACTACTAGTAAGCCATTATCTATAACTCCTTTACCTTCTCAGTGCTCTCAAAATGAAATTTCAAGCATTTAAAATATTTTAATTGATTTGTTTAAACAACCTTTAGAAATATTTGTGGCATTATTATTAACATTGTGGCATTATGAGTTTAACTGAGTCTCATGGCCATTGAGGGCCCAAAAGATTTGGGATTATAATAAAAAATAATTCAGAAATGAAAATAGGATGCGGTTTTTTATTCAGAAAGAATTTGAGTTTTTAATAATGTTTACTATAAAATCCAGATAAGCAAAAGGCTGTGCAGAGAATAAAGAAAAAGCTACATAGCTGAGTATGGTGGCAGGGGCCTATAATTCCAGTACTCAGGAGGCTGAATTCTGCAAAAGGATCACATGTTCAATGCCAGCCTGGGCCATATAGCAAGTTCCAGGTCAGTATTAGTTAAATAGGCATAGCCAACACCTTAATTCAAAAACAAAGCAAAATCAGTACAAGTGATCTTGAGAAACAACAGTGTTCTGTGGTTGTTCAGCTCACCATGGGACTACTAAGCAGGACCCAGGGAGGTTTAGCCCAGGTTGGCACTGGCTTCCCTGGAAGCCTATACCATTCCCTGAAACTTAAATCTGTTAAAATATCTCAAGAGTCCTAGGAAATTGGCAGCCATAGCATGATGCCTTTTGGGGGTGGGATTAACATAATATTGCTGACATTTTTCTTATCTTAACTTATTTAATTTCTGCTTTGCAGAGGAAAATGATAGGAAGTGGGTACATTTTTATTATAAGAAAGACATTTTCCTTCCTCTATAATAATACCTGGAAGGAAAATAAAAGATATAAACTTCGGAGAAATAAACTATCATTACTGACAAATTATACAGATAAAAAATTTAAAAACTAGCTTACAAATTAGGGGAAAATGAACGTTATCAACATAGGGAACACATAAGTTAGTATTAATTTCTATATGCCAGTAATAACATTAAACCATAGAATTGTAAAAAGACAAAGTGATACACATTTGCAATCTAAGAATTTGGGCAGGGTAGGCAAGGTAATTAGAAGTTCAAAATCATTCTTAGTCACACAAAAAGTTCACAGCCAGCCTTAGCTAAATGTGAAAAAGACTAAAATTCATCATATATACATAAAACTGTCAAAGAAAAAAATCAATTAATTTTTTAAAAGATCAAGCATACCATTTATGGTGGCACCTGCCTGTAATGTAACCTAAAGTATAAGGACAATTATGAGCTTGAGGCTAGACTGGGCTGCATATCAAATACCAGACCAGTCAGAAATACACAGTAAGGCTCTGTCTTAAATAAAATTTGGGGGCAGAAATGGCTCAGCCATCTTGCCATTAAGCCAAAAAACCTGAAGGAAACGTGGAAGGCAAGGACTCCTGCAAGTTGCCCTTTGACCACAGGTGTACCACCACACATATACACTAACAAGGAGCTAGAGAGATTAAGAATATTGGCTGTTCTTCCAGAGGTTCAATTCCCAGACCCACAGGGTCCCTTACAACTTTCTGTAACTGAAGTCCAAGTGGCTCTGACTCTGTTCTGGCAGCTCTGGAGATGAAGCACACAAGTGGTACACAGACTTACATGCAAGTAAAACGCCAATACATTTCAATCTAAATAAATTTTAAAATTAAGTAAGTTAAGGTCAATAAAATGAAAACAATACTTTTCAAAATTAAAGGAGCCTTAAAAATAAAAGGATTCTTCATAGTAAAGCTTACCATTTCTTTTCTTGGATTTCTTTTAATTTACATTTCAAATGTTATCCTCTTTCCCAGTTTCCCCTCTGGAAGCCCCCATCCCAGCCCCCTCCCTCTGCCTCCATGAGGGTGCTCACCCACCAATCTACCCACTCCCTCCCGCATCCCCACCCTGGCATTCCCCTACACTGGGGAAAAGAGCCTTCACAGGACCAAGGGCCTCTCCTCGCATTGATGCCAGACAATGCCATCCTCTGCTACAATGCAGCTGGAGCCATGGTTCTCTCCATGTGTACTCTTTGGTCGGTGATTTAGTCCCTGGGAGCTCTGGGGGCTCTGATTGGTTGATATTGTTGTTCTTCCTATGGGGTTGAGGCTCTGCCAGAGCCTGACAAATACAGAGGCAGATGCTTGCAGGCAACCATTGGATAGAGAACAGGATCCCCAATCGAGAAGTTTGAGAAAGACTGAAGAAGTTTACCTTTTTAAGATGTCATAAGTAGACCTACAGACCCAATTCAATCCCAATCAATAGTAACAATTTGTTATAAAGATTTACAGGTTAACTTGAAAATGTATACAGGAAGCAGACTGTCCTGGCAAACAAGACACCCTTGTAGAAGAACAAAAAGACTTTTATCTCTAGATTATCAAGATGTATTATGAAGCTCAGTCTTGGAGATAAGCAGATGAGAGAACAGAAAGGAAAGGCCAGAAATAGATCACATATGAAATGGATGCTGGCACTGCAGAGCAGATCTTTCCAATAAAAGACACTAGCATTTGGATGTCCATAAGGGAAAGCGAAATTAAATGACCTCCAATTTGTACAAAGCATTAATATTAATTTTCTGAATGTAGATGAAAAAGCGGTTCTTAAAGATAATACAGAAGAATAGCTCATTGTAATACCATGAGCAACAAGCACAAAAGACAGATAAGCTGAATGACATTAATTATGAACATTCGTTTATAAAGAGTGAATAGGTAAGCCACCAAGAAATCAGGCATTATGGATGATGATATTTTAAAAGGACCTCCATATGGTGATAGTGGTAATAAAAAGACCAACTGTTATGCAATAATCATATTGATTTTAAATTCTCTCTATAAAATGTACTCATGCTACTTGAATCTACTATGATCTCAGCCATCAACAGTCACTCAAAATCACATCCACTGATTTGGGAAGTCTGCCATTGCTTATGTCTCAGGTGTGTAAAGTGACATTAGTGTTGGCCTTGTGATGATTCATTTACATCTCATATAGTTTGATGTTTTCCACTCCTCATATATCACTCAAAAGGAGTTTAAAAAGTCAACAAATGATTTATAAAATAAGAGATAGACTGACTAGTCTTAATATGTTAGCACCTAACAAGCACTTGGGAGGCCGAGGCAGGAAAATTGTTTCAAAAAAGGGACAGGCAGAGGAGTGGCCATGTATCTTAAAGGGGTGGGGAATCTAGTTACAGAAGATGATATATTCTAACAATGAACAAAATTCTTACAAAACTTAGGAAATGTGCAAACTATTCCACATTTAGTTTTTTTTTTAACAAAAAATAATCCCCACTAGCAACTGCATATTTAAATGCAGAATTTTAAAACTTAGCAGATGGTATTATGCCCATCATTAATTGGGTTTTGTCTTATTTTTTTTTCCATCTTTCCTTTAAGAAAGGGTTTTTCTGCCAGCTGTATGTGGTAGCACATACCTTTAATCTGGGCACTGGGGAAGTAAAGACAGGTCAGTCTCTGTGAGTTTGAGGCCAACCTGTTCTACATAGTGAGTGCCAAGATAGCCAGGGCTACACACAGAAACCATGTCTCAACAAAAAACAAAACTACAAAAAAAACTCCATAACACAGGAAGGAAGGAAGGAAGGAAGGAAGGAAGGAAGGAAGGAAGGAAGGAAGGAAGGAAGGAAGGAAGGAAGGAAGGAAGGAAGGGAAGGAAGGGAAAGGAAGGGAGGAGGAGGGGAGAAAGGAGAGAGAAGAGAAGAGAAGAGAAGAGAAGAGAAGAGAAGAGAGCGAGGGCAGACTAGGCGAGACACAAGACAAGACAAAAAAAAAACAAAAGGAGAAAAGAGAACAGTTTCCTTATGAAACCGTGGCTGGTTTGGCACTCACTGTACAGACCAGGATGCCCTCGAATTTGTGCACAGCACCCCTGCCTCCTTAGTGCTAGCATTCCAGGTATTCTCGACCATGCCTGCTTTATTTTAATTGGTTCTTATAAAACAAAAGAATAACCTTGAAACTCTAATAAAAGACACAAATGCTTTGTCTCTTCCTTCTTTATAACTGGGAGTCTTTCCCCCAGCCCAATAGCTAGCACACCCTGAATCTCAGACTGTCTTGCTCCAGATTTTCTGTAAAATAGATGCAGACAGGACGTTTTTGTAATCATGCCAAATGAAATTGCAATCTTTACCAATTAGCTGCTTGTATAAACATTCTGTCTCTCAAACATAAAATCCACCAATTTTCAAACACACACTGACCTGGTATACTCTCACGTGTGGAACACTGACATGTGTTTAAGATCACTTGTCTAAGAAATTTTGGTTGTAGAACTGTATAATTCCATGCATACCGAACTGAATTTAAATAAACAAATGTGAACTCATAAATATTTAAACAGAACGTGCTTTGCTTATCTCAGTAAAGTGGGATTTAAGGCAATTCTGCTTTCTTCTTCACCTTCTTTCAAGTCCCTAAATTTCCTACACTGAGCTTGTCATAGAGGTAGGGAGGTATCTTTCCTTGTGGAAAACATTTTCCTTCCATAGCCCACTTTCTGAGCCATGTGATATCTGGCCTATGCCTGGGTGGCTTCTGCAAGTCCCACAGTCCTTTCTCAACTCCGAAGTCCAAAGTGTCAGTTCCTTCTAAGGTTCTCAATTGCCTTCTTTTTACTGCCATTGAACCAGCAGAGTCAAGGTCCATCTGCTCCTTTGTAGTACTCTCCTTTTTAGTCCCAAGGATCCTGTGCCCCTAATTTACCCTCACTGCATCCAGTATCCCTCAAGGGTTCTGTTTATTTCATTGTTTGGTTTGGTTGGGGAGACAGTTTTATTTTGTCTCAGTCACCCCTGCCTCAGCTACCTCAGTGCTGGATTACAGGTATGTGCCACTGCCACACACAGTTTAACAGTCTCTAGCTATGACTCTATTTAGAAAACTCCCAGCTTACTATTCCTAAAGTATCTTCTAGGCTGTCCTTTCCTTTGCTAATACCTATATACTCATACCCTAACACTCCGAACCCCCACTAAAGCTTTTCCCATTTTGTTTATTGTTGTGGTTTGCCTTGAAATTTTCTCTGAATTTGTTAAATAAAGGCAAGAGCGTGAGATTTGGACAGAGGGAAAAGTCAGGAGCAAGAGGGGGATTAGATTCAGAAAATAGGTTGAGAGAGGACAGTTGGCGACAGTTGAGCCAGTGGAACCTGAGCAGGAGGGGGAGAGGATGGAACAGTTGAGGGAGTGAAGGAGAAGAGAAGGAAGCTAGGAAAAAAAGGGGACAGTTTAGAAACATGATGGGGAACTGAGAAGAGTTAGAGGAGACAGGAGATGGAGAGAGGGGAGAAGCTAGGAGTCGTTGTAAGAGAAGGAGAAACTGAAGCATGGAAGAGTTGATATATTTGGGAGAGTGAGTAAAGAAAAGAGAGAGAGAGAGGAGAAGCGAGGAGTCGTTGTGGGAGAAGGAGAAGCTGGAGACCTGGCAAATAAAAGGTGCAAGGGATAGATGGTACCGGGCTTTGTATGTTTAAGTGGGCAATTATATCTTACCAATTGGATCTAAGATTATTGTGTGGTGTGTTCTTTTATGTAAGAGTCTGAGCGTAAGAAAGTGTGTGGCTGGGCTGTGTTTCCACCAAGATATCTAGCAGATATCTGGGGCACTGAGGTGTAGGACCCTAGCAGGGTAAAACACCAGAAAAAACATTTACCGTTTTATTTTTGTTTTATATTTTTTTACAACAACAGTTTATCTCTTCCTTCATCAATCTTTACTCTCCCACCTTACTATTCACTGACCAGGAATGTGCAGACCAATGGCGATGGTTCTCAAATTTTAGTGTATCACAATTAACTAAAGGAGTTGTTAAATCCAGGTTCAGGGGGTTGGGGTGTTGTTATTGTTTTCTTTTTGTACTGAGTGTCAAGAATATGCCTTCCTGATAAGTCTGCAGGAAGTTGCTGATGCTCCTGATCTGAGAGCACGGACTGGAAAATTTGGTATAGACCATACTTTCCTGTTTCCTAACTCTATCAAGCAGTTCCCCTCACCTAGCATAGAACCCAGCCTTATCCAAAATCCTCTCAAATTTGACTTCATAGACTATCTATGCCTCATCCATGAATCCTTACAGGATACCATCTCTCTATAATTCAAATTAGGTATGGGACAGAAGCCTCACAGCACCTTACCTGTAATTCTAGAGACAATATTGCTGTTCTTCTAAGCATTATTTGTCTCCTATCCTCATCAGATGACTTTATGAGGTTAGGAGACTCATTCTTATCTATCTTTAGATGTGGAAATGCCTCAGACAAAACCCCACAAATAGCAAGAATTCAGTTTGAAGCTTACCAATTTACTATGCTGAACTTGACTGAACGAAAGGTGCAGAACAGGTTGAAAGAATAGTTCAGTGGTACAGCCTTTACCTAGCATATGCAAGGCTCTGGGTTTGGTCCTAACACCACAAAATTAATTTTAAAAAGTCTTTCAGAATTCTTATATACTTCACATCATAAGTTCCCAAATACCAGTCATACCAATGACAAGCAAAGTACACCAACTACATCACTCCCTCACCTCACAGAAAGCAATAGGAATCCAACATTCGATGTAATCAAATTGCACAGAGAAGAAGGAGTTTCACAAGAGCATGTAGTACAAAAATTAGTCGATTGGCAACAGAAAAAAGAATGTCCTTGGTGCCTGTACCATTTAAAGATAATTTGAACAACAGTATAGATCTGTACTATTTTTAGATTTATTTGTGATTTCACAGGCCTGAGACATGTGGGGAAATAAATAGATATAAAAACCCATACATGACTAAACTTTAATTTCTTAGAATCAAAAAGAAAACAACATGAATTATTCCACCTACCTGAGAAAACTTGAGCATTACATCCTTGTGCTATAGATTAGCAACTTCCTTTGGGTATGTAACATGGAGAAATGAAAGCATTTGCCTACCTTTTGCTAGCCAAATGAGTGAAACTACCTAGATGACCATTAATGAGATGATTATAGACTGCTTTCACGTAATAAAATAGGAACAAGAAAAAGATTTAGGAACACTTTGCCTCAAGTCATTGCAAACCAGATTCACCAAATGCAAAAATAAGTCATGAGAATTCATAATTCATGCAGTTATTTTCATCCATCAATCCCAACTATATCTTCTCTGAGAAAATACAAGTAGCACTACAACTATCTAATTCAGAAATTTTCACTGTAGTATACATCCCATTAAACTATAACCTTCTAACATAAAAGCTTCCTTGAACCACATTCCATACATGATAAGAACCTATGCAAAAAATCCTTAAATATTCAATGTAATAAAATTTCTTGTTAAAAAATAACCTGGCAATCTCAACACTCAGAAAGCTGAGGCAAAGGAATTGCAGACATCAGGATACAGAGACCTGTCTCCAAAACAAGCTGATAAAAGCACAAGTAACATTATACAGACTGTCCAAGTCTTGTGTATGTTTATAAAATTAAAGAAAAAGAAAACCATGAATTTAAGAACAAAGGGAGGTAGGTAAGTGGCAGGGGTGGGAAGGGGAAAGGGAAGGAAGAGGGCCTTGACTCATATATTGAAATTTCAAATAAAAAACTATAAAAAAGAACCGAGGGGGGCACCCCCCCCCAATGAATAAAATACACACTGAATAAAATTTTCCTAAGCTACAAAACAAGATTTGCTTACTTCCATCTGAGCTCATTACTGCTCCATCTTTTGTCCCAGCCTCTGGTACCTATACATTGTTCCATGCACTGGTAAAACCAAAGTTAAGTCCCTTACATGCTTAAAGGAAGAAATACATGCAGTCATAACACCAGGGAGCAAAGAACTAATGCTTTTTCTAACCCTCTAGATACAACTGCAGAACCACATTCTAAACCACTATCTAAAACCGTGGTTCTCAACCCATATGTAGTGACCCCTTTGTAGGTCATATGACATTTTCACAGGAGTTGTGTAACAGCTATCCTGGGTATTAGATATTTACATTACAATTTACAACAGTAGCAAACTCACAGTTATTAAGTAGCTATGAAATAATGTTATGGTTGGGGATCACTGCAACATAAGGAGCTGTATTAAAGGGTCTCAGCATTAGGAAGGTTGAGAACCACTGCTCCAAACGGACTTTCTATAATAATGGGACTGCTTTACTGTCTATATTGTCCAATACAGCTACTCAAATTGGCAACATGAAGTGGGCCTCATAAAGCTGAGGAATGAAACCTTTTAGCTTTAAGCTTAAATTTAATGTCTAGTTAAGTTCTATTGCACAGCCATATGTGGCTACAGATACCATGTTTGACAGTGTACTATTATACATCCTTTCACTGTAATACTTGTATGGATATAGCAGTACAGCTCCCCAGTTACAAGGTTCCACTAGTTATAAGCACAATTAATTTAACAACTCTTGAAGGGAGAATTGAAAAATCCATAAAACACACATGCTAGGATTTGGATTCTTTTGGATTTCAGAAATGCAAAAAGAAAACAGAAAAGAAAATACTCCTTTGGACAAAAGAAACCCAGCAAGTATTTTCAAAGCTTCTTCCTAAAGGTAAGTATGTAGCCTGTGGGAAATGACTGACTATAGCTTGTCCATGCCTATGACAGCACATAGAGAAATCAGTCACTAAAATGCCAAAATAGGTCAGTCTCGTGTCCTTCACTTTCTCCATCTCTGCCCACCGCCACCTACTGTTCTAAGAACAAGAGCTTGGATCTGATTATTTGTATTTCTAGCACCTATTGAATGTTTAGAATACACTATGCACTAAATCCTTGAGTTTGATGAGGCTGGGGAAAATGGTTCGGCTACAAAGACATTATCAAGACAAAGCAAAACTTGCCAACCAAATATGGCCTTGAAAAGAAAACTCTAGTGCTCCAAAAAGAAAAGAAAAAGGTCCGGAAGATAAGCCAAATTTGGGGAATGAAGCTAGATTTCTAAATTTCTAAATAAATAAATAAAATGTAGCAGCACCTACTACTTAGAAAATGGTATGCTGGCTATTTTAAGACCTACAAAGATGAAACTTGACTTCCAGACGTTGCAGTCCGGTAAAGATATGCTATGTGCTTAAACAGAACCGTGAGAGGTTTATCAGTGAAGAGTTGTGGTGTGCAAAATGACAAGGGCATATTTCTAGAAGCATACAGTTAGAGCAATGAAGTACTCTACCATGGTTGAAGAAAAAAAACATGGCAGGGAAGGAAACTAAGAATGGATGGAGCACCACTAGGAGTGAGTGGTGGGTTGGAAAGAAAAATCATTTGAAAGAGACAGCTAAAATGTCACAAGGCAGCAAGGATCTTAGCAGCCACCCACCAAAATCCTCATTATTCTTCTTAGCCCAGTTGAGGTCCTTTCCATGCTAAGTCCTTTGGTTTTCCTCCAGGTTCTAAGTACCCTCTCCTCTTCATATAACCCCACTGAACTAGTAATAACTGTATTCACAGGCAAGATGCAAGTCAGGACCTTATTGGCAGTGGGCTATCACACATACAGAACGTAGTCAATTAAGTATAAGTACTTCGAAGTATTTCTTGACCGGACTGTATATGTAACAATGACAAATTTCCTAAAGCCCATCAATGAAAGCTATATCTCAGCAAAATTAAGTTGTGACACATGCCCCTCTGCCCCCAAAAAGGACCTTTTATTCAGTTGATTGGGCTAGACCCAACTGTATATGAAACATTAAGTATAAAAATTACAGAAAGAAAGAATTCACAGAGAAGAGCAAAAGATTTAACAAACTGTCCCTGAAAAGTGCTAAAAATCAAGGACTATCCAAGATGTTTCCCATGTCTAGATGGGAGAGAGAGCATAGACGGTTGAAGGAGGAGTAACTCTTCTGGGGGAAAAAAACTTCATGGTGAAATCTCAAGTGAACCCAGTGATTTTCTCCAGGCATTCTGAACACGGTGCCTTCTGGCAAGACTCTTTTAAGCATGTTATTCATGGTTCATGGACCTTTTGAAAAGAATAAAGTGCATTACCAACGCCAACTTACACTGTGCACTCAAGCCATACTGGTGTTCAGCAAGTCTCACAGACTTGACCTAAATACTACCAACCCTCCACCAACCTCTATAAAACACACAGGCTCATATCAAGAGAACCTATGTGATTCCATAAAACTTAACTGACCCGCAGACTATTTGTATCCATCCTTTGTTCTTTGAGTCAGAGTCTTACTCTGTACCAAAAATGTTCTGGAACCCACTTTCTAGCCTGTAACTTGCAGTGATCCTCCTGCCTCAGCTTCACTGGTACTGGGATTACAAATGTGAGACACGACTCCCGCTTTACTTCACATTTTTGTTCCCTAAATTTGAGCTATATGGTTAACATTCAAGTCAGTTACATTTTTCCCTAAAACTGTCAAGTCTTCTTATAATAATCATTGCATGTTTTCCAATTAAGTACCATGAAAACCAACTGAAATAGAATTGCATTTTAGTAAAAATTACATTGGATGCTTTGGCAAGATTCAACAAAGGTGATGAATCCCTTTGAAAATGTGGCTGTCAAATTAGATATGGATTAGATAACATTAAAAATAGAGAACTATAAAAACATCATTCTGCACTAGATGGTTTCTCCAATTGTCTAAATTATTGTTTCATGTTCACAAATTAAAGCTGAATCTACTGCTGCAACAGGACAGATTATGAACATAGTTCATATAATAAAGATGTCATGGAGCTTTGGTCAGCTGAAATGGCCTTGGATCTACATAAAAACATTGGTGAAGAAACATGCTTTAGGGGGCTAGAGAGATGGCTCAGCAAGAAAGAGCATTCAGTTCCCAGAACCCAAGTCAGGCAGATCACAACCACATGTAATTCCAACTTCAGAGGATGCAATACCCAATTCTGGCCGCCAAGAGTACCTGCAATTGCATACACACACACACACACACACACACACGCACACACACACACACACACACACACACACACACACACTTTCTCTTTCTCCCTTCCTCCTTCTCCCCTTCCTTCCCCTTTTACCCCCCCAGTCATATAAGTAAAAGTAAAAACACATGCTTATAGTGATTTAATTATACATGTATTCTTAGTTACATAGAATATAACCAACCTTAAAGATTAATTTATCCAGGTGTGGGAGTGCACATCTTGAATCTTAGTTCTCAGAAGACTTGTCTTCGTAGACTACAAAGGAAGACAGTCATTCTTTTCTTTTTAAATCAAATTATTGACTACAGTCCACCAAATGAACAGGATTCTCACAAGAACCATTCTATATCCTAGTGCTCATTCCTTCAAGTCTACATACAAAGGCTATCCTTGTAAGAAAAGCCCCCAACTGATGCTAGACTGTAACTGCTTTTAAGCTCAAGCCACCTTTTAGAAAACAAATCCATTATAGAAAATAAAAGTCTATTATTATTTTCTTCTTTTGATCCTCGAACAAAATTGATCTGTAGATGGTTTCTCAGGGATACACACTCAATCTAAATGTACAGGGCCCTGGGTATGATCCCCACCATGAAGGTAAGGGAGCACAACAAAAGGATTTCAGTAAAATCACTGCAACTATACAATGCACAAGGACGACAAGCATGGGAAATGGAAGGGTTTCTAAAAGGTCCGTGAAGAGGCTAAGCAGTTTAAGGAAAGATAAATAACAAAAATGAAATAATGTTTAAAGTTGATCTTCACATTCATGACACATCAAGAAGTTACCAGTCAGACTACATTGCATATAAAAGAATCACTTATGAAACTCAGACATCCATAAACGTCTTCTTTAAACTATCACATGGCCCAGTTCTAAGAACTACAATATAGGAAAACTTTATTCAGTCGTTAGTACAATATAAAGACTCAATAAATTTTTGCTGACTTAAACAAACAATGAAATATCTCTCAAGATCCTAGGATAATGGAGGACAGCAAGCAAAATGAGATAATTCAGAGTTATAATGATCAAATGAGCTATACAAACAAAAATAGCTATGAATACTCAAAGGAGAGTGTTTACTTCAGACTGGAAGGCCATGTTTTACACTAGAGACAGGGTTTGAACCAAGTCCTGAAAATGGGTGTAGCCAATGCTGGAAAGAAAACAAAAATAGTCTGAAACTTGTAGCAAACCCCTGCTTCTCGAGCACTAAGGTTATAGATCTGTGCCATCGTGTCAGTGAAGTATTTTTAAGGTTGGTGGTTTATGATCTTTTACAAATAAGATCATAATAAATATAAACTAAAGAGTAAACTTATCAATAACTTAAATATTTGCCTATTTTGTATTGAAAGAGTTAACATAACCCTGAAAAGGGTACTAAAGAGGAAAAGTCTTTCATTAACATGAAAAGAAAGTACAGAAAGAAAAACATATACAGCCAATGAATGAGCCATGTAAATGTTCAATCCCACTAGTAATTCTGAAAATACAATAAAAACAATCATGAGTTACCATTTAGCCCAATACGACACACATTTTTAACTAACTTTTGTTCAGGTGACTGGGCACTATGTCTCCCTGACTTTTCACAGGCATGGCACAATCCCATAGGAATCATCCACCATTGCCCACAGCAACTCTAAAAGAGGATATAAGGACCATGATTTTAAAAAAAATTAATATAGACAAGACAAATAAGTGTACACAAGAATTTGCTTTAAAAGGCATCTTCTGCCATAATGTTCCCAACAGAGAAAATGAGGGAATTCCTAGAGGTATGGAGCCACTTTAAAATGGCTGACTAGGACAGTAGCTCTGCTCAACTAGCAGAGGGCTTTGTCTAGCATGAAGCCTGGGTTAATCCCCAAGACTGCACTAATCAGGCATAGTAGCTCAAGCCTGCAATAGGAGCACTGAGGACATGAAAGCAGGACGTTTAGGAGTTCATCATCATTCTTGCCACATAACAAGTTCCAGACCAGCCTGGGTTATATATGACTCTGTCTCAAAAATATTTATAAAAATATGATAATGGAATAAATACCTGGTCAAACACAGATTGATCTTTCCCCTACATTAAAATCCATGGAGATAAGCAAAAGAAACCCAGAAAAGCCCTGAAACTGACTACACCTGACAGATGAGTGAAGAATTACCAGAAGCTGGAATGGGGATAACATGGACTAGATAAAAAACAAAAAGAAAAAAAACAAAAACAAACAAACAAAAAAAAAACCCAGCAAAGTTCAAGAAACCAAAGCTTTGGGCAAAGGAAAGAGGCATGCTCTCAAAAGATACGATTTTCCAAAGAACCTTTGAAAGATAATACAATTAGAAGCAGTAGGAAATAAGAAAAGGAAAGAAGCAAGCAAGCTACATGACTGCAGAGCAGGGAACAGCATTACCAGTATTCCTTCCTTACTAGGGCTGATGCTAGCACTCAGTGTTTACCCAGTCCTGCTTCCCTAAAATGCCATCTGAGACCAGGCATATTTCTCAGTTATGCTGAGGCCTAAGAAATGGAGCAAGGCACCAATCAACTGCACCTTCCCTAAGGACTGGGAGTCCTACAATCCTACCAATTCAAGAAAGCAACTCGCACACTCAACAGAAACAAGCAAGGGAGACGACTAGGAAAAACAATTTTGCTCAAGGCAGGGTGGTGCTTGTCTATGAACCTAGCACCCAGGAGGATCATGACTTTAAAACTAGCCTTATCCACATGGACCATATAAGACCCTATCTCAAACAAACATTCAGGAGAGGGAGGCAAGTGGATCTCTTATGAGTTTGACGCTAGCCTGATCTATAGTATGAGTTCCAGACTAGCCATCAATAAACATTGAAAGTCTGTTTCGCAAACGAACAAAGGGAGAGGAGGTTGAATAAGTACTTGTAGGAAAGTCAGAAAAATAAATACAAAAGGACATGGAGAACACAGATGCCGGTCTTTCGAGCATACATTCATTTGTCAAATGCAACTGAAACGTCAAGTAAAATTAGGACTGAATGCATTGACTAGATGAATCCTATGAGAAGTCACAAGTGATAAACATAATATAAGTGGTAATGAAGGTGGGAAGTTAGAAAGAAAGCAACAGCTCAAGTTTCAGAACTGAATGAAAAATGGACAGACTCAGTCCTTTCAGCCATTTAGATAAGGTTAGGAAGCTAGAAGAGAAGTGGATAGGTGGCTCACAGTCTTTTTTTCTTTTAAGAAATAGAAACTTTAAAAAAAATTAGGTGTGTGTGTGTGCGTGTGTGCATGTATGTGTTCATGAGTATAGGTATATACAGAGGCCAGAGGAAGTCGTCAGATCCCCTAGAGCTGGAACTACAGGCTGTTGTAAGTTAATCATATAGACCCTGGAAACTTACCTGGCGTCCTCTGCAAGTGCAGTAGATTTCAACGGTTTTCTAGGTTGAGAACCTTAGGAGTAAGAATATGGGCAGAGTAAGGCTGGAGAGATGGCTCAGCAGTAAGAGCACTGACTGCTCTTCCACAAGACCCAGGTTCCCATGTGGCAGCTCACAACTGTCTGTAACTCCAAGGACTGACACCCTCACACAGACATACATACAGGGAAAACACCAATGTACATAAAATTAAAATATATAGTTTTTAAATGAAAATATAAAATAGGGACAGAGGAAACAAAAGGCTAAAGGGAAACTAAGGATTCAACAAGGTTACTCAACCTCAGCACTGCTGACATTTAAGGCGAGGTAATTCTGTTATGGGCAGAGAGCTTGTACATCCTAGGGTGCATGCCAGCATCCTTGGCCTCTATCCACAAGATGTCCTGAGAGCAAAAAAAAAAAACAAAAAAAAAAACTGTTCCTCTCCATTGAGAACTCTCTGAGAACAAGATAGGGAGAAAGAGAAGATGTGGACGATGGAAAAAGGACTATTCAAATAGCTGCTGTGACGCTGAGTCCCCCTAGCAAGGGCCTAGTCTCAAACAGCAGTCAAGCTGTTCTCATCTGGGGGAGATGAGAAGAAAAGGTCTAAGGCTAGAAGCTGATTTATTTGCAGATGGTTCCAGGAGCTAAAGAAAATCAGAACACTGAACTCTCTCAGTGGAGAGAAGGCAAGGTTATCACTAACTCACCATGAATGGCAATGACTTCATAGCAAGAATGAAACTAATGGGTAGGCGTTTTAACAACCAATGAGAAATCAACCACTATTGTTTGAATGTCCAGTCCAAACTTCATGTCAATATGTAGTTGGCATTATAACAACATTAATAGGTGGGGCCCTGCTGAGTCTGGTAGCCTGTGCCTCTTTCTTCCCAACATTATGGAGAAAGAGGCCAGTGGGCCTCTACAAGTTCAAATCTAGCCTGGTTTACATAGTGAGTTCTAGGACAACCAGACCTACATAGATTCTGTTTTGAAAAATAATGTGAGGTCTTTAAGAATTCATTAGGTCCTGAGGACTCTCCTACAAGAATGAATTGATATCATTATTAAGAGAGTACTTACTGATAAAAAGAATGACGTTGGCCCAATTTCCTGTCTCAATATTTTGTTTACTTGCCCTTCTGCCACGGGCTCACATCACATTAATGATCTCAACACATACTGGCACCATATTTTTAGACTTTTCAGCCTCCAAAAACATGTGTCAAATAATACATCAGTGTGTTACAGCAACATAAAATGGGCTGACTGGGGTTAGGTACCATAAAATGTTCTCTCCTGAGAATCTTAAAATTCATTTTCCAACAGAAGTTATCCTTATATACAGATTAGAGTCTACAAAAAATATCTATGAATTTGATCTATACAGTGGAAATAACAGACTCCTGAGTTTTACAATTTGGAAAATTAAAAAAACCTTAAAAATAAAAATTTCTAAAGATACCATGAGCTATGTTTAAATAATCATATAACCTGAGAAAAATAGAAAATGTCTGAGGTGCAACTTCTTCCTGATTTTTAAATGACTGAATTACTTGGTGACACAGGAAGAAAATAATAGGAACAAGTGATAAAAAAATACAGACAGTATATTATACACAATTTACTACAGGACAAAAACCTGCTTCATTCTACCCCTAAACCAAGAACTACAAAGTCAAATGACTATAAAGTCAAAGCTGAAAATTCTTCAAGTCTGTGTATGGGAAGAAACTGGATGTGAATCACCATTAAGTACACAGATATTTTTTGGTGAAAAAGAAACTCTCCACAAATCAGTTCAAGACTATGCCAAGAAAAAGTGACCAAAGCACTAGGCCATGGATAAGAAAAAAGAGCACGCCCGCCGCCCGCCACGCCTCGCCGCCTCCCCTCCTCCCCCTCCTCCCCTCCTCCCCTCCTCCCCTCCTCCCCTCCTCCTCCCTCCTCCCTAAGAACCTGACTTACACTTACTGGCTAAGAGGAACAAAGCCCCCAACAATGACCAAAAAGGTTGCAAGATGGTCTTCGGATACAGAATTTACACTTCTCTTCTGAGTACTACCTCAAACAATATTATGAACAGTTAAAGAGGCTGGGCAGTGGTGGTACACTTTTAATTCCAGCACTTAGGAGGCAGAGACAGTGGATCTCTGTAAGTTCGGGGCCAACTTGGTCCACAGATCGAGTTCCAGGACAGCCAAAGGTACACAGAGAAACTCTGATGCAAAAAAAAAAAAAAAAAAAAAAGACAAAACAAAAAGAACAGTTAAGGAATACTAATCACACTTCACAACCTAGGCATAGGCACACACTTTCTAAGTTAATGAAAGCCAAAAAACCACATACAGAAACAAGCAAAAGAGTGAAGAGAAGTAAGAATCTTCCTTCTTCAAGAACCCCTTAAGAAAATAATCCACAGGTCAATATAATTATGTTTAAGTGTTCAAAGAAAACAAATTGGTGAGTTGTAAAATAGATGACAAGAAGTTTTTTCCAGCCAGTACTCTTGTTACTGCCTATCCCACTCCCCTCTTAGTATACAAACATTTATTTCCTTTTTTTAAAAAAAGATGCCAAGAAATCACCAGAAACAGCACAACTTAAATATTAAAATAGTAAAGAATATTTGGGCTGCAGTGAGAGCTCAATTGGGAAAACACTGTCCTCCTAAGTATGAGGGATGATCTTAATCCCCAGAACCCCATTGAAAGAAACATGGGTGTGGCATGCCCTAGAATGGATCTTTAGGACCTGCTGGCTATCTAGCCACTCAGCCTAGTCAAGCTCCATGCCAAGGAGAAATCTTGGCAAAAAACTGCATCTGGGAGAGAGGGAGGGGAGAAAAAAGGGTAAAAACACTTGCCACAAAGCCCGATAATCTGAGTTCAACACCCCAGAACACACATAAAGATAGATGGAGAAAACTTACTCCACAAAGTTGTCCTCTGACCTCCACATGTGTACATGTGTACGTACATGTACGTGCGCACACGTGCTTACACACACTCAGATACACACATCCTATATAGGTAAAATAAAAATAAATAGAACTGGTTTTAAAAGTCAGGGTGAACAGGTAATGAGGAAGAGATCTCCAACATGGTTCTCTTGCCCCTACATATATCCCCATGGCACCCAAATATACCACACACACCCCAAGAGAGAGAGAGACAGACAGAGAGACAGAGAGCAGTGAAGTTCCAATATGTAAATAAAAGCTTCCAAAAATGAAAATGGAAGAGAAACAATATTTCTAAAGACCACAATTACAACTGAGACTATCAGGAGTCCTTGGACTGATGGAACACACGAAATACATGCAAGATAAATAAGAATATATTCACGGCTAAAAATAGTACAGCGAGTCCGAGTCGGGCATATCTTCACGCCCAGGATCCAGGAGGTACAGGCAGGCAGATCTATGTGAGTTTGAATCCAGCCTGGTCTGGTCTACAGACTGAGTTCACAGGGCTCTATTACAGAGAAACCCCATCTCAAAACAAAGCAAAAGATACAGACAAACGAGATAGTGCAGAGAAACTGCCAACCAACCCCCCCCCCCAAAATAGGTCTTCAAAGAAGGCCCAAGAGAAAAGATATGGATGTGCCCGCTAGGAAAACTACCAGTGAACTAACTACAAACTTCTCACTAACAAAACTTGTCAAAACATAAGAGACTCGCAGTATCAATGTGAGGAGGGAAGACTTGTCACCTTGAAATCTATGTGCCATTTAGCAATCATTCAAGAGAAACTTTAAGGCAGGGCATTTTCAGACACATTAAGAACAGATTTACTACTAATGGACACTTACTGAAAGAACAACTTAAGAATACTATTTAGACAGAATCTGAAGTCCTCTGAAGGAGCTACATGTGCATTAGGGAACTTGTAGACATCTTGACCTTGGCCGAGTAGAACACTGGGATTATGAAGTAATTGGATCTTTCAGGTCAAGAGCAAAATTGTTTTACTAGTTGTCCCTTTTTAATAGCCTGTTTGTGACCTAAAACTTCTTGACTTTTAGATAAAGCTCTTGGAATACATCACTAAGCTTATCATGCCTCATCCCCTCAACACTAACACTGATATTGTAAGAAATACATTCATGGCTTACAATAACCCCCCCCCACTTACCTGGGGACCCCACCTACATGTTATATAAGCAATCAATTCATATGCTCCATTTCTATGACTATAAAAGTTTGTGTACTCTTTTCCATGGCAAAACAGACCATTGAGAGTAACCTGAATTCATGTGCTCAGGTCATGGTTACTCATGTTTGACTCCTTTCCTTAAAGCAGAGTTGGTTGACAGAAGGAAACTGAGCCAACAAGGAAGAGAGAGTGCGGATGAAGAATGGTGAGCAAAGAAATTTGAAGAGAATATTCATTATTGTATGGGCTTAAGGAAGTTTAATTAAAGCAAGATTAACATATAAGAAACATTATCATGGAAGAGGCCACCAGGGTTAAGAATAACCATTCTAAAATCTCAGTCTTATTTAGGAGAATAGGAATAATAACTAAATTCAGGTTTAACTATACACGTATGTTAAAATCTTATGAATAACCAAATTTATGACCCAACATAGAGCAAACAGTTGGCTCGAAAAGTAAAGAAGCAGAGAGACAGGAGACAATCTGGTGCTTACCTGGAATAGACTATGAGTCAACAGCCAAAAGGGAGGATCTGAAGTAGGTGGTGAAGTGGTGAGAGCTTGGTGTAGCTTGCTGAAAGGGCAGTGTGAAACTTCTGGGGGCTGCAGAGTTTGGGGAGCCCAATCTTCTGCAGGATCTTGACCCTCCAGCCACCAACCCCTGCCTATACCCCATAGGCACTGAGGCAAAGGAAAAAGCTTTGAGGCTACCCATTGTGATGCAGTCCTGTGATGTAAGCAGTACATCAGCAGTGACAGAGGAGCAAGGGATCCCCTCCCCCACATTCCCATATCCAACAGAGAAAGGCATTAGTCATTACCTCTATCCACTTCTATCCTTAAGATCTGGGTTAAAGCTCCATGGAAGGGGATGCTGTATCTTTCTTCTGAGAGGGGGACAGTATTCCACAAAGAGGCCAATAGAACAGTCAGAGGGGCAAGACCCTGGGACTTTCAACCTAAATCCAAGGTTTAATCAGAAAAACAGGGACCATATTTCAACAAGCTAAAGAACTTCTAGGAACAGTAAAGCAAAACTCAACAGAAAAAAAAAGAAAGAAAGGAAGGAAGGAAGGAAGGAAGGAAGGAAGGAAGGAAGGAAGGAAGGAAGGAAGGAAGGAAGGGAGGAGGGAGGGAAGGAGGGAGGAAGGAAGGAAGAAGAGCCTATGAAAAAGAAACTTTCCAAGGCATAAATCAAAGGGGAGATTCAAAATAACTCCCACACTAATGCAAAGAATCACTAAGAGAATTTGAAGCCTTAGGTACTCTGATAGAAACCTCAATGATTGGGGGAGAGGGTGGAGAAACAACTCAACCCTTAACTGGATTAACTCAAATCCCAACATGAAAAGCCTACCGGATGGAATACCCATGCCAAACATAAAAGTTGTGTACCTCCATCTCTAGCACTGTACACAGTAAGTCAGGCTTGCAACAATTATAAGAAAATTAAACCACAAGGCAAAAGAGAACACAAAGAGACAAATGTTCAACAAACAAACAAACACCAAAAAGAGTCAGACACAAAGGGATACTAAAATAGTTTAGATACCTTTAAGCAGTCTGTTGGTGGCTCTGACCTCAAAAAAGAACAGCATGAAAAATCAGATGGGTAATTCCAGCAAAGAAATGGAAACTGTAAACTTGAATGAAATAAAACTGCCACCAATGGAATGTTACCATTTAAGAGAGATGGCCACTTCAACGGGTTTCCCAGCAGACATAATTCAGCTAAGGACAGCAATTAGTGACCTTGAAAGTGGGTGAATAACACTGTGTATGTGGGAGTGGGGGAGCCTGATAGGAAAGATCTATAGGGCAGCATCAAAAGTCCTGATACAATATAATTAGGATCATGGAAAGAAAAGAGAATAGCACTAAAGAACCTGAAGAAAAATGGCTAAAATTATCCCCGAATTGATCATAAGACATCTAACCACAAATGCTAGAAAATTCAAGAAAAGGAAGATAAACCACAAAAACTGTAATAAATCACATACTCCTACTTTGTTACCACCATTGTTTATTGTTTATTGTTTAACACTAAAGACCAAATTCCCAAAGCCCCGCCAGTGCCACTCCTTCAAAACCGGGCCCTGGTGAGATGATGGCCCAGTGATTAGGAGAGCACTTACTGCTCCTGCAAAGCACCTGGGTAGGGTTCCCAGGACAGACATGACAGTTCACAATGGCCTAGAATTCCACTTCCAAGAGATCTGACATACTCTGCTGACCTCCACTGGCTCCTGCATGCACACTATACATATAACTCACATGGGCACACATGCATACACATAAATTTTCTTTAAATCAGTATTTTTTAAAAGGCAAACCCCTCTATTGACAAGATTTACAGGTTATTAATTCAGTATGATCACCATTAGACAATGCTCACAATGTGTCCGCATCTTTATTATGTAATGTACCTGTCAAACCTAGGTCCCAACCCTGTATCTCAGTAAGAGAGGCTGGGGCACACATTTTCCAGTGAAGTGGGGGGGGCATAGATTAATTCAAAGGTAGAAAGGATGTTTAAAACTACTAGACAAGGGGTTGGGGATTTAGCTCAGTGGTAGAGGGCTTGCCTAGGAAACGCAAGGCCCTGGGTTCGGCCCCAAGCTCCGAAAAAAAAAAAAAAAAAGAACAAAAAAAAAAAAAAAAAACTAGACAAGCCAAAAGTGGCAGAAGCCAAGAAGCCATCTACCTAATTTATATCATGGCAAATTAATTCTTTGGTTAACTTACCGCACTCCCAGAAGGACTTTATGTGATAGTGTTTAGTAACACATTTAAAGCTAGCATGCCAGTCTGAAAGCCCTGAGTAGTACCCTAGCGGTGTGTGAAGGCACTCGATAGATAAGCAACATGTTCCAAAAAGGACAGTTTTGCTTGATGGTAGAGGAGGAGGAAGGGAAGGTAAAGGATGAGAAAGGCAGAGGAAGGAGGGAAGGAGGGAAGGAGAGAGAGAGAGATGAAGTCAGAGAGAGATTATTATGAACAAGGACTCTGCAATTACATTAACTAGTAGAATAAATCATGAAAAAACTCCATTTCGCCTTTGGCCTTCTCATCTACTATATTATTTTTTTGAATTGTGTAAGGGGTTCTTTTTTAATGTATAAAATTATTTATTGTATTACATCAATAAATTGTTATTTAAGGGATTTGATTCCTTTGCTGTCTACCCAAGTCATCTGAGAATACTATCTTATGTTTTATATTCACTTTACATCCCGATCACGGTCCTGCCTCCAGTAGCTCCCTCCATGTTCAAGCATCCGCTGTATGATTAACTCTGGCAGAAAAGTTTGTAGCTCCCCATAGGGAGCCATCAGCACCTATTCATGAACCAATGTGGGGCCAAGGATAGTGCATTTCTACAGGCCGAACTGAAAGGGAAATTCACTAGATAGGTACCTAATATAGAGAAACACCCAACAAGAAGGTACTGGCATGAGACTCCCATTTTTTGTAGCAGAAAAGGGACACCATTCACAGGAGAAATGTCTACTAAGGATTTCCTGTGTGCCACATGCTGAGCCTACACCATGCCATCACAGTTTACAGCTCAAAACAAATACCATGTACAAGTCCATTCTCCTAAGCCCCACCACTATTAAACTACTAATTTTGATATTCATACACTCGTATGGGTTATAATGAAAGAAAACCAAAATTCTGGGACAATGTGAGGCAATACATGAATTCACAACTTTGTTATTGTTATTTTTACAATTCTCCTAGGTTTACATGCTTATTTGTAGAGCCATGTCTCGAATATGCCCTCCTAAGACCCATTCCTTTTACCTGACATTTCTAGGCCTCTCTTAAAATCCGTTTCACCCACTCGCAAACCATTCTTTGCTTCTTTACTTTGCCTTAAGTCTGGCACAGCCACTTGAATCCTGCTTTTCCATTTGAATGCGCTATTACCCAGTGCTTCAGTCCTACATTTTGGCCTCTTCTGCTGGCTTACAGAACATCACCATTGCTTATATTGATGGCAACAGTCTCTCAATTGCCTGAAAAACAACAATGATACTCGACTAATCAAACTTACCCCAGCACAAGGTCAGCCAAGAAAGTATCAACCAACACTGCATACACAGAGACAGACAGACTTCAAAACACACCTCAAAATCAAGGGCCTTAACTCTGGAGACTAGAGAAATCACTAGGACAAAAACATTGGCTTCATGCTCTTAATTTGGAAAAGAGGCAATTATTTTCAAGTACATACCCTGGCCTGGGCAAAACTGAAAAAGATATTGACATAAACCATTTTCCACCGTGAAATGGAGCAAGGGAGGGACACTAATCAAGGAGGGACGAAGGGAGGGACGGAAGGAGGACAGGCAGGCAAACTGCACAGGTACAGGACAGTTCAACGAAGCCTAAGAAACGATGCTGAAAGTAAGCTAAATCGTGGAAGAAGGTGATGATGCTGTGGTTATTCTTTCCATATGTAGAGGGGGCAAAACCAGCATTCAATAATACAGGTAGGAGCTAGCAATTCTAAACCAAGGAAGACCCGAACCTCACGCACTCAGCGAAGCAAACAATTTTTTTGCATGGTGTCTGCCAAGGTGGCACACATCTCTAATTCAAAATAACTCTCTCCTAAAAGCAAGGCTACTTGAGACTTGGCCTAAAAAAATCTCCTAAACATGTTAGAATGCTTACTGAAGGAGAATGAAATAATCTGGTACCAAATTGGTTCAAAATAGGTACCGCTGCAGAGCATGAGCACACGAAGTTAATCTGAACACAAAAGTCTGACACATGGGCTGATGGGTAAGGTGTTAAGAGCATAAAGCCCAAGTTCAGATACCCAGCACTTGTGTAAAAAAGCCCGGTGTGGCCCTTCATGTTCCTAGCTTCCTTGTTGCCGGGAATCTGGGATGAGACAAGAGGTTGGTTTAAGGGTACTACTGGCCAGCTACACAAGGTTAAGGTAGAGCATGGCAGAGCAGGATTCCAGGCTTATATTATATAGTAACATATGTGTATACATGGAGGAAGTAAAGAAGAATAAAAGTCTGACAGAGAATAAAATAAACTAAAAGACAAGGTCACAAAAGAAAATACGATATTTGAAATGGTACGCTTCCTGAAGCCTGATGCCCTTAAAAAATATTAGCAAAATTACCTAAAGACATTGTAAGTACACAAAAAAGATTAGAAATCAGGAAAGAAACAGCATACATGTTGAGAAATATTAAACCAGATCCAAAATGTATTTGGAGAGACAAATGAGTAATTCAAACAAAATGTTGAGGGGTTGGGGATTTAGCTCAGTGGTAAAGCGCTTGCCTAACAAGCACAAGGCCCTGGGTTCGGTCCCCAGCTCCAAAGAAAAAAGAAAAAAAGAAAAGAAAAAATGTTGATATCTAATAAAATGTTTTACCAAGACATTAATAACTTCAGTGGATAAATGGGATGAGGGAAAACCAGCAGAGTTTTAAGTTTAAATAAGGAAGAGAAAAATGAAACCGTTAGAAACATATTTTAATTCAGTTATAAATAGAAATGACATTACTATATAAGGTTAACAGCAAGGTGAAAGAAAAAAAGAATCTTAAGAAAAGTAAAGGAAGTTTCTAGAAAAACAATGAGAAATGTACCACAGATGACAATCAATCCAGGAAGCAGTTGCAAACATTTTAATGAGATGAGAAGAATATTTTACCTTGCAGAGATTATGAACTTTTTGACAAACTATCAAGATTCCACTAAGCTGAAATTCTTGCCTTGATTGCATCCCTGCATTTCGAACTCCTATTTAAAGTCTCCAATAGTTCCTCATGAGATGGAGAAAGCCCAGTGGGGCTAGTGAGCTACTACTGACCACTGCCTTCTTCTGCTCTCTTTGTCTCTCCTCATTTTTAGCCAATTTAGAATTCTTCCTTTTAAAGATTACTTGTAATTTGTATACAACGGTGCTAGAGGGATGGCACCACAGCTAAGGGCACGTAATCTTGCAAAAGACCTGAATTTTATTCCTAGTACCAACATGGTGGCTCAAACCCATCTGTAACTCCAGTTCCAGGGGATCTGACATCCTCTTCTGACCTCTGCTGGCACCAGGCAGACATGTGGTGGATACACATACATACAGGCCTAAAACAAGCATACATAGAAAATAAACCCAACAAAAAAATAGCATACAAGGTCATTAGAGAGAGCATTACAGCATTTTTTGACATGTTTTTAATTTAATTTTAATGATATACAAGCAGGGGTATGCATATGAGTGCCCAAGATTCCAGAAGAGAGGATGTGATCCCCTGGAATCTTGTTGTTGTGAACCACCTGACATGGATGCTGGGAACTGGACTTGAGCAGTATGTACCCTTCACCATTGAACCATCTCTCCAGTCCCTCATTTTATGGCATTTTCAAAGCAATGTGCTTTTTAAAAGTATATTCTCTTCTCCCTTTATCTTCCCTCCTCCCCCTCCCTGTCTCTCTACATTTCCTGAACTCTCCTTACAGGTGTCATGTCACATGTGTCTTTTGCTTTCCATGACCCACTCCTTGGCACCTCTTTTTATCTCCCGGTCTCCTTTCTAGTTTTACCCATTTAACGATTATACACACGCATGCATGCACGCGCACGCGCGCGCGCACACACACACACACACACAAAAGGATTCAAAGGCCTTGTTTCTCACAAGCCTCTAACTCCCACCTTGCCTCAGGGCATTTGCACCCACTCTTTTGGAAAACTTATTTCCAATTAAAGCAATCCTTCTTATCCTCAAAATTCACTGAAAGGTTACCACAAGGTGGCCTTCCCATCAACTCACAGGACAGATTATCCACCCTAACCATGTTATTTGTTCCCACAGGTGACTTCCTCCCTCCTCTGTCTCCATCTCAATACTAAACTCTTAATTAGAGGGCAGAGTTACAGTAGTTACTCATTAAGTATTTGTTAAATGAAGCAAAAACAGATCTCAGGATGTAAGATAGGTTGTTCTATAAAGAACCGATGCAGTATGAAATTCCAATTTGCACAAAATTAACATTTGCTTATGTCAATCAATTTTGATAAGGACAATTAAGAACAGCCTTTGCAGTGACGATCCCTTGAGACGCCCACACCTTTGCTTGGGCATATCTTAATTTTTCTATTACCCTTTCGATTAACCACATATATGTCTTTCTGTTAACCATTCCTCTACACACCTGCCACCCACCACCACAACCACAATCATCATAACTACCATAACACAAATCTATGTTTAAAAATACATTTAGGTGTGGGAGAACAGCTCAGTAGTTAAGAGCACTAGCTACTTCCAGAGGACCTGGGTGCAAATCCCAGCATGCACAGGACAGCTGGTAACCATCTGCAAATCCAGTTGCAGGGGATCTGGCATCCTTTTCTGGTCTCCACAAACATGCATGCAGTGCACACACATGCCAGTAAATAAAACAACCATACTCATAAAAATAAATCCTTTCTAAGAAACTTCAACTCTGCATCAAAAGAAAATAAAGAAAACCTCTTTTGTGTATGCATTGTACAACCTGCCGTTTGAATTTAGTTGTAATATTATTAAGGATTGGTGAGATCTGTTTAAAGTCTGTATGTCCCATAGGAATCTGATGAGCCAGGGTGGAGTATCTGGGAATGTGGATCAATTCTAGGGGATTCTCTTCTGAACCAACTCTGACAATCTCCTTCAGATTCTGATTCTCAGGAAACTAGTTTCTATGGCCAACATGAGGGTAATTCAGCAAATCCAATTGAAGACATTTTCTTCAGCAATCATTTATCACCATTCTATGCAGGATGGGTGTATTCATATGTACATGTTTTTATATGCACATGTGTGTACTTGAGTAGTCCCATTTGTATGGAAACCAGAGGTCAATATGGGGTGACTTTCTCTACCATTCTGCAAAGTCTCTCAATGAATTTCGAGACACTGATTCAACCAGACTAACTGGCCCACAAACATCTGGGATTGGCCTGTCTCCACCCCAACACCACCACTAGGGTTACAGTGTGTGTTTGCCACCTCCACTCTTCATTAAATGAATTTTATTTTAATCTCACTCAGAAGGGGAAATAAAACAGACCTTGGAGGTGGATGGACGGCAGCAATGGGGTGGGAGAGAGAATGGGGAGGGGAGCAGGGGTGGAGATCACATATGAGGAAAGGGGAGTTGAGAAGGCTGGGAGAGAGAAGGGATCCCAATCAGTGGGGGACATCTCTAGGATGAGACTGAGATATGAGAGAGAGAAGGATCCTGGGAGCTTATGGGGGTGTCGAAAATTGAGACTCCTAGCAGCTGGGGATATAGAGTCTGATGTGGCCATCTCCTTTAGCCAGGCATGATTTCTAGTGGAAGGGGAAAGACACCAAACCATCCACAAACCTTCAACCCAAAATCTGTCCTGCCTACAAGATACGCAGGGATAAAGATGGAGCAGAGATTGAGGGAACAGCCAACCAGTGATTGGCCCAACTTGAGACCCATAGCTTGGGAGAGAGCCAACCCCTGACTCTATTAATGATGCTTTGCTATGCCTGCAGACAAGAGCCTAGCATAACTGTCCTCTGAGAGGCTTCATCCAGCAGCTGACCAAAACAGATACAGACACTCACGGCCAAACATTAGGTGGAGTTCAGAGAGGTTGGTGGAAGAGTGGGAGGAAGGATTGTGAAGCCAGAGAGGTCAAAGACACCAAAAGAAGACCTACAGAGTAAACTAACCTGGGCCAATAGGAGCTTGAAGTGACTGAACCAGGAACCAAAGAGTGTGCAGGGGCTGACCCTAGGCCCCGTACACATATGTAACAGATGTGCATCATGGTTTCCACGTGGGTCCCCTATCTATTAGAGCAAGGACTTGACTCTATTGCCTCCCTTTGGATCCCCTTCTAATTGGATGCCTTGTTGTTGGGCCTCAGTGGGAGAGGACGCTCTTGATGTGCCAGGATTAGTTTCTATTATCTCAAAGGAGAAGGGGAGAGGAGAATGGGGGAGGCACTATGAGGATGGAACTGGGAGGAGAGGAGGGAGGAGACCGCAATCATGATGTAAAGTGAACAAATACAGGGAAAAAAGAAAAACACATTTTTTTCACACAATATATTCTGCTTACAGTCTCCTCTCCTGAAGCTGCTCCTCAACTCTAAACCACTCCACACCTTTCTTTCTCTCATGCGTTAGAAAACAGGAATATAAAAAATAATAATAAAATAAAATCCGACATAGGGCAAAATAAACAGAAGGGGAGCCAAAAAAATCTACATAGTGACACATAGACACGTATATTCGAACACACAGAAAACCCCTAAGAACAAAATCAGAAACCAAAAGCCCTGTACGGTAAAAACAAATAAATGCATGCATAAATAAGCCCACACAAAGCATTCCGAGAACAGCAACATAATATGATTGAGTTCATCTTTTCTCCCATGAGTGCTAGGGACTGATCTCACATCCTCATGCACACATGGCAAGCATCTTACCAACTAACCCATCTCCCTAGCCCCGTTTATCACATTTACCACCATTTTTTACTTGCCATATCTTCCTATACGTTTAATATGAAACTTAATCTCATTTTTGCCAAGAATCTTTAGACATAATACAAAAGATCTGCAACTGCAACTTACCTAAAATAATTTTTTTTTGGTTCTTTTTTTCGGAGCTGGGGACCGAACCCAGGGCCTTGCGCTTCCTAGGCAAGCGCTCTACCACTGAGCCAAATCCCTAACCCTACCTAAAATAATTTAAGTCAATTATTTTTAAAAAATGAGCTAATGAGATGATTCAGCATGTAAAAGTGCTCTTGGCCAAGTATGACAACCTAAGTTCAATCCCAGGAACCCACACAGTAGAATGAAGAACCAACCCCTGAAAACTGTCCTTTGACCTCTATTCATTCCATGCACATGTGCATGAATATGCATAGGCACACAGAATATTTATAAAAATTCACGGGGTTGGGGATTTAGCTCAGTGGTAGAACGCTTGCCTAGCAAGCACAAGGCCCTGGGTTTGGTCCCCAGCTCTGAAAAAAAGAAAGAAAAAAAAAATCATGTACTACACAGAACATGGGTTCAATTCCCTGCACCTACATTCTAGCTCTGAGGGATCCAATTCCTCTGGCTTTCTCTGGCATCTACACTCATATACTGATATACAAACATACTTACACACACACACACACACACACACACACACACACAATCTTAAAAAGTAAAACATAAATTTTAAAAATAAATGATTTTTTAAAAATGTAAATGTATTTATCCATGTTTTATTAGCTTGCAGAAACCTCTTTCTCTTGCTATCAAAACCCACTATCTTTCTAAAGTCATTGCAATGCTGGAGAAACGGCTCAGTGGTTAAGAATACATGATACTCTGGGGTTGGGGATTTAGCTCAGTGGTAGGGCGCTTGCCAGCAAGTTTAAGGCCCTGGGTTGGGTCCCCAGCTCAAAAAAAAAAAAAAAAAAAAAAAAAAAAAAAAAAAAGAATACATGATACTCTTACAAAGGACCCAGGTTCCTTTCCCACCACCTACAACAAGCAACTCACAGCTGCTTGCAACTCTAGTTCTAGGGGATCTGATGCCCTCTGGTGGATTCTGCAGCCACAAATAAGGTACACTCAAGAACTCACATATATAGAAATAAAACAAGCAAGTTATTTCCAGATGTTGCTATTTGATATTAGGCCTCTCTCTCTTAGAAAGGATATAAAATAATAAAAAGAAACATATTCATAACTGTTAAAGATTAGAAACTTTCAAACAGTTATGACTAAATGAACAATAGTCTATTAATATTGGACCAGCATTAGTTGTCTAATCTGTTATTACAAATCCAGATACAACCTACCATACAGAATTAATGATTTACTTGCCTAGCATTTTTAAGGGTCACTTTCCCACAAGAATTGTTTATCTAAAATTTAGGCACAGTTTTTCAATCACTTTCAACTAAACCATTATCCCTTATTATGTAGATCCAAAAGATAACATGTAAGCTATCCTATAAGCACTCCCTACCTAGATCATCAACACACTAGGCAAAGACCAAGATCTCAGAATACAGCAGTTAACTACTATGCTACATAATTTTGCTTTATTCTCCAGTCCACATAAATGATAACTAAGAAGAAAAATGACACAAGTAGGAAAACCACATCTAAATCTCACCACCATCCAGTCTGAAGCAACACAGAAAGTAGAAAATATTTGGGTATCTGAATACAATGAAGGCTGTTCTATAGCATGCACAGCAAAGATGATCTGTCTATGACAATCAGAGCTCAAATAAGAGCTCAAATAGCAAATAGCACAATGGCACTGGCTCAGAATAAAGAAAACCAATAAAACTGAGTTTTCCTCATGCAATAATTGTACGATTTTTCTCTCAATTTATTTTCTATGCATTCTAATAGATCACTAAGAACGATTTTATTTTATTTGCTAGCTTTACAAAAAGATAAAAGCAGGACTGGTAATGTGACTCATTTGGTAGAATGCTTGCCTGGCTTGTTTGAGGCCCCAGATTTGATCCCCAACAGCACATAAATAGGATGGCACACATCTGTAATTCCAACACTCAGGGAGAAATGGACTTAAAGGCCAGCTTTGGCTGCATAGAGAGTTTCTGATCAGCCTAGGCTACATGAGACCCCTGTCTCCAAACAGAATTAACTAAAATAAAACCACAAATGCGAGGTAACACATGCCATTTGTGGGATGACTCTTCATATTCTACTAAGAATTGGCTTAGGTAAAAACTTGAAACTGGTCTGAAAGGTGGTTCAGTAAGAAAAGTATTTGCCACTAAGCTTAATGAGTTTAATCCTCAAGTCCCACATAGTGGAAGGAGAGAAATGATTCCTGAAAGTTGCCCTCTGACTTTCACATGCATTTTCACATACACACACACACACACACACACACACACACACACACCCTCTCAAATAAAAATGAAACAAAAAGTATGACATATGTAAGAAATTATATTTTTAAATACATCTTTTAAGATATTGCTAGTGTCTGGTGACTAAGAGGCCTAGTTGAAGCAGATAAACAGGGTTTCAAAAACTATGTTTCAAGGAGAAATTGTTTTTAGAATGATTGAAGTATTCTGAAAATTGATAGTAGTCACTATAAATCTCCATAAATTTATTAAAGAATGATTAGTATACTTTTTTATGAAATACTTTTGCTGGGGGTGGCAGTGCACATCTTTATTCCCAGGACTAAAGAGGCAAAGGCAGGTGGATCTTTGTGAGTTCAAGGCCAGCTTGGTCTACACAATGAGTTTCAGGCAGGCCAGGGCTACACATTAAGATCATTGTTCAAAAACAAGTGTTAAACTGTATACTGAAAAGCTGTATTTTATACAAGAATCAACAAATATTTTCAAGGCTCCATCTATACACAACATCTCTCCGATCTGGCCAAAAAGATTTCTGATCCTGAGGCTCTACAATATCCACCATTAAATGACAAAAGTGATTCTGAAAAACAAAGATGGTGTGTTCTTTTTTTCTTCTCTTCTTTCACCGGAACCTGTGAATGTTCTTTCAAACTAATCTTTAACAGTTTGGCTGTCTCGCTTTAAAAATAAAAGGGCTGTGGGTTGGGGATTTAGCTCAGCGGTAGAGCACTTGCCTAGCAAGCGCAAGGCCCTGGGTTCGGTCCCAGCTCCGAAAAAAAGAAAAAAATAAATGAAAGGGCTGGCAATGTGGCTCAGCCTGTAAGGATACTAGCTGCCAAGCCTTATCACCTGAGTTCAATCACTGAGCCCCATATGGTGGAGAGAGAGAGAGAACAGACTCCTGCAAAGTTATACTCTGACCTCCACACAAGTGCCATGGAATGTGGCTGACCAGCCACACCTACACACCAAATAAACAAATGTAATAAACATGTAAGGAAAAATCATCATCCTTCTCTCCGTCACCACCATCATCATCTACTACCACCACTACAACTACCAAAGTATTAAGTAGAAAACTACCTTTAAAAAAAGATAGCATCTTATGGCTGGCTTTAAACTCACTTCAGAGCCTGTTTCCCAAGTGCTAAGATTACAGGCATGTGCCACCACACACAGTTTATGAAGGGCTACAACTTGGGGCTTCCTGAATGCTAGAGATTACAGATCTAGCTACCACCTCCTGTTTATGTGGTGCTAAGGATCCAACCCAGGGCTTTATGAAAGTTAAACAAGCACTCCACTGAAAGGCCTACAACTCCGCCCCGCAATTCTACTTTCAAGAGAAAATATTTCATTAGAGTTCAAGTTCTATGTGTTAAGATACAAGAATGAAGAAGGCCCAGCGAAATGGCTCAGCGGTTGGGAGGGCTTGCTACTCGGTTCTTCCAGAAGGCCAGAGTTCAATTCCGAGCACCAAATCAAGCAGTTCAAAACGTCCTATATAACTTCAGCTCCAGAGTATCTAGACACCCTCTTCTGGTCTCTTGAATATCCACATGCACATACACATAAATTAAAAAATATGGGGGCTGGGGATTTAGCTCAGCGGTAGAGCGCTTACCTAGGAAGCGCAAGGCCCTGGGTTCAGCCCCCAGCTCCGAAAAAAAGAACCAAAAAAAAAAAAAAAAAGAAATAAGAATAATGTACCTCTTTAAAATTTACCACTCAATGTTCTTTTACTTAAGCCATTATAATTACTGAAAAGATATCCATCTGCAAATTATAATAGCTGTCACTTCAAGAGTATATCTAGCCAGGCCTGGAAGTTCAGGCCTGTAAATTACAGCTCTGGGCAGAATTCTTCATCAAGACAAGAAAAGCCTGTTCAAGTCTTGCCTGGGATATAAAAGGTGAGTTCAAGGCCTACCTGGTGGCTCAGTGGGAGCCTTTACTGGGGAAGAAAAGTGGGGTTAGGAGGATAGTATTAGGAATTTAGCTAGTAGTAGAGGACTAGAATGCGCAATACCCCTAGCAACGCACACCTACAAAGACAAAGCTGAATTCAAAGGAACCTTCATAATCTTTACTACTATAGTAAATCCAATCAGCCAGTGTAAGGCTATAATGAATATGCAGAAATGTGAAGCAGCAAGTGTTTAACTAGAAACAATTATCTCATTTTGACATACATGATTGAAACAATTATCTCATTTTGGACATACAAGATTATATGTACAATTTTCATTTACGAAGGACTCAAGCCAATGAAGCTGTACTTGTAAAAATCTATGCTTTCTGGTTGTCCTAACCAGCAGTCTCAATGGATCTGGTCCAATCTGCCATGTCACAGAAGTCCAAGCAGCCTTGCCAATGAGGCCCATCAATCCAGGAAGCAAATTTATACCTCCAGGACTCCCCAGGCATAATATAGAAAATGAATTCAAAACAGGCTTTAGGAACCACACTCTTTAAAAAAAAAAAAAGCAGAAAGCAGGGCTTGGAAAAGCACAATTTCAAGTCAGACCGGTTTGTAAGGCAATTTTGCCTCTTCTGCTGACTAGCTAGCTAATATGTGCAAATTATTTCTGAGCCCGTCTGACATGTATATGAGAAATAAGGAACACATCTACCTTGGAAAAAGGCTGTGAGCACACATGAATGCACGTGAATAAATAATTTGCCACAGCATCTGGTATTCAGTAATGGCCAATGGATATAGCATTGGAAAACTACAGACT
Organism: Rattus rattus; assembly: GCF_011064425.1. Lineage (NCBI taxonomy): Eukaryota > Metazoa > Chordata > Mammalia > Rodentia > Muridae > Rattus > Rattus rattus. The sequence goes on from NC_046172.1 coordinate 32,348,886, forward strand.
ATACAAAAGAGAGACTGTACCCAAAAATGTAACTCTGATAGGAACTAGTCCCAAAACAAATGTCTTTAAGTAAAAAGGCTTAATTCAAAGCGTTGACAACAAATTTCCAAGAGCCTGGTCCTTCTAATCCTATATATAATTTTCTGTTGATTCCCAAATCTGGAATGTTTAAATGTTAACTATCTCGGTAGGTAGAAAGTCCTCTGTCTCAGTTTTCATATCCACTGATGGAACTGCTTCCCGAATTCCTATCTCCATTTGAAGGCGTGAATAAACTCAAATGAGAAATGACACCTGACCTTTGAATAACTCACTAATGTATACACTGCCCCATATAAAGAAAAATTTCTAAAAATATATCAAAATAGTAAATCTAGAGCAAACATAGTAGCTCATTCTGCTAATCCCAGCACTTGGGAAGCTGAGGCTGGAGGATTGCCACAAGTTCCAGGTTACCTTGGGATACATTGTTAGTTCCGAGAAAGCCTAAATTAAAATGAGACCCTATTTCAAAAACAAACAAATAAACAAAAACAAAAATAAAAATCCAAATGCTAAAATTGTAAAATATCCAAAAAAAATGAAAAAAAAAACCAAAAAGGAAAGATTTTAAGATGGAAAGCATCATGGATCGTCATACCGAGAGCTTAAATGCAGACTACCATCCCACTCTCCTCTGGTGCAAGTGAGTCAATTCAAGGCCCATGTAACTCTGCCTCTGAGTTACAGATCCAGTTCTAAGTGCTATAACCTTGCGTTATTTTCTTAAGTTGAAATATGTGGCCCACCTGATCCAATTATCAGATGGTGAACAACCTTTGACATTTTATCTTCTCCTATGTCAAGGAATTTGATGTTGTCAAAAATAAAACTTTAAAATCTAAAATTATCTGATTCTGAGTAAACGGTCCTTTCTAATCAGAAAACAACTAAATATTTCAAATCTTGCTGGCTTTGTACTGAAGGGTTATATAAAAGAGCTCCCTCCTGTTTCGGATCTATGCAAGTGGATTGCATTGTTCATTTTAAACAAGTCATGTCACTATTTGACATCAATCTGTTATACTAGAGTATCAGACTCTCACACTAACTGCCAAAAATAAAACTTCATATTAGCACACCTTCAAAGAGCCAAACGTTGAAATCCTATTAAAATAAAGGTGATAGCCACCAATACTGTCAAAATGGAAGAAGAAAAAGAGAGAGAAATGTTAACATAAGAAAATATTCCCCTGCTCAATTCTTTACACATTTCCCACACGCTTCTTTCTCAGCTATAGCTCAATGTTCTATTATAAAGTAAACTGGAATGTAAATCATCCCGAAAAGCTAACTTCCTGCAAGAGGAGCTGCTGTCATTTTCAACAATGCAACTATGGCTGGGAATCTCCCATAGCTTCCTAGCCACTGTGGAGAAACAGGTTGGGGGAAGATGCATACTTAGAGGAATTTCTCCACCTCTCTACTGAAGGTCTGTACTGTAAGAACACTACACCTTCAAAACAGAAAATGCCATGGACAGTCCGGTTCTTCTCAAATGTAGACTCTGGAGCAGAATAAATTTAATTCGCAATCTCACAATCAGGCAACCTTCTATTACTCATTTATGAGGTGGCCCCGCAATTTCTCTCAATGGAAACCTTTCCAAAAAAAAAAAAAAAACCCTCAGGGAGCATACATGTCTCATTTAAGTAACTTCAAGAATATACCATGGTGATTGAGTTAGGACCCTGACATAAACAACAAAATCAAAGCCCTGACTGGGGGTGCTTAAGAAGTCCCTAAGTCATTAATATAAGATTAAGCAAGCGTTGATAAAAGTAAGGCGCTCTGGGGAAGAAATTTTATTTCTGAATATTTTTCTAATATACCAAGTTCTTTTTATTATAAAAAGGAATAGGCTTAGGAGCTCTGATAAATCCACACAATGAGGACAGTACGCTGTTTCTATTTCTACCTAACAAATGAACCACTGCACCATGTTTAAAAGGCAAGCCAATTCAAAGGAATTTGATGCCCTTTCCAAAAGAGAAGCCCTCTACCCAAGTACTCAGAAATGGCGGCGGATTATTAAACACTCTTGGAATGGTTAACTTTATTTAGTATGCCTCTTTTGGAGTTCTATTCTTTAATGCAGCCAAATGGTATTTTTCTCCCTAATTAGGTTCCCCTGTACTTGTACAAAGCCCAGCACAACACAGTGTTGGTGGCTTTAGTTTTACAGCTTCTCTCTTCTGGCTCCTTCTCCCCTCACCTACCCTCCTAACCCACCCCATCCCACCACCCAAAAAAGATTTCCTTTCCAAATGTTCTCCTCTCTGCATTTGTCAACAGAAACACCCACTGGTGGTGTCAAACTGGTAATACTGCTGCAGGCTTCCTTACTCCCATTCCAGCATCAACGCCAAAAATGCTCCAACCTAAAATAGTACTTTTAATAAGGAAAAGGCTTGCTAGGTACTTAAATTCCATATTCTCGGAAAGATGGAGGTCTTTTACGTTTTTATTATTAATGAATCCTAGTTGGGTTGTTAAATGTAAGATTATACTCCCCCTTTCAGCATCAGATATACAGGGATAAGAAAACACACCCTTTTTGCATTTTATGAAGATATTTTCATACACTTAAAGGAATTAAAAAACGAATTTGCATCTAAATGTTATGCAGTCTGTAATTCCAAAGTGTCTCAGTAAAAATGTCTTTTTTGTAACCCTACAGCAAGAAACAAACAAGCTGGAAGTGTTCCAGCAGATGTTACCTAAAACCCTAATCCTATATTCTATACATATTTATGCCTCCTTTTTTCAGTCAAATGCTCTCAGACAAATTAATTTGTGTAATCTTTTATACTGCCTACATAACCATTACGTTCAAACAAGCCTAAATCAGATGCGCGGAAAGAAATTATTCTGTGTCAATACTTTCTAAAATCAGCTTAAATTTCAGCCAATTAAAAATAATTGTGTTAACAGAATACTGATCTGCAACTATTTAAATATCACGGCATCCTTCTAGTCTGTCTGTAGATACTAAGGTCAGGCTTTTCTTATCCAAGCATCTGTGCCATGCCTAACTCAAGTGAAGGAAAAAACAAAACCCCAAGAAAGATCTGCTTTTACACTGAAATATGCCCAGGTTATTTTTTACCCCAACGTGGGCAAAAAAAAAAAAAAAAATCGTGTCAGTGCGAAAAGGACCTGTTCGTTCTGGCAGATGGTTCCAAACCCCAGGATTCAATTTCTATGAAGGTCCAAAGGGTAAGAAGGTCTGAGAAGAGGTCGATTTCTGCTTCTCTGCCAGCATGCCAGCCGTGAACTTCACAGTAACGCCTAAAACTTGTCCTGTGGAAGGTGGCAGAAACCTGCCGGGCTGCAGGCGGGGCGCTCGCCCACCCTCGGGGCAGCCAAGGTCAGAAGGACCGGGACTGCGAGTCAAAGCTGCCTGCGGGTCCCGGGCTCTCTGGGAACTTGGGCGGGGGCTTCGGGGCACCTCCTTGGCGCTAGCAGAAAAGGGCTTCCCTCGCCACAAGCCCGGAGAGCCCTGGCCACGGGGGCGGCGGGGTGGGGACACCGCAGACCTGCAGCGAGGGGGAGCCCCGCGGGGTCCGACCGCGACCTACCGTAAGTCTAGCACAACCCCCTCTGTCTTTTGGTACCAAAAATTCCAGCCCCAGCCCTTCCGGGAAGACCCTAGAGACTCGTGGTGGATCGCCGAGGGAGACTCCAGCTTGGGACGCCCTCAACGCGTTTCCCCGTTGTGCAGGGACCGGCGCTGCTACCCCTTCTGTCACCCTCCTAAGTGGACCGACTGTGTTCCCTCTTTAAAGACAAGCTAGTGGACACACGGCCAACACGAGACGGCCTGAGGGGTGGACGCAACTACTCACCCTACTGAGTCCCCCACCTCTACGGGGGAAGCCTCCACTCCGGCGGCCGCCGTCACCGCTTTACCTTCTCCCTAGCGGTAGCGACAAGTAATCGAAACCTCCGGCCCCGCCCTCTCGCCGGAGCAAACGCGCAGCCTAATTTGATGATTGCACCGCCCCCGTCTGCCCATTTGATCCAATCAGCAAGCTCCTCTCATTCCGCTAGGTCCCGCCTTATCCCCGCCTACTAAGAGGCGCCAATAAAGAAAAAGCGCTCGTGCTCGAGCTCGGGCTCGCGCGCCCCGCCCACGCCGCTCGTTCTCGAGTCCCCAAAAAATCCTAGAACCAGGATTTCTTGTACTAGCTCCCTACTAAGCGGACGCGCTTATGCGCGCTCGCGATGCTCCTCCTGGAGCACCAGGTTTGGTTGCCCTGCCAGGCCCTAGCAACCTGGACTGCTAGGCTGGGAGGGGCGGGGCTCAAACTGCGAGCTTACGTGGGGAGGGGGAAGTGAGGGAGGAGTAGGATAAGGGGAGGGAGAGATCGTGACTGAGAGAGGGGTGGATGCGGGGGTTGAAGGGGGTGAGGAGGCCCGGGAATCCACCTGTCACTGCGGTAGAAAAAAAAAGGGGGAATCCTGCCTGCAGCGCAGCTATCCTAGCCTCCCTCTCTGGGGACCAGTGCGCGGAGTGGGTGGAGGGCGGGGAGCACATTTCGGGCGGGAGTCCGGGCGCTGCTTGAAAATAAAAGGACGAAGGATGGCTTATCTCGGTCGTAGGTTTAAAAAAATGATAACGAAGTCCATTGCTGCTGCCTAACTGTTGCAGCTGTGCGTGCACGCGCGCGCAAACACATTCATATGCACGTTCATCTCGCAGCCTGCGATTCCCTGGGGTGACTTAAGAGCAAAGAACTGTCAGCCCGAGGATTCCTTACACAGCAGCTGGACGCGTGCAAACCGCGGCAGCCTCGGCTGCAGCAGCAAACCACAACTCTACTCCTGTCCGATGCTGCTCTGTCTTAAGCGATTCCTCAGCTGGTAAAAGAAAAAAAAAGGAATGAAGTCATCGCCGCACCAGTAGAAATATAAAGATCTTAAGACCCACCATGAATCAGGTTTCTAGTGAGGATGACTAGTGGATAAGAGAGCGATAGTTCCACTGCACTTTTTTTTAACTAAGAAAAGAATAATTTTTTATGAAAGACCTTGCAGACAAATCTATGAAAAAGAGCATGATTTCCACCTTTTAAAAAAGCAGAGAGGAAGAAAAGGTTCTTCTGGGTTTTCGGAAGGAACAGAAAATAAGTAGTGTATAGAGGTCGAAGATGCCACCAACCCCAAAATGATTTTTTTTTTGTAATAGGAAATAGATACCGTGGATAAAATCCATTTAATCTACTCCTGCTTCAATCTGGTAGCTATACAATAGGTTCGTCTACTTGATACCAAGCCAATAAGATTATTCTTTTTTATAACATGGTGAATATTTCATAAGCAATTGAAGGCACCCACTTTCTCAGGAAGCGTATTTGAAAATTTTCCAGGTAGGAGCAGGGAATTAACAGTGAAGGAAAATGGAGTCAGGCTTTGCAGAGGCTCCTGCCTCCTCCGGTTGCAAAATCACAGTGTTGTGACCTCATGCTTCACCCACGTGGAGCCAGAATTCCTGGGACAATCGCTGCATTATCACCCTGTCAGTGCCTTTGTACTAGCAATTTCAGCAGCATTGCCTTGGAGTCAAAGAAAGGATGGTTTCTCTGAACAGACTGAGAAGAAGGTAGGAAAAAACCAACGACAGAATGACCACAGATATAAGTTCAATGTCGTTTTAAGTAGCCGAATGAGATATTTTCCAATGAGCCATACCATGGGCAAACACAGCCTTTTGCTTTGATCTGGTTTTCAGCACTGGTTTATTGGAGCCACATCCAGTGCAGTTAATTCCCTTTTTGAGAGAAGACTAGACATTCTAAGAGCTTTAAAGAAATACCATGCTGTTATTTACCTGAGGTCCTTTCTTCTGTAAAAAGAGCAATAATAGTTCCCTGCAAATCCCCACTCTGCTAATAATTCTACAGATATTTAGGGCTGACCGAGAAAATATAGGCTGCCTCCATTGAGGCATAAACAAATAATAACTTATAATACACGTGTTGTATCCAAATACATTCGCGACAAGGTTAGAAGACTGATTAAGTCTTTTAATCACTGTCCAAAAAGAATTTTATGCAATGACCTTCTGGGCAAACTAAATAAATCTGTAGCATTTGTAGAAAGGGATCCGCATACTGAAAATGAGTTGCTATTTATGTGAAATTCACATTTAACTGGGTATCCTCTGCTTTTATTTACTACTTTGCACAACCTGATAGTGTCACACACATGATCTCTAATCCTCACGTGTCTCAGCAAGAGTCTCACCACTTCCGGATGGAGAAGCAGCTTCAGAGCCTCTTCAGCATCTATTTGCTCCCTCTCTCCTAATGGAACCCCCCACTGTTTTCAGATATCCAGACCCTTCACGCATCAAGAGGCTGAGTCTAAATTAGTCTCAGTCAGTCGTATGTAGCTTGATTAGACTAAAAGAAAAAGCTTAGCATCCCATGGTTTAAAAAAAAAAAGATTTTCCCCCCTCTATACCTTCTGGAAGAAACAAGGAAGTTAAATGCCCCAAATGCTAGAAGCAGCCACTTTGTAACTGAGAAGAAAGACAGCCTTAAGTCAAAAGCCTACTAACTAGCTAAAGTTTTTAAAAGACAGAAAGGGAAAAGAACAAGTGGGTTCTTGACAACCATTTGAATCTTAACTTCATGATACAACCCGGGCCCTTGGCAAGGCAGAAGAATCAACCTGATGAATGAATTGGTAGTACTTGTAGGCAGATAGGAGCATCAGTGATTGTTTTGCCCTGTTCAGAGCTCAAATCAAGCCAAGTCTTACATGGCTTCATTCAAAGTTTATGACACACGAAACCAAATGAACAAGAGAAAGGGAGGGGAGGGAGAGGAGAGGGAGAAAGGGGAGGGAGGGAGGGAGAGGGAGAAGGGAGAGGGAGAGGAGAGAGAGAGAGAGGAGAGGAGAGAGAGAGAGAGAGAGAGAAACAATTAGGATGTGGTAGCACATCTTTGTAGTGCCAGCACTTGAAAGGCAGAAGCAGGAGGATCACAGCAATGTCAAGGTCACTCACATTTACATGGCAAGGTCCAGGCCAGCCATGGCTACCTAAGTGATACCTTTTCTCAACAAACAAAGTAAAAGCTAAAAGTAAAGTTTATGCTATTTGAGAAGATGCCATTTTACAAAATTCAAGTCCAGTGCTTTACTTGAAGCTTTAAAATCTCTATCTTTGTTCTTCAGGCACTGGATTTAGCCACAAATAGTGTCGAAGGAACATGAGTGTCTTCCTTAACACTCTGATGTTCTTCTTAAACTGTGGTCCTGTCTTCAAAAAATGAAAAATAAAAAAGCCAAGAAGTAACTTTCCTCTGAGAAGCCCACGTTCATGATTCAGGGTGTGCCTGCTTGCTTGCTTGCTTGCTTTTCTTTCTTTCTTTCATTCATTCTTTCTCTCTTTCTTTCTTTCTATTAAAGTCTGTGTTTAAATCCATCTTTCATATCTCCTTTGGAGGCTGTGAAGGTGCTTGCTGCTCAAGCACGAGGGTCTAAGTTCATTCCCAGGGCCTACATGAAAAGCCAAGCCTAGTGACAAAGGTTTGCTTGAGGGTTTGTAATCCAGGGCTGGGGAGGCAGATATAACTGGATCCCTGGGCTCATCGGCTAGTGTGCAAAAAATAGTGCACATCTCCTGATTAACAATACCTCTGGCCTGTACATATGCGGGCACATACATGTACCTACACTTTCATCTGTGCACAGGCAACCATACACACACACACACACACACACACACACACACACACACACACACACACACACACACCAAAAAAATGAATCCCCTTTTAAGAAACTCCAAGTCTGTTTCAAAAATAAAACAGACAGGGATGCCTTTAATCACAGAAGTGGCAGAGTCAGACAGATCTCTAGGCATTTTAAGGCCAGCCTGGACTACATAGTAAGTTCCAGGATAGCCGGAGCTCTATAGTTAAGACGCTTGCCTCAAGAAACCAAAACCAAAGTAAAACAGCAACAACAAAAATTGTTTCAGGATATAGCTTTTCTGACCGAGCAATGGTGGTGCATACCTTTATTCCTAGCACTCAGGAGGCAGAGGTAGTTGGATCTCTAGTTTCAAGGCCAGCCTGGTCTACAGACTGAGTTCCAGGACAGCCAGGGATACTCAGAGAAACCCTACCTCAATGAAAAAAGATACCGTTTTTCTGACCATGCTCTGTGTTAACTACCACCACTATAGACAATGAAAGTTAACAAGACAGTTATCCTAATATCAGAGGAAGTAAAAATATTGTCACCTGTTCTAAAATGAAACATGAAAAGTGACCTTGTTGACTTATGCCTATAATACCTTCCCTTACGAGGACTGGGCAGGACAATAATTTGAGGCCAACCTGGTCTATAAAGTGAGAGCTTGTCTCAAATAAATAAATGTATGTATGTATGTATGTCTGGGCATGTAATGCAGTTTGTAGTGCATTTGCCTGGCATATTACTTTGAGGCCAACATAGACTATAGAATGAGAGCTTGTCTCAAATGTATGTATGGGAATGTAATGCAGTTGATAGCGGATTTGTCTGGCATATATGAATCCCTGGGCTGGATGCCAAGCACCAAATAAGTTAGGACTGGTGGTGCATACCTGTAATTCCAGCACTCTGGAGGTAAAGGCCAGAGGCTCAGGAGCTTAAGGTCACCCTTGGCTACATAGTTAGTAACAGGTCTGCTTGGACTACATTGATCAAAACCAAACAATAAGGAAGGAATAACTGGGGAGAGTGAAAGCGAACCAGAGAATAGAGTATCACCTGAAAGCTACCCCAGCCATAACTATGGAAGGGCGGCTCGCCTAAGTTCAAATGCTGGCTTCAATTATGGCCTTGCATGAGTTGCTCAACTTCCATGTGCCTCAGTTTCCTCTTATATAAAATAAATACGGGGCTGGGGACTTAGCTCAGTGGTAGAGCGCTTACCTAGGAAGCGCAAGGCCCTGGGTTCGGTCCCCAGCTCCGAAAAAAAGAACCAATAAATAAATAAATAAATAAATAAATAAATAAATAAATAAATAAATACAACATTTGTAGTGCTTACTTCCCTGGTAAATAGGTGACTAGGATGTGGCCTAACCAAAAAAAAAATGACCTATTATAGTTAGGACTTTGTAAGCTTTAGTTGTTATTCAGCAGCCTCCATTCTGTGGACTATACATCAATTTGAAGCGCTTTTTCCCTGTGATCAATACTTTGAGTCCTATTTTATGAAAAATTTGCCTCTCATGTCCTCTTACATCTTGGCTGATGCTTCTGACTTTTGGGTCTTTTTCAGCTATTAAAAATTAATCCAGTTTAATACTAGAATGCTGCATTTGATCAAAATCCCCAGTTCCAGAGGGTAATGGAATAAATGTGACATGAATGTAGAAAGAGGAGCTCTCTGGAGTTCTCTGAAGGAAGAAAGAGAACTGCTAAAGGAAGACAGGGCTCATGGTGGCAGATGAAGGTGTTGGAGACAGTTGGAGAAGGGGATAAGTTAGAACAAACTGGACACATATAAAAATGCCATAATTAGCAAAATTCATTCATTTAAAATCTTTAGGAACCAGAGCTATCCCTTACTTGGTGGAATACTTGCCTAGTATGTGCAAAACCTTGCATTTGATTGCTAGCATAGCATAGCACAACTGGAGTGTGGTGGCATGCACCTGTAATCTCATTGCTCAAAAATGAAGGCAGGGGGATCAGAAATTTAAGTTTATCCTTGGCTACACATCACGTGTGAGGTCAGCTTCATAACACAAGATACCCTGTCTCGAAAAAAAAATCAAATATGTGTAAACACTTTTACAATCCCAAATAAGTAACAAAACTCCTCCTTCTCTTGTATCACTGTCACCACCCCACCAGGCTTGTGACCAAAGACAAAAGAAGTGCTCCCGGAGATAGGATAGGCCTTTGTACACCAGTTCCTTAGATGATATTTTCAGTTCCCTCCAAACCTAATGTCGCTTACCATAGAGTTTGTAGGACGCAGAGGGAAGAAAGATTCATTGGCCTTTATCTTAAGAACACACACAAAATGACCCAGCTGGTAAAGGCATTGGCTAGGGAAGCCTGAATTCAATTCCCAGAATCCACATGGTGGAAGAGCCAATTTCCTCTAGTTACCCTCTGACCTCCACACACACACACACACACACACACACACACACACACACACACACACACACACACACACACACACACACACACACACACACACACATACACACACACACAATGTGTTTAATTAATGTAAAAGTAACCCATGAAAACACCTGTACACTTACTCTCATCTAATAAAATATGGCAAAATTGATGATCACAAGTGGTCCTGATGTAACAGTAGGTCATAACTGGTGTTCCATTTCACTCTCTTTGTTAAGTTGCTCACCATGGGGGAATATGTCATAGGACGTTCAAGATGCCCATGGAGTTAGAGACTGGTGACTTTTGTCAGAGGATCTGAGATCAGAGGATCTTGGAAGCAGATGTTCCAATCTGTTTATTCCTTCATGGTCTCTCTCAGTCCTAGCTGATATTCTGATTTCAACCTCATGAAACACCCAGGCCAGAATCATTCCACTAAGCCACTGGAGAATTTGTAACCCTCAGAAACTACAAGATGACACACATTTGTTGTTTGAGGCCACACATTTTGTGCTAATTAGTAATGCTACGGTCCTGACCCCTGTAGGTGGTTCGGATCTTCATCTTACAGGTGAGGTTTGAGTAGGCTGCCCAGTCTTACCCACGCAGTAAGCAGTTGAAAGAAGCCCCACGTGACTGACCCAAGAAGCTGAACCTGTTAAGTATTAGGCCATACCCCAGTGTCAGTAGAAAGCATATAAATCCTGTTGTATCCTTTACTCCCAAAACAACTGTGCATGGAAGATTCCTTTCTGCCTTTTACAAGTTACCAAATAAAGTCAAATGATAACAATGTGCATAAAGGTGGATCAGTGGGCTCTTATCCTCTCCTCACTATGAAGCCAAGTCTGGCATAGAACTTTGCATTCTCCTGACTCAACCTCTGGGCTACTTGAGATCACAGGCATGTTCCACTATGCCTGAGCGTTCTGTTTCATTTCCCTTCCATTGCTTACTTACTTAGCTCAAAGGCATGGTGTCTTAATGAGCATCTTACTAATATCAGTCCCTTACAGTATGTTGATAGTGTAAAGTGATTCCAAATAAGGCCTTTCCCCTGAATATGTATAGGTAAAGTAAAATAGACTATATATAAGATTTTAATTAAAAATGGAAAAACATTTTTAAAACAGCATTTAATTTTTATAGAAATAAATGAGCTCACAGAATACAAGTGCTAAAAGTAATAAAATGGTTGTGCTTCTCACTTTCTAGATTTAATAACAGATCCGATTCAATGCAGTTTTGCAAGCACTTACTATGACATGTTAGAATTCTAGGACAGTTATGTAAAAGCACACAGAATGAGTTGTGCCGTCAATGTAGCTCGGTTGGTAGAATATTTTCTTACTACACACAAAGCCGGTAGTTCAATCTCCAGAAGTGTACAAACTGAGCATGGCACCATGCCCCTGTAATTTTAGCCCTCAGGAAGGGGTGAGTACGGGGAAGAATGATCTGAAATTCAAACTCAGTCTCAGCTACATAACAGGTGAAAAGCCATCCTGGATTACACAAAGCAAAACAAAACAAAACCCAACAACATAAACAAAGTAGCCTGTGAAGTGGTGCACAGCTGTACCAGTTTTCAGAGGCAGAGGCAGGAGGACGTCCATGAGTTCTGAGCCAGCCAGGAAAATCCTATCTAACCAATAGCAACAAGGAAAAGGGGGAGTATGGATTGAGCTTTATTCGTTTTGAGTTGTTTTCCTGATGCCTAGCATGG
>NC_046172.1:32360832-32391152 GCF_011064425.1 Rattus rattus
ATTAATTAGCTCATCTGTATTCCCACACATTCACTCCTTATAGGCTCTGTTGACATACACAGAAGGAATCAGGGATCCAGACAATGGGCTGAGAAATAGATGTTAACAGACAGGAAATGTAAAACGAGGATGGATACAATTTGGGGTCATCCCATTTGATGGATTAGAATGAAAAGGTGAAACGCCTGATTTAGGTTGTCAACGTGATCCCCAGGGCAAAAGGGATAAGCGATTGAATAGTTTACTGAAGACATCTGTGGGGCATTTTCTTGATTGTTAATTGATGGACCAGTTAAGCGCACAGTTCCATTCCTAGGCTGGTGAGCCTAGGCTATCTAAGTGTGAACAGGGGCCTGGAACCAAGCCCAGAAGCAGCATTCCCCCTCAGCCTCTGCCTCAGTTCCTGATTTCAGGTTCCTGCCTGACTTCCCTCCATGATAAACTATTACCTAGAAGTATAAAACAAAGTGCATTCTTTCTTCCTCGTGTCCTTTTTGCTTGCTTTGTTTAGCACAGCAGCAGAGAGCAAACTCTAACAAAAGGTATGAGAGATGTGGAAGGTACCTGACCCTTTGTGCAATTGCCTCAAGTATGATGACAATGGGCTAAGGATTGTGCAGATGTTCAGTAAAACAGTATCTGCGAGACTGTCTGTAAGAATTTCCCAGCCAAGAGTAGCAACTGGAATCACCAGACTGAGTGAAGAAGGCCAATCCTCCCCCACTGAGAGTGGGGGAGTGTCTAATTTGTTGAGGGCCCAGATAAAACACAATGAGAGAGTAAAAGTGAAATTTGCTGTCTGTGTCCCTGGTTGGAGCACTCATGTTTTGCCCTCAGATACTGAACCTTAGTCCTGTGGACTGTTACACACAGGCACACATGTGTGCACATACATCCATGCTCACACCGCTACAAACACACACACACACACACACACACACCGTTAGCCCTGACTGATTACACTGCCACTATTAAGTGTTTCCACTATTCTTGTAAAATGGCATCAGTCAGACATTCTCAGCTTCCAAATTTGAGTGAACATTTTTTCTACCTATATCCATAACTATACTTTTACTTCTGTTTATCTCAAGAACCCTAACCACATGCTTGACTTCACTGACTCTGAAGAGAACATTTTGGCCAACTTTACAGGTTGGAAATCCAATGCATGCTCTAAAATGCTTAGAGAAATGAAAAAGAATGATACTTACTTTTATTCATTTGCCAGACCCTTTTGCTGCTTTGTCCATATCATTCTTAGAACTACCAAAAGAGAAGTCCTAGGTAGAGCAATCAGAAGATAAAAGGAGGTCAAAGGGATGCAAATGGAAAAGGAAGACATCAAAATATCACTATTTGCAGATTATATGATAGTATACATAAGTAACCCAAAAAGTTCCACCAGAGAACTACTGAGCCTGATAAACAACTTCAGCAAAGTGGCTGGGTATAAAATTAAACTCAAACAAATCAGTAGCCGAGGATAACCAGGCTGAGAAAGAAATTAGGGAAATGACATCCTTCACAATAGCCACAAATAACATAAAATACCTTGGTGTGAACTAAACCAAGCAAGTGAAAGATCTGTATGACAAGAACTTCAATTCTCTGAAGAAAGAAATTGAAGAAGATATCAGAAGATGGAAAGACCTCCCATGCTCATGGATTGGCAGGATTAATATAGTAAAAATAGCCATTTTGCCAAAGGCAATCTACTGATTCAATACAATCTCCATCAAAATTACAACTCATAGAGTTAGAAAGAGCAATTTGAAAATTCTTTTTGAATAACAAAAAACCCAGGATAGCAAAAACTATCCTCAACAATAAAAGGACTTCTGGGGGAATCACTATCCCTGAACTCAAGCAGTATTACAGAGCAATAGTGATAAAAAAAAAATACTGTATGGAATTGGTACAGAGACAGGCAGGTAGATCAGTGGAATAGAATTGAAGACCCAGAAATGAACCCACTCACCTATGGTCACCTGATCTTTGACAAAGGAGCTAAAACCATCCAATGGAAAAAGGATAGCATTTTCAACTAATGGTGCTGGTTCAACTGGAGGTCAGCATGTAGAAGAATGCAAATTGATCCACCAGTCAGAATGGCTAAGATCAAAAACTCAGGTGACAGCAAATGCTGTCGAGGATGTGGAGAAAGAGGAACACTCCTCCATTGTTTGGGGGATTGCAGACTGGTACAACCACTCTGGAAATCAGCCTGGAGGTTCCTCAGAAAATTGGACATTGTGCTACCTGAGGACCCAGCTATACCTCTCTTGGGCATATACCCAAAAGATGCTCTAAAGACACATGCTCCACTACATGCATAACACCCTTATTTGTAATACCCAGAAGCTGGAAAGAACCCAGATGCCCTTCAACAGAGGAATGAATACAGAACATTTGGTACATCTACACAATGGTGTACTACTCAGCTATCAAAAACAATGACTTCATGAAATTAGTAAGAAATGGATAGAACTAGAAAATATCATCCTGAGTGAGGTAACCCAATCATAAAGTAACACACGTAGTATGCACTCATTGATAAGTGGATATTAGCCCAAAAGCTCAAATTACACAAGATAAAATCCACAGACCACATGAAGCTCAAGAAGGATGACCAAAGTACGGATGCTTCATGCCTTAAAAGGTGGAACAAAAATATTCATAGTATTAGGGATATGGAGACAAAAGTTTTGGAGCAGAGACTAAAGATAGCCATTCAGAACTTACCTAGCCAGGATCAGACCCTGTGTGTGTGTGTGTGTGTGTGTGTGTGTGTGTGTGTGTGTGTGTGTGTGTACAATAACATGGCGTACACAGCCATCAAAAACTAGATAATATTGCCAAGAAGTACATGCTGACAAGAGCCTGATATAGCTGTCTCCTGAGAGGTTAAGTCAGAGCACGTCAAATACAGAGGCGGATTCTAGCTGCCAACCATTGAACTGAGAACAGGACCCCCATTGGAGGAATTAGAGAAAAGGATTGAAGATGCTGAACGGACTTGCACCCCCATAAGAACAACAATATCAACCAACCAGAGCTCCCAGTGACTAAACCACCATACAAAGAGTACACATGGACAGACCCATGGCTTCAGCTGTATATGTGCCTTGTTGGGCACCAATGGAAGGAGAAACCCTTGGTCCTCCCTAGGTTAGACTCCCAGTGCAAGGGAATGTCAGGGGGCAAGGCACGAAAGGGTGGTTGAATGGGTAGGGGAACAGCCTCATAAAAGAAGGAGGATGGAGGAAGGGATGGGAAGTTATGGACATGAAACCAGGAAAGAGTATAACATTTGAAATGTTAATAAATTTTAAAAAATCCAATAAAAATGGACTACTGGATTTATTTTTTAATTATTTTTCAAATATTTTTTTTAATTTTTATTGTATGTGCATTGGTGTTTTGCCTGCATATATTTCTGTGTGAGGGTGTCAGATCCCTAAAACTGGAATTATAGGCAGGTGTGAGCTGCTATGTGTGGGTACTTGGAATTGTACCCAAGTCCTATAGAAAAGAAGCCAGTGTTCTTAACTGCTGAGTCATCTCTCCAGCACCCAATACTACTGGATTTAAAGACACAGAACAAGATCAGCCCATTAATACTAGGTGATTTCAACACACTACTTTCTCCAATAGACAAGTCCTCTGCAAAAACAGAGGACAAATAGAGAAACATCAGAATTTATTGGTATTACACATCAACTTCACAGATCCCTACAGAATATAAACACCAAAGAATAAACATTCTACTCAGCAGCACACAGAAGCTTACCTAAAATATACCATATTCTGGGGCACAAAAACAAATCTTTATGAATACATAAAGATTGAAATAACTCCTCATGTCTTTCCTGATCACAAAGCAATAAAACTCAGAATTGACAACAAATAAACCTCTATTAAATATAAATACATGAAGATTAAACAGCTCACTATTGAACGGTGAATGAGTCAGAGAGGAAATCAAGAAAGAAAAAGAATGTCCTGGAACTAAATGCCAATTAAAACACTACACAGCAAAGCCTTTGAGACAAGGGGAAAGCAGTCCTAGGAGGAAATGGCTAGCTCTAAGTGCCTACATTAACACATCATAAAGAGAACAAATAAATGACTTAATGATGCAACTCTAAAAGGTGGAAAACCAAAAACAGAACAAATTTAAACCCAGTAGATAGCAAGAAATAATAAATATCAGAGCCAAAATTAATGAAATAGAAAAAAGAAAACAGTACCCCATATCAATAAATCTAAGAACTGATTCTTTGAGATAATAAGACTGACAGACTCTTGGCCCAACTAACTGAAAGAAAGAA
The DNA here is from genome assembly GCF_011064425.1 of Rattus rattus. Taxonomy (NCBI): domain Eukaryota; kingdom Metazoa; phylum Chordata; class Mammalia; order Rodentia; family Muridae; genus Rattus; species Rattus rattus. The sequence continues at coordinate 32,365,164 of NC_046172.1, forward strand.
AGAATGAATGAATGAATGAAAGAAAGAAAGAAAGAAAGAGGCCCAAAGTAACCAAATCATAAATGAATAGGGAAACAGTACAATAGATTCCTAAGAAATTGAGGATATTATAAATGAATATTTTAAAAAACCCATACTCTATTACAATGGCAACAAAATCTAGATTTAGCCAAGAAGTAAGAAGAAATCAACAACTTAAGCAGACCCATAACAAATGAGGAGATTGGAATAGTAATAAAAAGCATTCCAACTTAAAAAAAGTCCAGTGCCAGATGGGCCAGATGGATTTACTGCAGAATTTTACCAGATTTTCAAAGAAGCGCTACAGCCAATCCTTTTAAAGCTATTTTCAAAAAATAGAAACGGAAGGAGGACTTTCAAATTCCTCCTATGAAACCAGTATCATTCTAAAACCAAAACCAGGAAAAGACACGACAACCAGAAAAGAAAATTACAGGCCAATATTTCTGATGAACGTAGACTCAAAAATACTCAATAAAATGCTTATAAACACAATATAGATATACATCAAAAAGATTTTCCACCATAACTAAGTTTGCTTTATCCTTGAAATGCAGGGATGGTTTAACATATGCAAGTCAACAAACGCAACAAACCACACCGCATGAATGGACTTAAAGATACAAATCATATGATCAGCTCAACAATGCAGAAAAAAAAAGTATTGACACGAATCCAACATGCCTTGATAGTAAGAGTCCTAGATACAATAGGAATACAAGGAACATGCTTCAACACAATACAAGTAATATATGAGAAAGCTACAGCCAACGTCATCTGAAATAGAGAAAAACTTGAAGCAATCCCACTGAAGTGAGGAATGAGACAGGGAGGATCAGTGTCCCCACTACTTTTCAATATTGTGCTTGATGCACTGGCTGGATTAATAAGGCAAGAGAAGGAACTTAAGAGGATTCATATAGATAAATATGGAGTCAAACTATCCCATTTTTTTTGAACGAGACATGAAATTATACAATAGAGATCCTGGAAACTTCTAGAACTGATCAACAATTTCAGCCAAGAGGTAGGATACAAAATCAACTTGCATGAATCATTAGCTTTTCTATACCAACAACAAACATACAGAGAAAGAGATCATGGACATGCCCCCATTCACAATAGCCTCAAAGAGAATAATGTATCTAGGAATAAGCCCAACCAGGGAAGTGAAGGGCTTCGCTAATGAAAATTTTAAATCTTGAGAGCAGGGGAGAAAGAGAAATTGGTGGTGGTGGGCATCTCTAGAATACGCCAGAGCCTTAGGACAGAGAGGTCCTAGGGTGCTGTGATGGTTTGTATAGACTTGGCCCAGGGAGTGGCTCTATTAAGAGGTGTGGCCTTGTTGGAGTAGGTGTGTCACTGTGGGTGTGTGCTTAAGACCCTCACCCTAACTGCCTGAAAGTGAGTATTCTGCTAGCAGCCTCCAGATGAAGAACTCTCAGCTCCTCCCGCACCATGCCTGCCTGGATGCTGCCATGCTCCCACCTTGAAGATAATGGACTGAAACTCTGAACCTATAAGCCAGCTCCAATTAAATGTTGTCCTTAGAAGAGTTGCCTTGGGGTTGGGGATTTAGCTCAGTGGTAGAGCGCTTGCCTAGCAAGTGCAAGGCCCTGCGTTCAGTCCCCAGCTCTGAAAAAAAAAAAAAAAGAAAAGAAAAAAAATAAGAGTTGCCTTGGTCATGGTGTCTGTTCACAGCAATAAAACCCTAACTAAGACAGGTGTCTATGGGATGACTCTAGCTGAGACTCCTAGCAGTGAGGAATATGAATCCTTAAGTGGCCACCTCCTGTAGCTGGGCAGGACTCCCAGGGGAGGGATAAGAACAGCAACTCACCCACAAAATTTGTCCTGTCTACAAGATATGCAAGGACAAAGACAGAGCAGAGACAGAAGGAATGGCCAACCAATGACTGCTCCAAATTGTGACCCATCCCATGGGCAAGCACCAATCTCTGACACTATTAATGATACTCTGTTATGCTTGCAGACAGTATCCTAGCATAACTGTCCTCTGAGAGGCTCCACCCAGCTGCCAATGGAAACAGATGCAGAGACTCACAGTCAAACATTGGATGGAGCTCAGGGAGTCTTGTGGAAGAGTTAAGTAAAGGATTGACAGACTGGAAGAGGACATAAACTCCACAGGAAGACCATCGGAGTCAACTAATGTAGACCTTTGAGGGCTCACAGCAACTGAACCAACAGCCAGAGGGCATGCAGGGCTGGACCCTAGGCTCCCATGCATGTGCAGCAGATGTGCAGTAGTCTTCATGTAGGTCACCCAACAATTAAGCAGAATTTGTCTCTAACTCTGTTACCCTGCCTGTGGTTCCTATTCTCCTAATTGGTGATTTGTCTGGCCTTAATGGGAAAAGATGTACCTAGTCCTGCAGTGACTTGCTGTGCTGGGGTGGGGGTGGTCCTCCACTGTCTCAGAGGAAAAGGGAAGGGGAGAATGGGGGAGGATCTGTGTGAGGGGGTACTCTAAGGAGAGGGGGCTGATATTGGGATGAAAAGTGTATAAACAAAAAGAAATACACACAGTGAGAGAGAGAGAGAGAGAGAGAGAGAGAGAGAGAGAGAGTAATTACCCTTCATTTGTCACAGCCAGATTATCATATTCAGCTAGATTATCTGGAAAATTGCTGAAGTTAAAACAATAGATTATTATGAATGTATTGTTACTCAATAAACAATGAAATTGTGAAAAGACATAAAATACCCTTTAATTCTCTGAAGAAAGACATAGAGAAAGACACTAGAAAATAGAAAGACACCTCATTCTCATGGACTGGAGAATTAGTGTGGAGAAAATTAAGCTATTTACAAATTCAGTGGAATCTCAACCAATCCCCCTCCCCTTGTTTTTTACAGAACTAGAAAAAAATCCTAAAATTTATATGAAACTTGCTAGTTGTTGTTTCTCATTCCCCTGCTTTTTGTTGGTTTTGTTCTCCCCTAGCTTATTTTGTTTTTATTTGCCTGTTTATTTTCTAAAAAGAGAGAGTAAGAAGGCATGGAATTGGAAGGAAACAGAAGATCTGAGAAGGGGTAGTAGGGAGGGGGAATCATGATCAGAATATATAAGAAAAAATCTATTAAAAACCCTTATTAAGCACATCAAGCATGACAACAGAGAAAAATCTTGACTGAATGGGCTTCTTCAGGAATTTCTCCATTAAGTTCTCAAGCAGTTTATTTTTAATATAATAAGAAAATATTGAGTTCAACTGATACCCAATTTTAAATTCTTAATATACTTTTTATGACTTAGGTTGTAAAGAAGGCTCTCTGTATTGTAAACCAAACTAAAAATATCGACTATCAATGACTACAAGTTACGTTGAAATACACACACACACACACACACACACACACACACACACACACACACACACACACACATTATTTCTTGACAGGTAGAGGGTTAGATGAATAAATAGATAAATGATCCAGCAAATAAAATGACAATTGTAGGACCTGGGTGGGTGGTTTCTGTGTACTCAGGGCATAACACTTTTCAATTTCAGTATTTGAATTATTTTTTATAATTACCATGGCCAATCTTGCATATAAATCACTTCCCTATTCCCCCATATGTCTAAAGACTTTGCTCTGAGTCTTTGTATCCTACTTGATTTCATCATTGCATTCATCATCCCCTATAATATAGAACTATCCACAGTTAACAGGAAATACTTTCGGGCATATGTATATACCCAGACTTTGTCTGGTATTCTATTTATATCTATGTAGCACTATATATGCTATTCTCTTTTTCCATACCAGAGGAACTAGACTTACATAGATTAGAACTGGTTAGTTGGCTTTATGAAGCCATATCTTGAATCCCAGCACTTGAGAGGTAGAGGTGAAACCAAATGTTCAGGATTATCACCCTCTGCCCCATGGCTATATAGCAAGTTTGAGGTCAGCCTATATACATGTGGTTCTGTTTTTAAAATGAATGAATGAATGAATGAATGAATGAATGAACCTAGCAAGGCATACTCTTTCCCCTCTTTTTAGTGCACTGAATGAACTATCTGCCAAACAAAAATTATTTCAAAGAACATTAGCATCAGAGCTGGAGAGGTAGCCCAGTAATCAAAGTTACCCACAACACACAGTTCTGTAATAAACAAATTCATCGATAAATAGATACTTCTCAAATATTGTAACTAATAAGTCTTAAGGCAACTTAGAAAAATTATCACCAAGACAATTATATTTATGAAAATGTCACAACAAAACGGGTTTCCTTATATGCTAAGAAAAAACTAATTAAATGGCCAATGTAAAGAAAACACACGAAATGAAAGAAAACGTCTTTATGAGGCTGAGGAACATTGGTAGAGTGCTTGTTTGGTATAAATGAGGACCTGGGTTTGCTCTCCAGTGCTAGATCATCCCAACATTTCTGCCACGCACTGGTAATCCCAACACATGGGGGATAGAGGCAGGAGGACCAGAAGTTGAGGTCAGCCAAGGATAGGTGAAATCTTGTCTAAAAACAAAACAAAAACAAACAAAATAAGCCAAACCAAACCAAACAAAACAAAAAATACAAAAGACTTTATAGGACCAATTAGGAAACTTAGGATATGGAAGAATTATAAGACCTAGGACAGACTGTAGCTAGAACAACGTATTTCATCACACAAGTCCTTTGTACAATGACTTCCAAACCACTTCCATCTACTGATGAGTACCTATGTTCCCTCCTCTTGCATCCAATGATGTGCCTGATGTGAAAATAACATTGACTTCCACATCTAAGTTTTAACAGACAGCCTAACTTTCACTTGCCTCTCTTGGGGTGCCTAATATTTTATGAAGTTACCTTGTTATAAGGAAGTTTAAGCTATCATATAGAGAGGAGCCAACTTACTACTACTACTACCAGCCAGGTGAGAGAGCTACTTACTTCTGGAAGTGTATCCTTCAGTCTAATCAAACCACCCTAGCTGGTACTTCCTAGAATACAATTAGCTGTATATATAAGCCTTGCTCAAACAGCAGGTTCCTGATTAAACAATTGGAAGCCACTACTTTATTCAGTGATAGACAACTGTTTCAAGAACTGGTGAGCTGGTCCTGGGACTAAAGCCACAAAACATGGGACCCCACTCAGATCTCAGAATCCATGTAAACTGAACACGGACACACATCTGTAATCCACCCCCACCCCACCCACACACACACACACACACACACACACACACACACACACACACACCCACCTCATGCCCTGCTGCCACCTGCTGGAGCTTCTAGAGTGAGATGGGAGGTGAGAATCCTTGAGCACTCAGGAACCAGTTAGTCCTTGGCATATGCAGCAGTGAGCGACAAAGACACCTGTCTCAGCAAGTTCAGAAGGCAAGAGGCAGGGAAACCTGGGATTGCTCTCACGCCTTCTGCGCATGCCTGCACCTACCAATTGAACTTGCATACCCACATACAGGAATTGTTTTTTTATTTTTTATTTTTAAAAAGGTAACTGCTAACAATATTTAGAACAAAACCTTTCATTCGCACATGCTACTTTCCAAAATCCAAAGAAAAATCTTGTTTATTGTCCAAGTAGGAAACAAAGAATTTAAAGCCAATTGACATCAACAATACAACCACTGAAATAAAACCAATTTTGTTAGTCGCTTGCATATTAAATGTTTCATCTCCCACAAGAATTTCTAGCAAATGGCCAGGTTGGCTTGAGTTCATACGTATAACAAAGAATAATGAGTATTATTCACATAAAAAACACTGAATTTATCACAGTGGAATAAATAAAAGGAAAGCCAATCATCTTAAGTTTATATTTCCGATTATTTTCTTCTAAACTGTTTCATATGCATAGACATAATCAAAAAGTAATCACGAAACACCAAGGGGTGATGGAACCCTGTTACTTTATAATTTGTAAATAGGGCAATCATCTCCTGAAATATTACATGGACTAACCAAATGAAAACAGAAGTTTGCTTCCTTAGAATCTAATGACACTGGTATAAAATATATAACTTCTAGACTTTGTGGATATAAGTCAGGCATGGCGGCTTATGCCTTCAATCCTAACACTTTGGAGGCAGATACAGAGGAAGTACCAAGAATTTGGTGGCCAGTCTGGTTTACACAGAAAAGCCCAAGCCAGTTAGGGTTACATAATACAAGTCTGTCACAAAAAAAAATAATAATACAAAAACAGAGCAAAAGAGTATGTGGATAACTGATTTCAGAGTTTCATATTTATTCATCAGCAACCAAATAAAAGAATACCTAATTAGACACAAAGGTTAAATGATTGCAATATCATAGATGCCTTTAGAAGTCTTACTAATGGATTCATTGATACCAGGGAAAGTCTAGGCAATACTGTCTATTTGGGGGTCCCAGTCTCCCTTTCTAGTCTCTTCTCTGGACCTCGTATCATTCTTGATTTGGTATTTTCCCTTTCAAAAGTAGTTCGTAGAAAAATACTTAAAAGATTCTTTGAAGCCAACTGAGAGTGTTGGTGTGATATGTGTACTTTTTTCCTGACAGTTGACACTTTAACAGCACTAATTAGTAAAACTAGCAAAGTCCCAGTATAAGAATCCAACATTTAGTGAGAGTAATAGCATTATTCATGGTAGTAAAAAAGCAGAAACAAGTCAAATGTCAATGAATGGACAGCTAAACAAAATGAGGTGTAACCCTTCAATGAATTACCACTAGGCAATAAAAACAAAGGTTTGCTTGTTTGTATGTTTGCTTTTCAATGTGGAGGATTGAACCCCAGTCTCAATTCTCTGCCACGAACGTCACCCCCCACCCCCTACCCCAGGAATAAAACCCTGATACATTCTACAGCATGGATCAACCTTGACATTATGCTAAATAAAGGACATTAGACACAAAAGGCCACATACTATATGATTTCATTTTTACAAAATAGCCAGAATAGGCAAATCCATAGACAAAGAGAATGAACTGATAGTTGCTTAGGGTTGAAGACCAGTGATCCGTGATGGACTTAGGGTTCTTTTTGAAATCTTGCTGAGTAAGAATCAGGAATACTAGGGATAATAATTAAGGAAAGGTTCACTAAATAGTATATATAAGCTTAAGGGTTTTTTTTTTTTAGAACTTAAGATGTTTTTACGATGGTAATACAAGTTAGCATGGAAAAGTGATTTCAGTACAGAACACTGAGCTCACCACAATAGGACAGATTATAGAATACTTTCTCTAAGTTGCCAAACACACAGAGTGGACTTTTAAAATGTAACTCTTACCTAGTAATTGTCATATTTGTTCCTACTGTGTGCTGTTTATTATTAGAAGAGAAAGAACCTTTTTATTTAGAAAAGAGGGGGGAATTGTTGAGGTTTGGTCTGTTGCTATGCACCGCATTTCTAAATTCTGAACCTGAAGTTGCCTAAGAGGGAATTCTCATGGTTACCAACTTTTGTTGTACAAAACTTGTTCCTTGATTTAAAACCGTTGGTTAAATAAAACTGACTACAGCCATTTACTGGAGGGATTAGAGGCTTGCAGGCTTTGAGTTACCCCGTTGGGGGTTGCAGAGGGAGAGGAAGCCTCCATGAGCAGTGATGAACTATGAGCACATAGCCAGGAGAAACAGCAAGGATTTGGGGTTCGCCTCTGGGGAAGTCGCCAGTCCAGCAGTTAGGAAAATAGATTAGAGGTAACTGTCCCCCAGTAAGTGTCAAAGTCAAATAAAGTGACCAGAGTCTGAGTCTTACTTGTAAGCTAGACAGGAATATGTTTAAATTGGTTTAACTACAGCCGCCTTTTGCTTTTCTACACAATCAATTTATAGTTGTCATCATTTTAAGTGTCATGCTAGATTTTTGGGTGCACGACTGTGAGCCAGGTTTGGGGAAAGACTTGTTCCTATACCAGCATGGAGTCCTTTCAAGAGGTGGCTTAGCTGCAGAGAGCAGCTGGGCCCAGTGAACCTACATCCTTGATAATTGAGATAAGAGGTGATAAAGGTCGTAAAGGTCAACTCAAGGGGAAAAGCTAACTTCCTGGAGGCTGTAATTGGACCTGCTCAGCAGCCTCTCACTCCTGCACTACTCATCATTGGTCCACAGGGGTTGACCCTAAGGACCCTTCTAATAAACATCCTGTGCTTCCTTACAGGAAGGAGTCACTGTGTTCAGTCTATGTGGCTGGGGAGTGACCTGTGAACTTTTGCATGTTAGGCAAGCACTCTACCAACTGAGTAACATCCATTCTGCCTGGTTTTCTCCTTTTTAAACTGTACCCCCACAGTTCCACCTGTTAGCAGCTCTTACTCTCCTTCCCTGGCTGTTCTATTAGGCCAGGTATATTCCTTGCGATTTTCCATACTTTACTACAAAGGTGGGTTTTTAGGTCATATTGTGTTATCCCTAAATTTATATGTTGAAGCCCTTATACACACTGTAATATGGAGACTGAGCCTTTAAAAAATAGCTAAGGAGGGGTTGGGGATTTAGCTCAGTGGTAGAGCGCTTACCTAGGAAGCACAAGGCCCTGGGTTCGGTCCCCAGCTCCGAAAAAAAGAACCAAAAAAAAAAATAGCTAAGGAGCTGGAGAGATGGCACATTGGTTTAAGAGTACTTTTTTAAAACTTCACTTTATATCCTGTTCACTGTCCCTCCCCCAATGCCCCTTCCCAATCCTTTTCCCCATCCTCCCCCTTTGCTCTCACGGGGGACCTGGGCTGAATTCCTTGAATTCACACGGTATTTACAGCCATCTATAGCTCCAATTCCAGGGGTACTCTGATACTCTTTTCTGACCCCTGTGGGGACCAGGCACATGTGTTGCACATACATACATGCGGGCAAAATATTCATACACACAAAATAAAATAAATCTATTTTTTTTTACCAAGGAAGTAACTATGATTCAATGAGTCCCTTCTGGCAGATCTTTCATTAGATGTGACTGGCATCCTTGTCAATAGACAGAGAGCCCCAGGGATGTGCTAGTACATAGCCGTGTAAGAACCCATTAAGAGGGTGGCCATTGACAAACCAAGTGGAGAGGTCTCAAGAGGCACTTGATCTTGCATTTTGAGCTTCCAGAACTTTGAGAAAATGCACTTTTTCTGGTAAAGCTACCCAGCCATTGGACTTTCTTTTCTTGATACCAGCAGACCAAGAGTGCAAGGGACATAGGGCTGGTTGACTCTTCTAAAGATTATGTCTTCACATCAATAAGATTTCGTTTACAATGTATAGCAATTTAAGGTGGATGCTAGGGAGGTCACTGCTGATGAGGCAACATGTGATGCACTAGTCTTCTCTGTCCCCACACTCCTTTTTCCATAACAAAATCCATCTGAAGCCAGTTTCATTTATTTTGAGCCATTTCCTGTTCCATTCTGTGACCTCATTTCTCATTATTTCTCTGATCTGAAGCCTGCTCGGTCCTAAAAACAAACAAACCTATCGCCTGCTCTCTTCGATCAGAGCCAGCTGGCCTGAACCACTCTATTTCCAAGCACTTCTTGTTTCCTCTCCTCCATCAAAGGAAGGCTTACATAGGAAGGGCATTTCCCTGTAAAACTCACCAATCCCTCTATGTTCTGACAGTGTTCAGCCCAAACAAGGGTAGGAAACATTCGCTATATTACCCTTTTAGGTTACTCTAACAAAGTACTTAACCACCTTCAGGGTATTTTTTAAGTAAATAAAAAATATGTGTGTAAAAGTGCATACCAGGGTGTGCATGTGGAGTTTGGAGGGCAAATTGTAGGAGTCAGATGCCTTCTTCCATTATGTGGGTCCCCAGGGATCGAACTCAGATCCTTGTGGTTGGCAGGCACCTTTACCTTCTCAACAGCCCCTGAGAATGTTTTCTCTTTCGTTTGCTGAAAATTGAACCTGAGAGTTCATGCATTCCAGGCAAGCATTATACTACAGAAATAACACTATCTTTCAGTTCTGGAGGCCAGAGTCTGGCATGAAGGTTAAGGGCAGCATTGATTCCTTCTAAGGTCAAGGGAGAATCTATTGTATGCCCCTCTCCTAGCTTTTGGTGGCTTACTGGCAATCCCACATTTTTTTTTTGGCATATGAGCACTTTACCTCTGCCTTCATCTTGACAAGATGTTCTTTCTGAGTTCCTGTGTCCAAACTAACCCCCTCCCCCCATTTTTATAAAGGCAGCTGTCATACCGAGTTAGGATCCCCTCTACTCCTTGATGATCTCATTCTAAATAACTGCATCGGCAATGACCCCATTTCTTCACTCAGTCTCATTTCAAGGGGGTGGGGACTAAGGTTTCAGTCTTTGAATTTTAGGCAACATATTTCAACCCATAACTCCCACCTCATGCAAAAAATATACTCAAAGGTTCCCAGAGCATTTTCAACCCATCTGCTTCTCACTGTTCCTTCACAGGAGATGAAGATGAAAAAGGCCGGGGTTGGGGGGGGAGCAGAAAAACAGTGGTAGAGAGGCCATAGCGTTAATTTTGCTACTGTTGTTTTGAAGTTTTCTATTTTGTTCAAGCCTCACATAGCCAAGTCTAGCCTCTACCTCAGAATGTAATGTAGCCCAGGCTTGAAATCTGTAGTGATCATGTCTCATCTCAGGCTCCCATGTGCTAGGATTACAGGCGTAAGCCATCACGCTCAGCAACTTTTCTCGTTCTTACCATGTATTTGCTTGCTTGCTTGTTTTATACAGTCTTTTGTAGCCTAGGCTGGTCTCATACTTGCTATGTAGCTGAGGCTGGCTTTGAGTTCCTCATTCTCTTGCCTTCACTTCTCAAGTGCTGGGATTCAAGGTGTGAGCCACTGTGCCCCCCCCCCCAGGGAGCACACCACTTACAAAAAGGATTTGCAAGCACACTGTCTCTGCAGCTCAGCTTTCTCAATTGTGCCGTGACGGACTAGGGAAAGTAGGTTACCAAGAGCCTTTAATACAATTTTCTTCAAAGTATGAGAATTAAATACTTTTATTTCAATAATGAGTCAGAGTGAACCCAGCACCACATAGAGAAAACAATCTAGAGTAGAAATTCTTATACCGGGATGTTTATTTTTACTTTGAGTATTTATTCTCAAGGGAGTCCAAAATTCTCTCAAAGCCTTTGCAAAATGTGGAGGTTTTGTGTACACCTATGCCTTTTAGGGAACAGTACATCTTTTCCACCCAATTTTCAAAGAGGCCATACCTCCCTAGAGATGTACACTTTGAGAGACCGAAAGACTCTTATGTCCACCAGAATAGTGAACTCTAAGTACCTCCTGCAACCAGACAGTGGCCTGAGGTCTACCACAGTCATCCACCACCATCCTAAAAACCGGGCTCCCTGACTTGACTTTTCCTCCTTGTCACGATTTGTGCTTTAATCCCAAACTTGACTTCACTCAGTCTGGGCGACTCCCCACTCTTGTCCCTGAGGTGATACTATGCGGCTTTAAGAGTTATTGTGTCTTTCTGGGTCACTTCCTGTTTAGTTGGACTGGATTCTGCTTTCTCCTTATCTACAACTACTGGCCTTGGTTGAAACCTGCATCTTCTAGGACACTAGATCCCCCAAACCCCAAATTGTCTATCACACATCCCATATTGAGTATTGAGCAAAGCTGTGGTGGGAGGTTAAGGATGAAGACCTCAGGAGGCTAAAGCAAGGGAGAACAAACAAGTTAAAGTATCTGTGGTCTGACCCAGGTTCCTGGGTTATGATGAGCTAAATACGGAACAATATAGTTTAATTTAATTTTTTCATTATTTGAGATAGGACCTCATGAATCCTAGTCTGACCTCAAACAAACTTCCAATGTAACTGAAAATGACCTCGAATTCATGATCCTCCTACCTCTACATTCTGAGTGCTGGCATTATAGGCATAATACTATTATTGCCAGTTTATTTCGATACTGGGGATCAAAGCCAGGGGGCCTAGCATGCTAGGCAAGCACTCTACCAACTGAGCCATATACAGCCTCAGTCCTGAGCTTACTTTTCAGTTACTTATTGTTTTATTTTCCTAGGTGCTGGCAATAGAACCCATGGGTCTCTAGCATAATAGGCAAACACTCTAACACTGAACCATAATCCCTAGGCCTAGTTCAAATTGGTAGCATATAGCATGGGGATTTTGATTATATTTGGTGGTGTAACTGGTTACCTCCATTTTTATTTAATATATTTGACCATATTGATTTTTAAACTGCTAAATACACACACACACACACACACACACACACACACACACACACACACACGTTGCTATCCTGCATATAGTTTTTACCAGTCCATGGATGAAAATTTCAAGGTTTTTACTGAAAGATCAGCTTAAATAATGATATATTTGGCATGATGGCTTTCTAAGTTAATTACTAATAATTTCTAGTTAGGGAGATTGCTATTGCTTTGACAGAAGTTTTTTTTTTTAAATGGGTTTTTAGGGGGCTGGAGAGTTGGTTCAGTGGTTAGGGGCACTTGACTGCTCTTCTATAGGTCCTGAGTTCAATTTGCAGCACCACATGGTGGCTCACAAATATCTGTTATGGAATCTAAAGCCCTCTTCTGGTGTACATGAAGACAGAACACTCATATACATAAATAAATAAGTCTTTAAAAATGGTTTTTTTTTAACAAAAGAAAGGAAACGTGTTTATGATGGTATACAAGTAATCCTAGCACCTGGGGACTGAAATCATGAGTTCAAGACTATCCTCATTCTTAGTTACAAAGGAAGTTCAAGATCAGCCTGAGAGACCCTACTTAAAGAAGAGGAGGAAGAGAGAGGGGGAGAGAGAGAGAGAAGATATGTTTCTTGGTGCTTGTCATTTATTTTTTGATATTTTATTTATATGCATGACAATATGTCTAAATATATGTCTATGTGCCACAGAGCCAGAAGAGAGTGCTGCATTCCATGGGCCCAGAGCTACAAACTGATGTGAACTCCCGTGTACAGGCTTGGAATCAATCCTGGATTCTCTAGAAGAGCAGCCAGTGCTTTTTAACTGCTGAGCCATCTCTTTAGTCCCTGGCATTCACAATGTAAGTTCTTCCTGCCTGCTTCAGATCCCATCAACCCTACAAAGTCCATCTGCAGTGTTTGAGCCGATTTCAGTCCTTTCTATTGTTCCTCAATTGCACAGAGGTCTCCACTGTTCTGGGAAAGCCTTTCACTGCCTCCTCCCATTAGCATGCTATTTCTCTACTATTCCCTGTTCCACCTCTTGAGTAGTGGTCAGTATACACTCCCTTTTCTGCTAAAAACATCATGGTGCAGACAAAATGAAAACATGAAGGCGGTACAATGCACTAGTAACATGTAGCACCCAGGTGTTTGCAAGATCTGATTCAACTGAGTAACTATGAATTACAGTTTTACAGTTGTCATTGTTCTAGGCCCCTGCTAGCCAAATTGAATCGAAAGTGGCAGGTTCATTAATCAACTTCAAGTCACAGACAGTAAATGACACAGCCTTTGTTGAAACTCAGTGACATCAGAATGTCCTTTGGCAGAATTATTGGAGGACCAATGAAAGGTCAAGGAGTGCGCTGCGAGGTTGCGGAGCAGGATGTGTGTAATTGAGTCACTCCAAGACAGATGAGGAATGAGACAACTGGCAAAATGAGAGCTTCATGGGACAAAGACTGGCAAACATGCCAAGCCCTGACCATCTGTAAGAGTGGCTGGAGCTGAGAAGAAGCTAGAGACTCTTCAGTACCTAGGCAAGTAGGATGGCTCAGTAATTGTGCTTGTTGACAAACATGACAACCTGAATTTGCTCTCCAGGTAAACTGTAGCAGGAGAGAACTGATTCCCACTGGTTGATTCTGACCTCTACCTTGTGAGATACAGCACTTGTGGGGACCACACTTACCCTTTCTGAGCACCAAGTACACACAAGTGAATAAAATTTAAAACGTAATTTAAAAAAGATAAAGGGATTCTTCAAGACATGATACTGCTCTGCTCAAGGGGTATCAGGTAGGCAAATAATTGTCTGTGGCCCATAAAAAGCGGACTCTCCTGTGTGAGCAAGCATAGACTCTTTTCATGTAGTTGGTAGCCCCACCCCACCCCTCCCTCTCCCCTCCCCCTCCCCTTCCTGCTTTCCCCCTCCCACTTCCTCTCTCCTCTTCCTTCCCTCCCTTGCCTCCCTTTCCCTCTCTTTCTCCACCCCCATCTCTTCCTGTCTGCCCCACCCTCTACTCCCACTCTGTTTTGTTTTGTTCTTGAGACAGAGTCTCTCACAGCTCAGGCCAACCTTAAATTCACTGTGCTGCAACTCAAAGGATGACCTTCAGCCTTTGAGTATGCAGTGCCGAGGACTGAGTCCAGGAGCCTAGACTTGCTAGGAAAATACTCTGTCACCTGAGACGCACATCCATGGGCCCCTCTGGGTTTTGTTATTGTTGTTCTTTTTTCTGATTGTTTTAAGAAAAAAATTTACTGTGTAGCTCTGACTGATCTAGAACTCACCAAGTGAATCAGGCTGGACCTGATTTCAAAGAGATGGACAGTGGACACACTGTCTCATAAGTTCTGATTAAAAAGGCGATTTGCACCTAGCACGGACTTTGTTTTTTTTTTTTTTTATTTATTTATTTATTTATTTAATGCATGTGAGTACAGGGTCTCCTAGAGTCCAGGCTGACCCCGAACTCAGTGTCTAAGTTTATCCTCAAACTCTTTCTTTTTGGTTTAATTTTAATTTTAAATGCATGTTTTTTCCCCTACCTCTGTCTTGACTGTGTCTTGTGCCAATGGAGAATAGAAACAACATTTTGTCTCTTGGAACTGGAGTTGCAGATGTTCAAGAGACATCATGTGGGATTGGGGATTTAGCTCAGTGGTGAGCACTTGCCTATGGCAAGCTAAAGGCCTGGGTTAGGTCCCCAGCTCCAAAAAAAAAAAAAAAAAAAAAAAAAAAAAGAGACATCATGTTAGTGCTGGAAATCAAACTCATGTCCTCCAGAAGCAGAAGGGCAGTGTCTTAATGATGGTTTTATTGTTTTAAAGAGACACCATCACCACAGCAACGCCCAAGAAGGAAACATTTAATTGGGGCTGGCTTACAGTTCAGAGGTTTAGTTCATTATCAACATGGCCGGAAGCATGGTGGCATGCAGGCAGACATGGTGCTGGAAAGGAAGATGAAGGTTTTACATCTGAATCCCCAGGCAGCAAGTCTTCCTGTGATTGTGAGTCACTGAGCCTGGTTGAGCTTCTGAGCCCTCAAGCCCTGCCCTTCTAAGTGACACAGTTCCCCCAACATGGCTAACACCTACTCCAACAAGGCCACACCTCCTGGTACTGCCATTCCTTATGAGCCTATAGGGGCCATTTTCTTTCAAACCACCACAAGCAGCAAGGGCTCTTAACCACTGAGCTACTTCTCTGGTTCCCAACCTTGATCTCCTGATCCTCCTGCCTTCATCCCCTAAGTCCTGGAATTACAGGAGTGAGTCACTAGCCACTGAACATCTACTACTTTCTCTTTGGTTCCTTCTGACTGCTTACTCTTTATTCTCTAAGAATAGGGCCATAGTGTAACTTTTTCTCTCTTAATTATTCATCGAAAAAAGCACCCAGCACTCAAGTCTGAAGCTGAATCGGCAGCTCTGATTTGCCTCCAAGTCCATGGTCTCAAAGCTCCAGCTGATTAGACTAATCAGTTCAACTAATCTATTTATTAGTCTTTTGGCTCAAAACTTATCCTAATGATCTCTCTCTCTCTCTCTCTCTCTCTCTCTCTCTCTCTCTCTCTCTCTCTCTCTCTCTCTTCCTCTCTTCCCCATCCTTTTATCTTTGGAGTGGGGTCTCCTTACATTGACCAGGCTGGCTTCAAATTTACTGTGTAGATAGATGATTGTCTTGAACTCCATCTGCCTCCCAACTGGTCAGACTGCAGCTGTGGACTACAGCCATGTCTAGTTCATGTGATTTATACAGTGCTGGGAACTGAACCCAGGGCTTTATTCATGCTCAGCAGTGTGCCAATGGTGCTACATCCTCTACTTAAATGCACTTCTAATCTCGGAGCTACTTGCCAGTTTCAAGGTTATTGTCCTTAAGAGCATCACTGTTCTCTGAAACTTTGGATCCTTCCTTAAATTCCTTTAGTCCTTTGAGTGTAACAATTGTTGAGTTCTGCTAGCAATTTCCTGGTTTCTTGTCATTTCTTCTCCTAGTTGCAGTTCTGGGGCCTTGGTCTTCTTTAGACCGTTATCTCCACATGCCTTCCAACAGGCTTTGCTCTTCTTCCGTCTCTAGTCCTCTCTCTTCTTCAGTCTTTCAAGTGCGGAGTTGCCAAGTGAATCTGCCTACATCACAGATTGGATCGTGCCACTGCCTAGCTATGAAAAGCTTTATGACTGCCCACACTCTACAAAGAAAGATGCAGGCTCTTCATGGGACTCTGAGGGACTTTCAAAGGATAATTTTTGTCTAGTAGACCAAGACAGGTGGAGAATAAGCTTGGATGGAAGGGAGTTTCAGTTTGCACAGATTCCTTTTCTCCATCCTTAACCATTTATGTGGACCCTCAAGTAGTTTGATGGCCATTTAGGGTCCTACACTGTGGACTTCATTATATTTCACATTTGTTTATGTATAGAATACTGAACCTCTTCCACAGCCTCTATATAAGTTCTAGCCTGCCTCCAAGACCCTTTTCCATCCCAACTCTTTGAGTTTTTCTCAGCTCTCTATCCCAGGGGATTCGCTCCCTCTTCTGGATCTGAATGTCTTTATAGATTATCTATCTATCTATCTATCTATCTATCTATCTATCTATCTATCTATCTATCTATTACCAGGTGTGTAGAACACAGGACTTCACACACGCTAGGCAAGTACTCTAGTACTAAGGTTTGTCCATCAGCCCCCTTTAACATTTATTTTAAGTCAGGGCTTGATAACTTGCTCAGGCTGGCATTCCACTCACTCTGTAACCCAGGGTGGCTTTGAACATGTGGTTTTCTGGCCTGAGCTTTCTGAGAAGCTGAGATTACAGGCCTGTACCATTAGGCCCAGTTTAACATTTTATGTCAGTATATATGTATGTACATATGTATGTATTGGGGTGTGTGTGTGTGTGTGTGTGTGTGAGAGAGAGAGAGAGAGAGAGAGAGAGAGAGAGAGAGAGAGAGAGAGAGAAACAGAAGGAGACACAGAGACACACAGAGAGAGAGAGAGGACATAGAGGCCAGATTTCAACCCTTGGGTGGCATTCCTCAGGAGCCATCCATCCTTAGTTTTCGAGAAGGGTCAGTAACTGAGACTTGGGATTCTCTAACTAAATTAGGTTGATCATTGAGCCCCCAAGCATTGGCTCAAATGCTTGCTGACACAATCAGCATTTTTATGTGTGTTCTGAGGATTGAACTCAGATCCTTATGCTTGTGAGGCAACCGCTCCAATGACTGAGCTCCCTAGGCCCTAATGTGGGGTTTGTTGAAAATTTGTGAGTGATAAAAAGGTTTCTAAATGGGTAATGACTAAAACTAAGCTCAAAGTCAAAAGCATAATGAATCTGAGGTGCTGCTGGCAGTCCTTGCAGAAATTACATGCTGTTCCCAAAGACTTGGTTCTAAAAGAACTACATGCATACTTTGCACTGTACATGACATTATGACACACAGCATCAATAAACCTGCCTAAAATATCTTGGCTCAGACCCCAAGTCTTGAATGTTATACAGTTATTACTGTATACACAAACTTTTCTACCTTTAAGAAAACATAATTTTCCAAAAAGAAAGACTTTCAGTATTTTCCTATTGCCATTCTTCAACATGAAAGCATCAAATTAATCTATATTTGCATTATATTGTTAGAATGTTTGATTTTTAAAACTGTAGTTTAATTTTCTGACTTGAGTTTAATAAAAATGAAATCATGGGCTGGCAAAATGGCTCAGCAGATAAAGGTACCTCTGCCTCTATGGCCAAGCCAAGCACTCATCTGAGTTCAATCCCTGGAAACCCACATGATAGAGGAAGGAGAGAGCTGACTCCTGCAATTTATCCTCTGACATTCACCCATGCACCATGACACCCAGACATCAGGCATCACCCAGCCATACACAGGTCCCAAAAATAATAAATTGAAAATGCAACAAAAGTCTTTTTTGTTGTTAATGATTTTTTGTTGGTGGTGGTGGTAGTGGGGATTTGTTTGTTTGTTTTTTTGTTTTGAGACAGAGTTTCCCTGTGTAGACTGGGCTGTCCCGGAACTCAATCTGTAGACCAAGCTGGCCTCAAACTCACAGAGATCCTTCTACCTCTGCTTCTTGGATTAAAGGTGTGTACCACCATCAGTCTGCTTCAACAGTTTTAAAAATCATTATGTGAATTTTACCTTGATAGTAGGATATAATTTCCAACATATCTAAAAAATATCCTAAGCACATTTCTGTAACCTTGTACTATGTATTTATATGAGGTAGCATTCTCCATATTAACAATTACAAAATCAAAATATCAGTCAACTCCAAAAAGTATAGGAGATGCTCTATATCATACAGCATCAGATATTCAGCCATGATTTAATTTTTATATAAAAATAAATATGCACATTCATTTGATTACTATACAAATTTTCTTCTGAATTTGATAAATGATCAAAGTTGTGTACAACCAAATATTTGCTTCGAAATACATTTATTTATGATATATAATCAGTGTTAGATTTGCATTTCTGTTTTTATAATTATACACCAGAAATAGCATGAATATTTCATGGATGAAAAGTGCTGAGAATAAGAAAAGTTTAAGAAGTTCCACTCTAGTGTCATCACCAGATCTTGTCCTAGTATGTCAAACTGTCATTTTTCTCTAAATTTCTGTATATCCAGTATATCTGTATATCAGATAAACACACACACACACACACACACACACACACACACACACACACACACACACACTAATTAACTAACTAAAATAATAAAAACTACCAAATGTTGGTTAGAAATCATTAAGAGAAAGAAAAAAAAAGCACCAGAGAAAGCAATTAAATCCCATTTCTATGCCCCTAAAAGCATATAATTTGTTCTTTCCTATCTTTCTCCAAAGAACCCTGGCACATGAAGGACGAAGGAAGTTGACCCCTAAAGACTGCAGCTTCAGGCTCCTTTGACTCCTGGCTTCCAGAATGGCTCTGATTGTGGGAAGACTTGCAGAAGACCAGATGATTGCCCTGCTGACAGCAGAGTAGCCAAAGTGGCTATTTCAGATAGACAGTAAATCGTGTTTCAAGTATAAGTTTATCAGACCTATTTAAATTTTCATTCATTACTGATATGAAAGTCATGCCTCCAGCATGTCTTATCTTGGATGCTGTGGTTCAGTTTGTTTTTGGTTTTTTTTTATCTGTTTCTTTTCTCTCTGAGACAGGTTTTCATATAGCCTAGGTTGGCCGTGGACTCTCTATGTAGTCAAAGCTGACTTTGAGCCTCCCATCTTCCTGCGTCTACCCTGGAGTGCTATGACAGTAGATGTATATACCATTTCTGGTTAGAATGTAAATTTTACATGATAATTTGGTTTCATATTAACTTCTTTTTAAGACATGGTCTTATTATATGGCTAGCTTGCCATTCACTGCAGAGCCCCCTGGCGGGCTTCAAACTTGTATCACTACTATTGCTTCAGCCTCTCAAGTTCTGGATGTATAGTCATGTGCCACTGTGCCGAGTTAATTTTATGTTCTTTTCTTTTTTAATTTAATTTAAACTTATGTGTATGGGTTTTGCCCTACATGTATGCCTTCAGACCACATATGTGCCTCGTGCACACATTGGATCCTCTTAAACAGGTGGTTGTGAGCTACCATGTGGGTTCTGGGAATAGAACCTAGTTGTTCTAGAAGAGTCCAGTACTGTTGAATTCTGTATCATCCCTCCAGATCCTACTTTCATGTTCATAAGATGTGCCTCAATCTAATTTCCTTGGGACAGTCAATACTGAGGCTTGGCTGTGGGATGACAATATAAAAACTGATTCTCAGAGACTCTGGAGCAGCTGTTCTAGAGACGTGTCCAGAGGAGCTTGAGGAATTTGTTCCTGTCTCAAGCTCAGCATATCGGTGCTTTATCTTCAATTAATCCTAACTGTGGGAAATGCCTCTCAGCCTGTCAAAGTGAAATTGCCTTTGAATCCAGTGATTACCTGTCCAAAGTTTCCTCCTGGGACACAATGCCTAGAGATTTTGCTTAAGATTCCATCCTAGATTTATCTTCTTTTCATGCATAGCATCACACTTGAGCTGCTGACTACTTTTTGCCTTTTTGGGGACAGTTTCTTGGCTGTCAGGGCATTCCAAAGCAAGGTTACAGATAATACCTGGAAAGGCACTAATGATGGTGAAATGCTTGCTTTGTGGGATCATTTTTTAAAGATATATATATATATATTCTCACTGTCATCAGACACACCAGAAGAGGGCATCAGATCTCATTACAGATGGCTGTGAGCCACCATGTAGTTGCTGGGAATTGAACTCAGGACCTCTGGAAGAGCAGTCAGTGTTCTTAACCGCTGAGTCATCTCTCCAGCCCCGTGGGATCATTTTTGATCCATGTTCCCACGAGCTGATATTATTTTTCATTATCCAGAAGAAGAATTCACTGGAGATAATTTTTAATAAAGAACAAACTGTATTCTGAGATATGGAAAGGCATCACAAAACTATAAAGGGGTTAATTGACTAAGAAAACACTGTATACAAGTTTATACAAATGGCAACATATTTACAAAGTCTATGAAGAAAACTCAAGTTTCTCCGTGATTCACAGAGCAACGTGATGCCAAGAAGAATACAGAGTCGATAGAGCTGTCCTTTCTTTTTTCATGGTTCACATGACCCCAGTGGATATTCAAAACTGCCAATAGCATCACATTCTATAATATAATATAATTAGTATAATACTGTTTTCATATATGAACATGGAGATAAAGATTTTTAAAACATATGGATTGAACTATTTCTCCAGCTTCTGCCAACACTGCCCAAACACAACAGAACTGTTTTTAGCTGTTCCATAGTGCCCTCTGCTGACAAAGCAGTAGGCATCTTCAAATATTTCACAGTGTCCTTTACAAGGGCAATTGTTTCTTCCTTAAAGGGGAAAGAAACCATGTTTTTCCTTGGTTAAGGTCAGTTTTGTTTTGCATTTGTCTTGTTTGGCTGTTACACAGAAGAATTCTGCTTCCATATAGCCACCAACCTTTCCAAAGGTGTAAGACAAGCTGGGTGAGATTGCAAAAGCCTGTAAATCCCAAGACTGGGGAGGCAGAGTCAGGAGGATCAGGAATTCAAGACCAGCCTAGGACAAACAAACAAAGAAACAAATGCAAAAACGATCCCCACCAATGAAAGAACTGGAGAGATATCTCTACCAACAAGAATGCCTGCTGCTCTTCCAGAGGATCTGAGGTTTATTCCCAGGACCCAACTGCTTATAACTCCAGTTCTATGGGATTTGATGCCTCCAAGGGGCACCACACTCATGTGTTCTCTCCCCCCCCTCTCTCATACACACACAAAATTAAAAATTAAAAATCAAAAATCTGGGGTTGGGGATTTAGCTCAGTGGTAGAGTGCTTGCCTAGCAAGTGCAAGGCCCTGGGTTCGGTCCCCAGCTCCGAAAAAAAGAAAAAAGAAAAAAATTAAAAATCTACGACCTTAGTCATGGGTAGGAGAAGGCCTGCATGGGAGACAGACCAAACAAATTCTGCTGCCACCCCCACCGAGATCCAGTGCTTTGAGTCTGCCTACCCCACATCTACTCCATCTCCCAGCTACTGGAGTGTGTGGAGGTGCCAATCTTGCAGAACCAGGGGTCACTATTGAATAGGACCTGCCCTAGGCCTATTGGCTAGCCCCCAGCATGGAGATGCTGTGGCTGAAGCCCTTGCTGCTTGCCCTACTGGGAGGCTGAGAGCATGGTGCTGCTTACAGGCTACAATCACAGGGACAGCTCAGCAAGCCTTGGAGTGTCCAACATCAAGTGTGGCGAAGCAAATGCAAAAACAATCCCCACCAATGAAAGCCCAAAGGAACTGGGCTCCCCTCAGATGCCCTGCTTAGCTTTGGGATCAGTCTGACTCTGGGCAACAGGAGGATAGCTAAGATGAGTCTTGGCAATGGTCCAATATTTATGATATGTCAGAAGCCAAAGACCTTGAGCCAGAACAATGACTCACAGCAATTAATGTTTGCATGTAAAACTGTTTGGGCAGGGGTTGGGGATTTAGCTCAGTGGTAGAGCACTTGCCTAGGAAGCACAAGGCCCTGGGTTCGGTCCCCAGCTCCGAAAAAAAGAACCAAAAAAAAAAAAAAAACTGTTTGGGCAAAAGTGTATACTGTGTGTCTCACTGAAGTTTACAATAACACTATGACAAGCAAGTATCAGATGATAAGGTGGGAGAGATGGAGGAGCAGATCAATATGCAGTAGAGAGAGGATTAAATGGTGGCAGGTATGAGAGAAGGCTGTGGTGGACCAGGGAGCTTGTTGCTGAGTAGGGCAAAGAGTGGGGTGTGGAGCAGCTTGAAGCTAGTACAGACCGCCACACCTCAACGTGTTGCCCAACTACACAATCTCTCTGACTTTGAGCAACAGCAGGATGTCCAAGATGAAGAACTTTACCATTTTCTGGGTTGGACTTCCTTGAAAGACCACCCCAGAGCCATGCTGGTATCTGTGGTCCATGCTACTGCCCCAGGCCAAGTTGAAGCCCAAGGTTCATGTGGGTGTCAGTGCTCTGAGCTGCCAACAGAGGCCAGGTTAACACCCCTAGTCTATGCTACAGCAGGGGGCCAAGTTAGTGTGCATGGTTTGGATTTTTGCCTGAGGCCATATTTTTTTTTCTTTTCTTTTTTTTTCGGAGCTGGGGACCGAACCCAGGGCCTTGTGCTTGCTAGGCAAGTGCTCTACCGCTGAGCTAAATCCCCAACCCCGCCTGAGGCCATATTGATGAGCATGCCCTCGTCTGCTGCCTGAGGTCATGTTGATATCCCTGGTCCATGCTGCCACTGAGGGCCTTGTTGGGGTCCATAGTTCTACTGCAAACAGGGATCTTGTTGAGGTTCCTGTCCTGTGCTTTTGGAGAGGGCCATGTTGATGTTCAGAGTCTGTATTGCCAACAGAGACCAAGCTGAAGTCTGTGGCACATATTGATCCCAGAGGCTATGTGGATGCCATGGTCCATGCTGTCTCCAGAAATGATGTGGAAGTTCATGATCCATGCTCCCACTGACTGTAAAGGGTAAGGAGGCTACTTTTGCAGTGGTATTGATGATTGCAGACTCACAGCTGAAAAATGAACATGGAAGACTTCTGTGACAACCCCTCTCCCATTCCTCCTTAAAAAAACAAAACAAAACAAAACAAAACAAAAAAAAAAACAAAAAACAAAAACAGCCTAGACAGAAAGGGACTGAAGAGAACTCTTAAAAATTGTGATAAGGATGCTCTCCACAATTGATGGCTTCTCGGGTAGGGGTGCAAGTGGGGAAGGGCTCAGTTTTCTTTAAGGGGCTGGCCACAGAGTTTGAGCAATCTCCAGTGAGTGTATGGGTAACACAAATTGGGCTTGTGCTTTTTGTTTCAATTTTTCTTCCTTCCTTTTTTTGTGTGGGGAAGTGGGGAGGTCACAAGGGTGGTGGGAACTGGGAGGACTGGGAAGTGAATGTTATTGGGATAAGTTACTTGAAATTCCAAAATAGTCAAGACAAATATTATATTGGAAAAAAAGAGAAGATTCCTGTGAGTCTGAGGCCATCCTGGCATGCATAGTGTGTTCTAAGACAGCCAGGACTGCATAGAACTTTTCTTTAAAAAAATCATATTAAGGACAAAATGATGTAGTAACATAAAAATGTGACAAAGACTTTTTTTGACAAAGACTTTTAATTGTACTTTATATAGCAAAGTTCATACTTCTGGGAAGCCATATAAAGGATGAATATATATATTCTTTAAAAATAAAGAAATAAAGGAGACAAACAAAAGCTTGATGACCTGCGTTCCATCTCTTGGACTCACAGGGTACAAGAAAAAAAACCAATTTCATAAATTATTCTCTGACATCTACACACACAATGAGGCATGGATGTGCCCTTACACATGATGTGCATGTACACATTAAAATAAATACATACATAAAGGAGTAATAAAAGCTTTAAATTACCTAAGATGGTATTGCCTATTGGGTCAACTCTCTCTCATGGGAGTTTAGGCCTGAGCTAGCATATATCCAATAATGTTTTATGTGATGTTGGTTTCCTCGATACAAGGGCCACATTTAAATATTGATCAGAGGGGAGACTTACATATATATACCTGGGCTGGGAACATTTTGGGGGAAAGAAATCCTGTCTTCAACCTGTGCTAAAGTCCTTTTTGTTCTAGTTGCC
The DNA here is from genome assembly GCF_011064425.1 of Rattus rattus. Taxonomy (NCBI): domain Eukaryota; kingdom Metazoa; phylum Chordata; class Mammalia; order Rodentia; family Muridae; genus Rattus; species Rattus rattus. The sequence goes on from NC_046172.1 coordinate 32,389,592, forward strand.
CTACAGTGCCACCTAGTGTCTAAGATCGGCAAATGCGTTCGCACAAACCCCTGATTCAATTTGTGGTACTCACTTGCAATCTCAAACTCAGGGGTGGAGGTGGGTGGGCGGGTGAGGGGGATAGAGGTAGAAGGATCAGAAACTCAAGGTTATTCTCCAGTTCATATGGATCTGAGGTCAGCCTGGTTTATATAATAAGACCTTTTCTAAACAAAGCCCAGGAACAGAACTGAGTCCTGGTGTGCAGTACATGTTCATAATCCTGGTTCTGAGGAGGAAGAGAAACCAGGAACTCTGGAACTTGTTGGTAATCCCCTCTAGATGAATAAATGATCTCCAAATTCAGTGAGAGACATGTCTCAAACTACAAGATGGCAAGAGACTGATGGAGACACTAATGTGGCCCTCTTGTTTACACATACAAACACACATATGCACATGTAGCAGCATACACCTGTACACACATACAAGCATATACACATACACACCCGGGGGAGGAGATACATTTCTAAGAACCAGGAATTTGGTGGCGTATGCCTGTAAATCCAGCCCTCAGGGATTCAGAGCCTGGATATTAAATTCAAAGCTCAAGAACAAACAAACAAAACAATCAAACAAACAGAACTCCTAAAGAAAAAGTTTCTGCTTCAGAGTCACAGAATTTGTGATAACTAGTTACAATATTTTTAAAAATGAAGGTAATTATGATTTAGAAATCCTATCTACTGCTGTCCAGTCCATGACACACACACAACACATGAAGATGTGGAGAGAGAAGTAATTGAGCAATCAGAGCTTTTCATTCCTTCTGACTTTTCCAACCCCAAATACAGAAATATCTTATAGTGCATAACTGCAGGTACTCACTTTCTTCCTTTGCGAGCTAAAATGGCAAGAGATCATTTCAGGACTGGCACTCAGATCCCCAGGGCAAGTGAACTAGCTAGATGAGTTGAATTGGTGATCTCTAGACCCAAGAGAGACCCCATTTTTTTTTTTAAAAAAAAGGTAGAGAATGATCAAGGAAAATGTCTGATCTGGCCTCTACATGCAGACCCCACAGAGACACACACATATCTGTGCATGCATACAGACCTATACACATGAAAATATGTATACAGGCATACACATATTACGCACTCAAACATATTACTATTATTATTGTGATTATTTCTTGCTTTGTTTTTGAGACAGGGACTCACACTATAGCACAGGCTGGCCTGAAAATTAATATGTAAAACAGACTAGCCTCCAACGTGTGTTGATTGTCTTGTCTCTGAAAACTGAGTTTACAAGAGTATGTCGGCCCTGCCTGAGACACCGCCGGAACCTGAAGGAAACAGACCGGATAAACAGTTCTCTGCACCCAAATCCCGTGGGAAGGAGAGCTAAACCTTCAGAGAGGCAGACACGCCTGCGAAACCAGAAGAGACTGCTCTCTACACACATTGCTGATTCCAGAGGAAAACACCGGAGGCCATCTGGAACCCTGGTGCACGGAGGCTCCCGGAAGAGGCGGCGCAGATCTTCCTGGTTGCTGCCACCCGCGGAGAGCCCAGGA
>NC_046172.1:32391214-32392751 GCF_011064425.1 Rattus rattus
AAAAAAAGAAAACGGGACAACAGAGGCAGAATCCCTCTAGGACCAGGCACGCCCTGTGTTTACTGAAGTCCCACACCCGCAGATCCCGGCCCAGCAGCTCTCTGCTCCCAGAACCCGTGGGAGAGATACCTCACCGCCTGGTCAGGTGGGCACTCCTGAGGCTGCAGGCAGAAGAGACCACCAACACTGCCCACCCTGCCCACATCCCTGGCCCAAGAGGAAACTGTATAAGGCCTCTGGGCTCCCGTGGAGAGGGCCCAGGTGAGGCAGGAGCCCTGCCTGAGACACCGCTGAACCTGAAGGAAACAGACCGGATAAACAGTTCTCTGCACCCAAATCCCGTGGGAAGGAGAGCTAAACCTTCAGAGAGAGGCAGACACGCCCTCAAGGGAAACCAGAAGAGACTGCTCTCTACACACATTGCTGATTCAGAGGAAAACACGGAGGCCATCTGGAACCCTGGTGCACTGGAGGCTCCCGGAAGAGGCAGCGCATGATCTTCCCGGTTGCTGCCACCTCAGAGAGCCCGTGGGCAGCACCCATGAACGAACTTGAGCCTCGGGACCACAGGTAAGACCAACTTTTCTGCTGCAAGTGACCTGCCTGGTGAACTCAAGACACAGGCCCACAGGAACAGCTGAAGACCTGTAGAGGACAAAACTACACACACAAAAGCAGAACACTCTGTCCCCATAACTGGCTGAAAGAAAACAGTAAAACAGGTCTACAGCACTCCTGACACAGGCTTATAGGACAGTCTAGCCACTGTCAGAATTAGCAGAACAAAAGTAACACCAGAGATAATCTGATGGCGAGAGGCAAGCGCAGGGAACACAAGCAACAGAAACCAAGACTACATGGCATCATCAGACCCAATTCTCCCACAAAACAAACATGGAATATCCAAACACACCAGAAAAAGCAAGATCTAGTTTCAAAATCAGATTTGATCATGATGCTGGAGGACTTCAAGAAAGGCGTGAAGAACTCCCTTAGAGAACAAGTAAAGCCTACAGAGAGGAATGAAAACATAAATAAAAAAATCCTAGAGAGGAGAAAAAATTCAGGAAAACACAAACAAACAGTTGAAGGAATTAAAAATGGAAATAGAAGCAATCAAGAAAGAACACATGGAAATAACCTGGATATAGAAAAAACCAAAAAGAAGAGACAAGGGCTGTAGATACAAGCTTCACCAACAGAATACAAGAGATGGAAGAGAGAATCTCAGGAGCAGAAGATTCCATAGAAATCATTGACTCAACTGTCAAAAGATAATAAAAGCGGAAAAAGCTACTGGTCCAAAACATACAGGAAATCAGGACTCAATGAGAAGATCAAACCTAAGGATAATAGGTATAGAAAGAGTGAAGACTCCAGCTCAAAGGACCATAATATCTTCAACAAAATCATAGAAGAAAAAACTTCCCTTACCTAAAAAAAGATACCCATAGGCATACAAGCCTACAAGAACTCCAAATAGATTGGACCAAAGAAACATAAATCCATAATAGTCAAAACACTAAACGCTCAAAAT
>NC_046172.1:32392851-32415213 GCF_011064425.1 Rattus rattus
AATCCACAGATCACAGGAAGCTCAAGAAGGATGACGACTCCCAACTTAAAGGGCCAGTAAATATCTTCAACAAAATCATAGAAGAAAACTTCCCTAACCTAAAGAAAAAGATGTCCATAAACATATAAGAAGCCTACAGAACTCCAAATAGATTGGACCAGAAAAGAAATTCCTTTGGTCACATAATAGTAAAAAAAACCAAATTCACAAAAAAAGAATGAATTTTAAAAGCAGTAAGGGAAAAAGGTCAAGTAATACATAAAGGCAGACCTATCAGAATTACACCAGAATCCTCACCAGAGACTATGAAAGCCAGAAGGTCACGGGCAGATGTCATTCAGACCCTAAGAGAACACAAAAGCCAGAACAGGCTATTATATCCAGCAAAATCTCAATGAGCATCGCTAGAGAAACCAAGATATTCCATGACAAAACCAAATTTATACAATATATTTCTACAAATCCAGCCCTACAAAGAATAATAGATGGAAAACTCCAACACAAGGAGAGAAACTAAACAGGAAAAAAAGCAAGAAAGTTATCTCCCTGAACGAAACCAAAAGAAGAGAGACACACAAATATAATTCCACCTTTAACAACAAAAAGAACAGAAAACACCAGTCACTATTACTTAATCTCTCTTAGCATCAATGGACTCAATTCCCCCAATAAAAAGACACAGACTACCAGACTGGATATGTAAAGAGGACCCAGCATTTGCTGCATACAGGAAACACACCTCAGAGAAAAAGACAGACACTACCTCAGAGTAAAAGGCAGGAGAACAACTTTCCAAGCAAATGGTCCAAAGGAACAAGCTGGAGTAGTCATTCCAATATCGAATGAAATGGACTTTCAACCAAAAGTCATCAAAAGAGAGAGAGAGAGAGAGAGAGAGAGAGAGAGAGAGAGAGAGAGAGAGAGAGAGAGAGAGAGAGAGAAGCAAGGAGACCTCAAATGCATCAAAGGAAAAATCCACCAAGATGAACTCTCAATCCTAAAAAATCTATGTTCCAAATACAGGGGCACCTACATACAAAAAAGAAACCTTACTAAAGTGGCACACCCACCTCGGCAGGCAAAGAAGATGCAACACGATCGGATTCTTCTCAACAGCCTTTATTGCAGGACCACCTCTTTGCTGATACTGGGACCTGAGCCCCAAAAAAGCGCCGCCTTATATACACAACAGGCTGTGGCTATGCTAATTGTCCTTCAGGGATTGGCGGAGCACGAATCACCTCACTAGCATGGTACCGTCCCCGCCAACTGACGCCAGGTGCAAAACCTGCGCATGCAGTACCGTTCTTCACCACAGGAGGGCGCCCTACACTAAAGTTCAAAGCACACATTGCACCTCACACGATAATAGTAGGAGATTTCAACACCCCACTCTCATCAATGGACAGATCATGGAAACAGAAATTAAACAGAGACATAGACAGACTTAGAGAAATCATGAACCAAATGGACTTAACAGATATTTATAGAACATTCTATCCTAAAACAAAAGGATATACCTTCTTCTCACCACCTCATGATACTTTCTCCAAAACTGACCATATAGTTGGTCATAAAACAGGCCTCAACAGATACAGAAAGATAGAAATAATCCCATGTGTCCTATCAGACCACCACAGGCTAAAGCTGGTCTTCAATAACAATAAGAGAAGAACGCCCACATATACATGGAAGTTGAACAAAGCTCTACTCAACGATAACCTGGTCAAGGAAGAAATAAAGAAAGAAATTAAAGAGTTCTTAGAACTTAATGAAAATGAAGGTACAACATACCCAAACTTATGGGACACAATGAAAGTCGTGCTAAGAGGAAAACTCATAGCGATGAGTGCCTGCAGAAAGAAACAGGAGAGAGCATATGTCAGCAGCTTGACAGCACACCTAAAAGCTCTAGAACAAAAAGAAGCAAATACACCCAGGAGGAGTAGAAGGCAGGAAATAATCAAACTCAGAGCTGAAATCAGCCAAGTAGAAAAAAAAAGGACAAAAAGGACAAAAAAATCAACAAAACAGGAGCTGATTCTTTGAGAAAATCAACAAGATAGATAAACACTTACTCAGACTAACCATAGGACTCAGAGAGTGTATCCAAATGAACAAAATCAGAAAGGAAAAGGGAGACATAAAAACAGAGTCTAAGGAAATTCAAAAAATCATCACTATACACCCTACTACAAAAGTCTATAGTGAACAAAACTCGAAAATCTGGATGAAATGGACAATTTTCTACTAAGATCAAAACCTCAGGTGACAGCAGATGCTGGTGAGGATGTGGAGAAAGAGGAACACTCCTCCATTGTTGGTGGGATTGCAGACTGGTACAACCATTCTGGAAATCAGTCTGGAGGTTCCTCAGAAAATTGGACATTGCACTACCTGAGGACCCAGCTATACCTCTCTTGGGCATATACCCAAAAGATGCCCCAACATATAGAAAAGACACGTGCTCCACTATGTTCATCGCAGCCTTATTTATAATAGCCAGAAGCTGGAAAGAACCCAGATGCCCTTCAACAGAGGAACGGATACAGAAAATGTGGTACATCTACACAATGGAATATTACTCAGCTATCAAAAACAATGACTTCATGAAATTCATAGGCAAATGTAATGAACTAGAAAATATCAACCCGAGTGAGGTAACCCAATCACAGAAAAAGACACTTGGTATGCATTCATCGATAAGTAGATATTAGCCCAAAAGCTCGAATTACCCAAGATGCAATCCACAGATCACAGGAAGCTCAAGAAGGATGACGACTCCCAACTTAAAGGGCCAGTAAATATCTTCAACAAAATCATAGAAGAAAACTTCCCTAACCTAAAGAAAAAGATGTCCATAAACATATAAGAAGCCTACAGAACTCCAAATAGATTGGACCAGAAAAGAAATTCCTTTGGTCACATAATAGTAAAAAAAACCAAATTCACAAAAAAAGAATGAATTTTAAAAGCAGTAAGGGAAAAAGGTCAAGTAATACATAAAGGCAGACCTATCAGAATTACACCAGAATCCTCACCAGAGACTATGAAAGCCAGAAGGTCACGGGCAGATGTCATTCAGACCCTAAGAGAACACAAAAGCCAGAACAGGCTATTATATCCAGCAAAATCTCAATGAGCATCGCTAGAGAAACCAAGATATTCCATGACAAAACCAAATTTATACAATATATTTCTACAAATCCAGCCCTACAAAGAATAATAGATGGAAAACTCCAACACAAGGAGGGAAACTAAACATGAAAAAAAGCAAGAAAGTAATCTCCTTGGAACGAAACCAAAAGAAGAGAGACACACAAATATAATTCCACCTTTAACAACAAAAAGAAAAGAAAACACCAGTCACTATTACTTAATCTCTCTTAGCATCAATGGACTCAATTCCCCCAATAAAAAGACACAGACTACCAGACTGGATATGTAAAGAGGACCCAGCATTTGCTGCATACAGGAAACACACCTCAGAGAAAAAGACAGACACTACCTCAGAGTAAAAGGCAGGAGAACAACTTTCCAAGCAAATGGTCCAAAGGAACAAGCTGGAGTAGTCATTCCAATATCGAATGAAATGGACTTTCAACCAAAAGTCATCAAAAGAGAGAGAGAGAGAGAGAGAGAGAGAGAGAGAGAGAGAGAGAGAGAGAGAGAGAGAGATAAGCAAGGAGACCTCAAATGCATCAAAGGAAAAATCCACCAAGATGAACTCTCAATCCTAAAAAATCTATGTTCCAAATACAGGGGCACCTACATACAAAAAAGAAACCTTACTAAAGTGGCACACCCACCTCGGCAGGCAAAGAAGATGCAACACGATCGGATTCTTCTCAACAGCCTTTATTGCAGGACCACCTCTTTGCTGATACTGGGACCTGGAGCCCCAAAAAGCGCTCGCCTTATATACACAGCAGGCTGTGGCTATGCTAATTGTCCTTCAGGGATTGGCGGAGCACGAATCACCTCACTAGCATGGTACCGTCCCGCCAACTGACGCCAGGTGCAAAACCTGCTTGCATGCGCAGATACCGTTCTTCACCACAGGAGGGCGCCCTACACTAAAGTTCAAAGCACACATTGCACCTCACACGATAATAGTAGGAGATTTCAACACCCCACTCTCATCAATGGACAGATCATGGAAACAGAAATTAAACAGAGACATAGACAGACTTAGAGAAATCATGAACCAAATGGACTTAACAGATATTTATAGAACATTCTATCCTAAAACAAAAGGATATACCTTCTTCTCACCACCTCATGATACTTTCTCCAAAACTGACCATATAGTTGGTCATAAAACAGGCCTCAACAGATACAGAAAGATAGAAATAATCCCATGTGTCCTATCAGACCACCACAGGCTAAAGCTGGTCTTCAATAACAATAAGAGAAGAACGCCCACATATACATGGAAGTTGAACAAAGCTCTACTCAACGATAACCTGGTCAAGGATACACATCTAGATTCTTAGAACTTAATGAAAATGAGGGTACAACATACCCAAACTTATGGGACACAATGAAAGTCGTGCTAAGAGGAAAACTCATAGCGATGAGTGCCTGCAGAAAGAAACAGGAGAGAGCATATGTCAGCAGCTTGACAGCACACCTAAAAGCTCTAGAACAAAAAGAAGCAAATACACCCAGGAGGAGTAGAAGGCAGGAAATAATCAAACTCAGAGCTGAAATCAGCCAAGTAGAAACAAAAAGGACAAAAAGGACAAAAAAAATCAACAAAACAGGAGCTGATTCTTTGAGAAAATCAACAAGATAGATAAACACTTACTCAGACTAACCATAGGACTCAGAGAGTGTATCCAAATGAACAAAATCAGAAAGGAAAAGGGAGACATAAAAACAGAGTCTAAGGAAATTCAAAAAATCATCACTATACACCCTACTACAAAAGTCTATAGTGAACAAAACTCGAAAATCTGGATGAAATGGACAATTTTCTACTAAGATCAAAACCTCAGGCGACAGCAGATGCTGGTGAGGATGTGGAGAAAGAGGAACACTCCTCCATTGTTGGTGGGATTGCAGACTGGTACAACCATTCTGGAAATCAGTCTGGAGGTTCCTCAGAAAATTGGACATTGCACTACCTGAGGACCCAGCTATACCTCTCTTGGGCATATACACAAAAGATGCCCCAACATATAGAAAAGACACGTGCTCCACTATGTTCATCGCAGCCTTATTTATAATAGCCAGAAGCTGGAAAGAACCCAGATGCCCTTCAACAGAGGAACGGATACAGAAAATGTGGTACATCTACACAATGGAATATTACTCAGCTATCAAAAACAATGACTTCATGAAATTCATAGGCAAATGTAATGAACTAGAAAATATCAACCCGAGTGAGGTAACCCAATCACAGAAAAAGACACTTGGTATGCATTCATCGATAAGTAGATATTAGCCCAAAAGCTCGAATTACCCAAGATGCAATCCACAGATCACAGGAAGCTCAAGAAGGATGACGACTCCCAACTTAAAGGGCCAGTAAATATCTTCAACAAAATCATAGAAGAAAACTTCCCTAACCTAAAGAAAAAGATGTCCATAAACATATAAGAAGCCTACAGAACTCCAAATAGATTGGACCAGAAAAGAAATTCCTTTGGTCACATAATAGTAAAAAAAACCAAATTCACAAAAAAAGAATGAATTTTAAAAGCAGTAAGGGAAAAAGGTCAAGTAATACATAAAGGCAGACCTATCAGAATTACACCAGAATCCTCACCAGAGACTATGAAAGCCAGAAGGTCACGGGCAGATGTCATTCAGACCCTAAGAGAACACAAAAGCCAGAACAGGCTATTATATCCAGCAAAATCTCAATGAGCATCGCTAGAGAAACCAAGATATTCCATGACAAAACCAAATTTATACAATATATTTCTACAAATCCAGCCCTACAAAGAATAATAGATGGAAAACTCCAACACAAGGAGAGAAACTATGCCATACAAAAAGGAAGACTGTAATCTCCTTGAAATGAAAGCAAAAGAGAGACACACAAATATAATTCCACCTTTAACAACAAAAAGAACAGAAAACACCAGTCACTATTACTTAATCTCTCTTAGCATCAATGGACTCAATTCCCCCAATAAAAAGACACAGACTACCAGACTGGATATGTAAAGAGGACCCAGCATTTGCTGCATACAGGAAACACACCTCAGAGAAAAAGACAGACACTACCTCAGAGTAAAAGGCAGGAGAACAACTTTCCAAGCAAATGGTCCAAAGGAACAAGCTGGAGTAGTCATTCCAATATCGAATGAAATGGACTTTCAACCAAAAGTCATCAAAAGAGAGAGAGAGAGAGAGAGAGAGAGAGAGAGAGAGAGAGAGAGAGAGAGAGAGAGAGAAAGCAAGGAGACCTCAAATGCATCAAAGGAAAAAATCCACCAAGATGAACTCTCAATCCTAAAAAATCTATGTTCCAAATACAGGGGCACCTACATACAAAAAAAAACCTTACTAAAGTGGCACACCCACCTCGGCAGGCAAAAGAAGATGCAACACGATCGGATTCTTCTCAACAGCCTTTATTGCAGGACCACCTCTTTGCTGATACTGGGACCTGGAGAACAAAAAGCGCTCGCCTTATATACACAACAGGCTGTGGCTATGCTAATTGTCCTTCAGGGATTGGCGGAGCACGAATCACCTCACTAGCATGGTACCGTCCCGGCCAACTGACGCCAGGTGCAAAACCTGCGCATGCGCAGTACCGTTCTTCACCACAGGAGGGCGCCCTACACTAAAGTTCAAAGCACACATTGCACCTCACACGATAATAGTAGGAGATTTCAACACCCCACTCTCATCAATGGACAGATCATGGAAACAGAAATTAAACAGAGACATAGACAGACTTAGAGAAATCATGAACCAAATGGACTTAACAGATATTTATAGAACATTCTATCCTAAAACAAAAGGATATACCTTCTTCTCACCACCTCATGATACTTTCTCCAAAACTGACCATATAGTTGGTCATAAAACAGGCCTCAACAGATACAGAAAGATAGAAATAATCCCATGTGTCCTATCAGACCACCACAGGCTAAAGCTGGTCTTCAATAACAATAAGAGAAGAACGCCCACATATACATGGAAGTTGAACAAAGCTCTACTCAACGATAACCTGGTCAAGGAAGAAATAAAGAAAGAAATTAAAGAGTTCTTAGAACTTAATGAAAATGAGGGTACAACATACCCAAACTTATGGGACACAATGAAAGTCGTGCTAAGAGGAAAACTCATAGCGATGAGTGCCTGCAGAAAGAAACAGGAGAGAGCATATGTCAGCAGCTTGACAGCACACCTAAAAGCTCTAGAACAAAAAGAAGCAAATACACCCAGGAGGAGTAGAAGGCAGGAAATAATCAAACTCAGAGCTGAAATCAGCCAAGTAGAAACAAAAAGGACAAAAAGGACAAAAAAAATCAACAAAACAGGAGCTGATTCTTTGAGAAAATCAACAAGATAGATAAACACTTACTCAGACTAACCATAGGACTCAGAGAGTGTATCCAAATGAACAAAATCAGAAAGGAAAAGGGAGACATAAAAACAGAGTCTAAGGAAATTCAAAAAATCATCACTATACACCCTACTACAAAAGTCTATAGTGAACAAAACTCGAAAATCTGGATGAAATGGACAATTTTCTACTAAGATCAAAACCTCAGGTGACAGCAGATGCTGGTGAGGATGTGGAGAAAGAGGAACACTCCTCCATTGTTGGTGGGATTGCAGACTGGTACAACCATTCTGGAAATCAGTCTGGAGGTTCCTCAGAAAATTGGACATTGCACTACCTGAGGACCCAGCTATACCTCTCTTGGGCATATACCCAAAAGATGCCCCAACATATAGAAAAGACACGTGCTCCACTATGTTCATCGCAGCCTTATTTATAATAGCCAGAAGCTGGAAAGAACCCAGATGCCCTTCAACAGAGGAACGGATACAGAAAATGTGGTACATCTACACAATGGAATATTACTCAGCTATCAAAAACAATGACTTCATGAAATTCATAGGCAAATGTAATGAACTAGAAAATATCAACCCGAGTGAGGTAACCCAATCACAGAAAAAGACACTTGGTATGCATTCATCGATAAGTAGATATTAGCCCAAAAGCTCGAATTACCCAAGATGCAATCCACAGATCACAGGAAGCTCAAGAAGGATGACGACTCCCAACTTAAAGGGCCAGTAAATATCTTCAACAAAATCATAGAAGAAAACTTCCCTAACCTAAAGAAAAAGATGTCCATAAACATATAAGAAGCCTACAGAACTCCAAATAGATTGGACCAGAAAAGAAATTCCTTTGGTCACATAATAGTAAAAAAAACCAAATTCACAAAAAAAGAATGAATTTTAAAAGCAGTAAGGGAAAAAGGTCAAGTAATACATAAAGGCAGACCTATCAGAATTACACCAGAATCCTCACCAGAGACTATGAAAGCCAGAAGGTCACGGGCAGATGTCATTCAGACCCTAAGAGAACACAAAAGCCAGAACAGGCTATTATATCCAGCAAAATCTCAATGAGCATCGCTAGAGAAACCAAGATATTCCATGACAAAACCAAATTTATACAATATATTTCTACAAATCCAGCCCTACAAAGAATAATAGATGGAAAACTCCAACACAAGGAGAGAAACTAAACATGAAAAAAAGCAAGAAAGTAATCTCCTTGGAACGAAACCAAAAGAAGAGAGACACACAAATATAATTCCACCTTTAACAACAAAAAGAACAGAAAACACCAGTCACTATTACTTAATCTCTCTTAGCATCAATGGACTCAATTCCCCCAACAAAAAAAAGACACAGACTACCAGACTGGATATGTAAAGAGGACCCAGCATTTGCTGCATACAGGAAACACACCTCAGAGAAAAAGACAGACACTACCTCAGAGTAAAAGGCAGGAGAACAACTTTCCAAGCAAATGGTCCAAAGGAACAAGCTGGAGTAGTCATTCCAATATCGAATGAAATGGACTTTCAACCAAAAGTCATCAAAAGAGAGAGAGAGAGAGAGAGAGAGAGAGAGAGAGAGAGAGAGAGAGAGAGAGAGAGAGAGAGAGATATAAAAGAGGAGACCACAAATGTAACAAAGGAAAAATCCACAAAGATAAACTCTCAATCCTAAAAAATATATGTTACAAATACAGGGGCACACACATACAAAAAAAAAACCTTACTAAAGTGGCACACCCACCTCGGCAGGCAAAGAAGATGCAACACGATCGGATTCTTCTCAACAGCCTTTATTGCAGGACCACCTCTTTGCTGATACTGGGACCTGGAGCCCCAAAAGCGCTCGCCTATATACACAACAGGCTGTGGCTATGCTAATTGTCCTTCAGGGATTGGCGGAGCACGAATCACCTCACTAGCATGGTACCGTCCCGCCAACTGACGCCAGGTGCAAAACCTGCGCATGCATGCAGTACCGTTCTTCACCACAGGAGGGCGCCCTACACTAAAGTTCAAAGCACACATTGCACCTCACACGATAATAGTAGGAGATTTCAACACCCCACTCTCATCAATGGACAGATCATGGAAACAGAAATTAAACAGAGACATAGACAGACTTAGAGAAATCATGAACCAAATGGACTTAACAGATATTTATAGAACATTCTATCCTAAAACAAAAGGATATACCTTCTTCTCACCACCTCATGATACTTTCTCCAAAACTGACCATATAGTTGGTCATAAAACAGGCCTCAACAGATACAGAAAGATAGAAATAATCCCATGTGTCCTATCAGACCACCACAGGCTAAAGCTGGTCTTCAATAACAATAAGAGAAGAACGCCCACATATACATGGAAGTTGAACAAAGCTCTACTCAACGATAACCTGGTCAAGGAAGAAATAAAGAAAGAAATTAAAGAGTTCTTAGAACTTAATGAAAATGAGGGTACAACATACCCAAACTTATGGGACACAATGAAAGTCGTGCTAAGAGGAAAACTCATAGCGATGAGTGCCTGCAGAAAGAAACAGGAGAGAGCATATGTCAGCAGCTTGACAGCACACCTAAAAGCTCTAGAACAAAAAGAAGCAAATACACCCAGGAGGAGTAGAAGGCAGGAAATAATCAAACTCAGAGCTGAAATCAGCCAAGTAGAAACAAAAAGGACCATAGAAAGAATCAACAGAAAACAGGAGCTGATTCTTTGAGAAAATCAACAAGATAGATAAACACTTACTCAGACTAACCATAGGACTCAGAGAGTGTATCCAAATGAACAAAATCAGAAAGGAAAAGGGAGACATAAAAACAGAGTCTAAGGAAATTCAAAAAATCATCACTATACACCCTACTACAAAAGTCTATAGTGAACAAAACTCGAAAATCTGGATGAAATGGACAATTTTCTACTAAGATCAAAACCTCAGGTGACAGCAGATGCTGGTGAGGATGTGGAGAAAGAGGAACACTCCTCCATTGTTGGTGGGATTGCAGACTGGTACAACCATTCTGGAAATCAGTCTGGAGGTTCCTCAGAAAATTGGACATTGCACTACCTGAGGACCCAGCTATACCTCTCTTGGGCATATACCCAAAAGATGCCCCAACATATAGAAAAGACACGTGCTCCACTATGTTCATCGCAGCCTTATTTATAATAGCCAGAAGCTGGAAAGAACCCAGATGCCCTTCAACAGAGGAACGGATACAGAAAATGTGGTACATCTACACAATGGAATATTACTCAGCTATCAAAAACAATGACTTCATGAAATTCATAGGCAAATGTAATGAACTAGAAAATATCAACACGAGTGAGGTAACCCAATCACAGAAAAAGACACTTGGTATGCATTCATCGATAAGTAGATATTAGCCCAAAAGCTCGAATTACCCAAGATGCAATCCACAGATCACAGGAAGCTCAAGAAGGATGACGACTCCCAACTTAAAGGGCCAGTAAATATCTTCAACAAAATCATAGAAGAAAACTTCCCTAACCTAAAGAAAAAGATGTCCATAAACATATAAGAAGCCTACAGAACTCCAAATAGATTGGACCAGAAAAGAAATTCCTTTGGTCACATAATAGTAAAAAAAACCAAATTCACAAAAAAAGAATGAATTTTAAAAGCAGTAAGGGAAAAAGGTCAAGTAATACATAAAGGCAGACCTATCAGAATTACACCAGAATCCTCACCAGAGACTATGAAAGCCAGAAGGTCACGGGCAGATGTCATTCAGACCCTAAGAGAACACAAAAGCCAGAACAGGCTATTATATCCAGCAAAATCTCAATGAGCATCGCTAGAGAAACCAAGATATTCCATGACAAAACCAAATTTATACAATATATTTCTACAAATCCAGCCCTACAAAGAATAATAGATGGAAAACTCCAACACAAGGAGAGAAACTAAACAGGAAAAAAAGCAAGAAAGTAATCTCCTTGGAACGAAACCAAAAGAAGAGAGACACACAAATATAATTCCACCTTTAACAACAAAAAGAACAGAAAACACCAGTCACTATTACTTAATCTCTCTTAGCATCAATGGACTCAATTTCCCCAATAAAAAGACACAGACTACCAGACTGGATATGTAAAGAGGACCCAGCATTTGCTGCATACAGGAAACACACCTCAGAGAAAAAGACAGACACTACCTCAGAGTAAAAGGCAGGAGAACAACTTTCCAAGCAAATGGTCCAAAGGAACAAGCTGGAGTAGTCATTCCAATATCGAATGAAATGGACTTTCAACCAAAAGTCATCAAAAGAGAGAGAGAGAGAGAGAGAGAGAGAGAGAGAGAGAGAGAGAGAGAGAGAGAGAGAGAGAGAGAAGCAAGGAGACCTCAAATGCATCAAAGGAAAAATCCACCAAGATGAACTCTCAATCCTAAAAAAATCTATGTTCCAAATACAGGGGCACCTACATACATAAAAGAAACCTTACTAAAGTGGCACACCCACCTCGGCAGGCAAGGAAGATGCAACACGATCGGATTCTTCTCAACAGCCTTTATTGCAGGACCACCTCTTTGCTGATACTGGGACCTGGAGCCCCAAAAGCGCTCGCCTTATATACACAACAGGCTGTGGCTATGCTAATTGTCCTTCAGGGATTGGCGGAGCACGAATCACCTCACTAGCATGGTACCGTCCCGCCAACTGACGCCAGGTGCAAAACCTGCATGCATGCATGAGTACCGTTCTTCACCACAGGAGGGCGCCCTACACTAAAGTTCAAAGCACACATTGCACCTCACACGATAATAGTAGGAGATTTCAACACCCCACTCTCATCAATGGACAGATCATGGAAACAGAAATTAAACAGAGACATAGACAGACTTAGAGAAATCATGAACCAAATGGACTTAACAGATATTTATAGAACATTCTATCCTAAAACAAAAGGATATACCTTCTTCTCACCACCTCATGATACTTTCTCCAAAACTGACCATATAGTTGGTCATAAAACAGGCCTCAACAGATACAGAAAGATAGAAATAATCCCATGTGTCCTATCAGACCACCACAGGCTAAAGCTGGTCTTCAATAACAATAAGAGAAGAACGCCCACATATACATGGAAGTTGAACAAAGCTCTACTCAACGATAACCTGGTCAAGGAAGAAATAAAGAAAGAAATTAAAGAGTTCTTAGAACTTAATGAAAATGAGGGTACAACATACCCAAACTTATGGGACACAATGAAAGTCGTGCTAAGAGGAAAACTCATAGCGATGAGTGCCTGCAGAAAGAAACAGGAGAGAGCATATGTCAGCAGCTTGACAGCACACCTAAAAGCTCTAGAACAAAAAGAAGCAAATACACCCAGGAGGAGTAGAAGGCAGGAAATAATCAAACTCAGAGCTGAAATCAGCCAAGTAGAAACAAAAAGGACAAAAAGGACAAAAAAATCAACAAAACAGGAGCTGATTCTTTGAGAAAATCAACAAGATAGATAAACACTTACTCAGACTAACCATAGGACTCAGAGAGTGTATCCAAATGAACAAAATCAGAAAGGAAAAGGAGACATAAAAACAGAGTCTAAGGAAATTCAAAAAATCATCACTATACACCCTACTACAAAAGTCTATAGTGAACAAAACTCGAAAATCTGGATGAAATGGACAATTTTCTACTAAGATCAAAACCTCAGGTGACAGCAGATGCTGGTGAGGATGTGGAGAAAGAGGAACACTCCTCCATTGTTGGTGGGATTGCAGACTGGTACAACCATTCTGGAAATCAGTCTGGAGGTTCCTCAGAAAATTGGACATTGCACTACCTGAGGACCCAGCTATACCTCTCTTGGGCATATACCCAAAAGATGCCCCAACATATAGAAAAGACACGTGCTCCACTATGTTCATCGCAGCCTTATTTATAATAGCCAGAAGCTGGAAAGAACCCAGATGCCCTTCAACAGAGGAACGGATACAGAAAATGTGGTACATCTACACAATGGAATATTACTCAGCTATCAAAAACAATGACTTCATGAAATTCATAGGCAAATGTAATGAACTAGAAAATATCAACCCGAGTGAGGTAAACCCAATCACAGAAAAACACACATGGTATGCATTCATCGATAAGTAGATATTAGCCCAAAAGCTAGAATTACCCAAGATGCAATCCACAGATCACAGGAAGCTAAAGAAGGATGACGACTCACAACTTAAAGGGCCAGTAAATATCTTCAACAAAATCATAGAAGAAAAAATCCAAAACCTAAAGAAAAATATGTCCATAAACATATAAAAAGCCTACAGAACTCCAAATAGATTGGACCAGAAAAGAAATTCCTTTGGTCACATAATAATTAAAAAAAAAAAACCAAATTCACAAAAAAAAGAATGAATTTTAAAAGCAGTAAGGGAAAAAGGTCAAGTAATACATAAAGGCAGACCTATCAGAATTACACCAGAATCCTCACCAGAGACTATGAAAGCCAGAAGGTCACGGGCAGATGTCATTCAGACCCTAAGAGAACACAAAAGCCAGAACAGGCTATTATATCCAGCAAAATCTCAATGAGCATCGCTAGAGAAACCAAGATATTCCATGACAAAACCAAATTTATACAATATATTTCTACAAATCCAGCCCTACAAAGAATAATAGATGGAAAACTCCAACACAAGGAGGGAAACTAAACATGAAAAAAAGCAAGAAAGTAATCTCCTTGGAACGAAACCAAAAGAAGAGAGACACACAAATATAATTCCACCTTTAACAACAAAAAGAACAGAAAACACCAGTCACTATTACTTAATCTCTCTTAGCATCAATGGACTCAATTCCCCCAATAAAAAGACACAGACTACCAGACTGGATATGTAAAGAGGACCCAGCATTTGCTGCATACAGGAAACACACCTCAGAGAAAAAGACAGACACTACCTCAGAGTAAAAGGCAGGAGAACAACTTTCCAAGCAAATGGTCCAAAGGAACAAGCTGGAGTAGTCATTCCAATATCGAATGAAATGGACTTTCAACCAAAAGTCATCAAAAGAGAGAGAGAGAGAGAGAGAGAGAGAGGGAGAGAGAGAGAGAGAGAGAGAGAGAGATAAGCAGGGAGACCTCAAATGCATCAAAGGAAAAATACACCAAGATGAACTCACTATCCTAAAAAATCTATGTTACATATACAGGGCACCTACATACAAAAAAGAAACCTTACTAAAGTGGCACACCCACCTCGGCAGGCAAAGAAGATGCAACACGATCGGATTCTTCTCAACAGCCTTTATTGCAGGACCACCTCTTTGCTGATACTGGGACCTGGAGCCCCAAAAGCGCTCGCCTTATATACACAACAGGCTGTGGCTATGCTAATTGTCCTTCAGGGATTGGCGGAGCACGAATCACCTCACTAGCATGGTACCGTCCCGGCCAAGTGACGCCAGGTGCAAAACCTGCTCATGCGCAGTACCGTTCTTCACCACAGGAGGGCGCCCTACACTAAAGTTCAAAGCACACATTGCACCTCACACGATAATAGTAGGAGATTTCAACACCCCACTCTCATCAATGGACAGATCATGGAAACAGAAATTAAACAGAGACATAGACAGACTTAGAGAAATCATGAACCAAATGGACTTAACAGATATTTATAGAACATTCTATCCTAAAACAAAAGGATATACCTTCTTCTCACCACCTCATGATACTTTCTCCAAAACTGACCATATAGTTGGTCATAAAACAGGCCTCAACACATACAGAAAGATAGAAATAATCCCATGTGTCCTATCAGACCACCACAGGCTAAAGCTGGTCTTCAATAACAATAAGAGAAGAACGCCAACATATACATGGAAGTTGAACAAAGCTCTACTCAACGATAACCTGGTCAAGGAAGAAATAAAGAAAGAAATTAAAGAGTTCTTAGAACTTAATGAAAATGAGGGTACAACATACCCAAACTTATGGGACACAATGAAAGTCGTGCTAAGAGGAAAACTCATAGCGATGAGTGCCTGCAGAAAGAAACAGGAGAGAGCATATGTCAGCAGCTTGACAGCACACCTAAAAGCTCTAGAACAAAAAGAAGCAAATACACCCAGGAGGAGTAGAAGGCAGGAAATAATCAAACTCAGAGCTGAAATCAGCCAAGTAGAAACAAAAAGGACAAAAAGGACAAAAAAAATCAACAAAACAGGAGCTGATTCTTTGAGAAAATCAACAAGATAGATAAACACTTACTCAGACTAACCATAGGACTCAGAGAGTGTATCCAAATGAACAAAATCAGAAAGGAAAAGGGAGACATAAAAACAGAGTCTAAGGAAATTCAAAAAATCATCACTATACACCCTACTACAAAAGTCTATAGTGAACAAAACTCGAAAATCTGGATGAAATGGACAATTTTCTACTAAGATCAAAACCTCAGGTGACAGCAGATGCTGGTGAGGATGTGGAGAAAGAGGAACACTCCTCCATTGTTGGTGGGATTGCAGACTGGTACAACCATTCTGGAAATCAGTCTGGAGGTTCCTCAGAAAATTGGACATTGCACTACCTGAGGACCCAGCTATACCTCTCTTGGGCATATACCCAAAAGATGCCCCAACATATAGAAAAGACACGTGCTCCACTATGTTCATCGCAGCCTTATTTATAATAGCCAGAAGCTGGAAAGAACCCAGATGCCCTTCAACAGAGGAACGGATACAGAAAATGTGGTACATCTACACAATGGAATATTACTCAGCTATCAAAAACAATGACTTCATGAAATTCATAGGCAAATGTAATGAACTAGAAAATATCAACCCGAGTGAGGTAACCCAATCACAGAAAAAGACACTTGGTATGCATTCATCGATAAGTAGATATTAGCCCAAAAGCTCGAATTACCCAAGATGCAATCCACAGATCACAGGAAGCTCAAGAAGGATGACGACTCCCAACTTAAAGGGCCAGTAAATATCTTCAACAAAATCATAGAAGAAAACTTCCCTAACCTAAAGAAAAAAGATGTCCATAAACATATAAAAGCCTACAGAACTCCAAATAGATTGGACCAGAAAAGAAATTCCTTTGGTCACATAATAGTAAAAAAAACCAAATTCACAAAAAAAAATGAATTTTAAAAGCAGTAAGGAAAAAGGTCAAGTAATACATAAAAAGGCAGACCTATCAGAATTACACCAGAATCCTCACCAGAGACTATGAAAGCCAGAAGGTCACGGGCAGATGTCATTCAGACCCTAAGAGAACACAAAGCCAGAACAGGCTATTATATCCAGCAAAATCTCAATGAGCATCGCTAGAGAAACCAAGATATTCCATGACAAAACCAAATTTATACAATATATTTCTACAAATCCAGCCCTACAAAGAATAATAGATGGAAAACTCCAACACAAGGAGAGAAACTAAACAGGAAAAAAAGCAAGAAAGTAATCTCCTTGGAACGAAACCAAAAGAAGAGAGACACACAAATATAATTCCACCTTTAACAACAAAAAGAACAGAAAACACCAGTCACTATTACTTAATCTCTCTTAGCATCAATGGACTCAATTCCCCCAATAAAAAGACACAGACTACCAGACTGGATATGTAAAGAGGACCCAGCATTTGCTGCATACAGGAAACACACCTCAGAGAAAAAGACAGACACTACCTCAGAGTAAAAGGCAGGAGAACAACTTTCCAAGCAAATGGTCCAAAGGAACAAGCTGGAGTAGTCATTCCAATATCGAATGAAATGGACTTTCAACCAAAAGTCATCAAAAGAGAGAGAGAGAGAGAGAGAGAGAGAGAGAGAGAGAGAGAGAGAGAGAGAGAGAAAGAGAAGCAAGGAGACCTCAAATGCATCAAAGGAAAAATCCACCAAGATGAACTCTCAATCCTAAAAAATCTATGTTCCAAATACAGGGGCACCTACATACATAAAAGAAACCTTACTAAAGTGGCACACCCACCTCGGCAGGCAAGGAAGATGCAACACGATCGGATTCTTCTCAACAGCCTTTATTGCAGGACCACCTCTTTGCTGATACTGGGACCTGGAGCCCCAAAAGCGCTCGCCTTATATACACAACAGGCTGTGGCTATGCTAATTGTCCTTCAGGGATTGGCGGAGCACGAATCACCTCACTAGCATGGTACCGTCCCGGCCAACTGACGCCAGGTGCAAAACCTGCGCATGCGCAGTACCGTTCTTCACCACAGGAGGGCGCCCTACACTAAAGTTCAAAGCACACATTGCACCTCACACGATAATAGTAGGAGATTTCAACACCCCACTCTCATCAATGGACAGATCATGGAAACAGAAATTAAACAGAGACATAGACAGACTTAGAGAAATCATGAACCAAATGGACTTAACAGATATTTATAGAACATTCTATCCTAAAACAAAAGGATATACCTTCTTCTCACCACCTCATGATACTTTCTCCAAAACTGACCATATAGTTGGTCATAAAACAGGCCTCAACAGATACAGAAAGATAGAAATAATCCCATGTGTCCTATCAGACCACCACAGGCTAAAGCTGGTCTTCAATAACAATAAGAGAAGAACGCCCACATATACATGGAAGTTGAACAAAGCTCTACTCAACGATAACCTGGTCAAGGAAGAAATAAAGAAAGAAATTAAAGAGTTCTTAGAACTTAATGAAAATGAAGGTACAACATACCCAAACTTATGGGACACAATGAAAGTCGTGCTAAGAGGAAAACTCATAGCGATGAGTGCCTGCAGAAAGAAACAGGAGAGAGCATATGTCAGCAGCTTGACAGCACACCTAAAAGCTCTAGAACAAAAAGAAGCAAATACACCCAGGAGGAGTAGAAGGCAGGAAATAATCAAACTCAGAGCTGAAATCAGCCAAGTAGAAACAAAAAAAGGACAAAAAGGACAAAAAAATCAACAAAACAGGAGCTGATTCTTTGAGAAAATCAACAAGATAGATAAACACTTACTCAGACTAACCATAGGACTCAGAGAGTGTATCCAAATGAACAATATCAGACAGGAAAAGGGAGACATAAAAACAGAGTCTAAGGAAATTCAAAAAATCATCACTATACACCCTACTACAAAAGTCTATAGTGAACAAAACTCGAAAATCTGGATGAAATGGACAATTTTCTACTAAGATCAAAACCTCAGGTGACAGCAGATGCTGGTGAGGATGTGGAGAAAGAGGAACACTCCTCCATTGTTGGTGGGATTGCAGACTGGTACAACCATTCTGGAAATCAGTCTGGAGGTTCCTCAGAAAATTGGACATTGCACTACCTGAGGACCCAGCTATACCTCTCTTGGGCATATACCCAAAAGATGCCCCAACATATAGAAAAGACACGTGCTCCACTATGTTCATCGCAGCCTTATTTATAATAGCCAGAAGCTGGAAAGAACCCAGATGCCCTTCAACAGAGGAACGGATACAGAAAATGTGGTACATCTACACAATGGAATATTACTCAGCTATCAAAAACAATGACTTCATGAAATTCATAGGCAAATGTAATGAACTAGAAAATATCAACCCGAGTGAGGTAACCCAATCACAGAAAAAGACACTTGGTATGCATTCATCGATAAGTAGATATTAGCCCAAAAGCTCGAATTACCCAAGATGCAATCCACAGATCACAGGAAGCTCAAGAAGGATGACGACTCCCAACTTAAAGGGCCAGTAAATATCTTCAACAAAATCATAGAAGAAAACTTCCCTAACCTAAAGAAAAAGATGTCCATAAACATATAAGAAGCCTACAGAACTCCAAATAGATTGGACCAGAAAAGAAATTCCTTTGGTCACATAATAGTAAAAAAAACCAAATTCACAAAAAAAGAATGAATTTTAAAAGCAGTAAGGGAAAAAGGTCAAGTAATACATAAAGGCAGACCTATCAGAATTACACCAGAATCCTCACCAGAGACTATGAAAGCCAGAAGGTCACGGGCAGATGTCATTCAGACCCTAAGAGAACACAAAAGCCAGAACAGGCTATTATATCCAGCAAAATCTCAATGAGCATCGCTAGAGAAACCAAGATATTCCATGACAAAACCAAATTTATACAATATATTTCTACAAATCCAGCCCTACAAAGAATAATAGATGGAAAACTCCAACACAAGGAGGGAAACTAAACATGAAAAAAAGCAAGAAAGTAATCTCCTTGGAACGAAACCAAAAGAAGAGAGACACACAAATATAATTCCACCTTTAACAACAAAAAGAACAGAAAACACCAGTCACTATTACTTAATCTCTCTTAGCATCAATGGACTCAATTCCCCCAATAAAAAGACACAGACTACCAGACTGGATATGTAAAGAGGACCCAGCATTTGCTGCATACAGGAAACACACCTCAGAGAAAAAGACAGACACTACCTCAGAGTAAAAGGCAGGAGAACAACTTTCCAAGCAAATGGTCCAAAGGAACAAGCTGGAGTAGTCATTCCAATATCGAATGAAATGGACTTTCAACCAAAAGTCATCAAAAGAGAGAGAGAGAGAGAGAGAGAGAGAGAGAGAGAGAGAGAGAGAGAGAGAGAGAGAGAGAAGCAAGGAGACCTCAAATGCATCAAAGGAAAAATCCACCAAGATGAACTCTCAATCCTAAAAAATCTATGTTCCAAATACAGGGGCACCTACATACAAAAAAGAAACCTTACTAAAGTGGCACACCCACCTCGGCAGGCAAAGAAGATGCAACACGATCGGATTCTTCTCAACAGCCTTTATTGCAGGACCACCTCTTTGCTGATACTGGGACCTGGAGCCCCAAAAGCGCTCGCCTTATATACACAACAGGCTGTGGCTATGCTAATTGTCCTTCAGGGATTGGCGGAGCACGAATCACCTCACTAGCATGGTACCGTCCCGGCCAACTGACGCCAGGTGCAAAACCTGCGCATGCACAGTACCGTTCTTCACCACAGGAGGGCGCCCTACACTAAAGTTCAAAGCACACATTGCACCTCACACGATAATAGTAGGAGATTTCAACACCCCACTCTCATCAATGGACAGATCATGGAAACAGAAATTAAACAGAGACATAGACAGACTTAGAGAAATCATGAACCAAATGGACTTAACAGATATTTATAGAACATTCTATCCTAAAACAAAAGGATATACCTTCTTCTCACCACCTCATGATACTTTCTCCAAAACTGACCATATAGTTGGTCATAAAACAGGCCTCAACAGATACAGAAAGATAGAAATAATCCCATGTGTCCTATCAGACCACCACAGGCTAAAGCTGGTCTTCAATAACAATAAGAGAAGAACGCCCACATATACATGGAAGTTGAACAAAGCTCTACTCAACGATAACCTGGTCAAGGAAGAAATAAAGAAAGAAATTAAAGAGTTCTTAGAACTTAATGAAAATGAGGGTACAACATACCCAAACTTATGGGACACAATGAAAGTCGTGCTAAGAGGAAAACTCATAGCGATGAGTGCCTGCAGAAAGAAACAGGAGAGAGCATATGTCAGCAGCTTGACAGCACACCTAAAAGCTCTAGAACAAAAAGAAGCAAATACACCCAGGAGGAGTAGAAGGCAGGAAATAATCAAACTCAGAGCTGAAATCAGCCAAGTAGAAACAAAAAAGGACAAAAAAGGACAAAAAAAATCAACAAAACAGGAGCTGATTCTTTGAGAAAATCAACAAGATAGATAAACATTTACTCAGACTAACCATAGGACTCAGAGAGTGTATCCAAATGAACAAAATCAGAAAGGAAAAGGAGACATAAAAACAGAGTCTAAGGAAATTCAAAAAATCATCACTATACACCCTACTACAAAAGTCTATAGTGAACAAAACTCGAAAATCTGGATGAAATGGACAATTTTCTACTAAGATCAAAACCTCAGGTGACAGCAGATGCTGGTGAGGATGTGGAGAAAGAGGAACACTCCTCCATTGTTGGTGGGATTGCAGACTGGTACAACCATTCTGGAAATCAGTCTGGAGGTTCCTCAGAAAATTGGACATTGCACTACCTGAGGACCCAGCTATACCTCTCTTGGGCATATACCCAAAAGATGCCCCAACATATAGAAAAGACACGTGCTCCACTATGTTCATCGCAGCCTTATTTATAATAGCCAGAAGCTGGAAAGAACCCAGATGCCCTTCAACAGAGGAACGGATACAGAAAATGTGGTACATCTACACAATGGAATATTACTCAGCTATCAAAAACAATGACTTCATGAAATTCATAGGCAAATGTAATGAACTAGAAAATATCAACCCGAGTGAGGTAACCCAATCACAGAAAAAGACACTTGGTATGCATTCATCGATAAGTAGATATTAGCCCAAAAGCTCGAATTACCCAAGATGCAATCCACAGATCACAGGAATCTCAAGAAGGATGACGACTCCCAACTTAAAGGGCCAGTAAATATCTTCAACAAAATCATAGAAGAAAACTTCCCTAACCTAAAGAAAAAGATGTCCATAAACATATAAGAAGCCTAAAGAACTCCAAATAGATTGGACCAGAAAAGAAATTCCTTTGGTCACATAATAGTAAAAAAAACCAAATTCACAAAAAAAGAATGAATTTTAAAAGCAGTAAGGGAAAAAGGTCAAGTAATATATAAAGGCAGACCTATCAGAATTACACCAGAATCCTCACCAGAGACTATGAAAGCCAGAAGGTCACGGGCAGATGTCATTCAGACCCTAAGAGAACACAAAAGCCAGAACAGGCTATTATATCCAGCAAAATCTCAATGAGCATCGCTAGAGAAACCAAGAT